>NW_025335628.1:0-100961 GCF_004798865.1 Varanus komodoensis
GTGGGGAAATGGCCACAATCGTGCTGGTGGGGGAAGATGGCCGAGATTGCGCCTGCATGAGCACAACCATGATCTTGGCCATCTCCCCCCACCAGCACGAGCGCGCCCATGATCGCTCCCCTCTCTCCTAGCCCATCTCCTCCCCCTCCCAGCGCACCGGAATGACAGGTGTGTGCAGGGATGACGGGTGCCATCTTGGTTGTGCTGGGGGGCAGGGAGATGGCCGCGCTCGTGCTCATGGTGTGTGTGTGGGGGAGGGAGATGGCCGTGATCTTTGTTGTTCTTTGTCACTTTGTTTCACATTTTTCTGATTAAAAAAAAGTAGTTACAGAACAGATTAACCTTATTTACATTGAATCTTATGGGGAAATTTAACTTGGCTCACGCCAATTTGGGTCACGACCAGAGTCCTGGAACGGATTAAGTTTGTGAGCCAAAGTGCCACTGTACCAAGATGGTTTAAAGATATAGGTGGGACCATCTCAAGTGTTTCTGCAAGGAAGCAGCAAATATAATTTACACATTTGGCAGCATATGATCAGATCCATATGTCATCTGCTTTTAGCAATCTAGTATCTTACTATAACTGTCTTAGTTGTTTGAAATTTTACATATAATGGCACAGTTGAATGGGTTGCATTCAGCCTCCAGCATCTTCCATCTTGCACTGAGTGTATCCAGTGACCTGGTGGGCTAAAACTGGCAGGGCAGTAGAATGGCAGAGGTAAACCTCACCTTCCCATCTTCCAGTTATTGCATTTTTTCATTAGGCTTTTTTTCTGTCTAGTGATGGCACTACAGAGGGGGAAGACAGCTTGTATCCTGGCCTCTTCAGTCTCTTTCCCTTCCTGCCCATTTGAGCACCTCTTTCCCTCACATTTTGACATTGCTTTTCTGACTGTGGAAGCTAGCCCATGTCGTTCCTTCAGTGATGGCTTTGAAGAGTTAGGACTGATGAAGTTGGATCTCTGATTTCCCTTTCTGAGGTCATAATACTGTATCTGACCTTGGAGTGGGGAATGCCCACTATCCTATGGCCCCTCAACCAATGTCTGGGAGCCATAGGATTGCCACCTAATACAGTGTCCACACGATATTATAATCTGCCATGGGCTATTAATTTAACTCACAGGTTGCAGCACATGTGGAATGTGTATGGCCACTGTTTTGGAAATGCAACCCAAGTTGGGTTCTTGTGACGTGCAAACTCAAGCGCGTAGGCAACCCAAGAGCTAACCCTTCTCATAACCCATGACCTGTTTTAGAGTTATGCATGACATGGCCACTCCCAGAGTCAAAATGCAAGCTGGGCTCCATGGGCATGCCACATCTCTGAACAGGTTCATGGGTTTCCCCCTGCACATGGGAGGGCTTCTTCCATTAGTGAAAAGAATTGGATGCAATAGAGCAGTGGTGGCAAATCCTATGGCATAGAAGCCAAGTCTCCCCAGCATCGGGTAACAGCGCACATAGGGGCCATGTGCATGCTCAGAGTAGCAGCACCAGGAGATGACATCATGAGCCGTGACTCATTAGCCGTGACATGTCTGAGCTTTCACAGCTCAGACATGTCTGAGCTGAACTGAACTAAAACCTCAGTTTTCAGGTTTTGTTGTAGTGTTGGCACTTTGCGATGAATAAGTGGGATTTGGGTTGCAGTTTGGGCACTTGGTCTCTAAAAGGTTCGCCATCACTGCAATAGAGGTTCTTTGTTAGAAAAAGGATCAGGGTGGCAAGTTTCACCAGGTCCTCCTGTAGCCCCAGTATGTACTAGCTCTGATGCTACTGTTAACTTTTCCACAGCCTTCTGGAACAGCCTTTTATAGGAATCAACAAAAATTGCTGCCCTTTCCCCTTCTTCCAGCACAAGCAGAGCTGTGTTAAGCACAAATCTTGGTTGGATCCATTAATAATAGATAATGATTAAAGCACTATTTGCTTTCTTGTAAATGCAGAGTATGCAGAGGAAATTCCCATTATGAAGCAGTTTCTAAAGTCTGACACAAAAAAGATGGAATCACAGGGATTTTTTTCAGAGCAGTTTTCAAAGTCTGTGTAATATTTTGGCAGTTTCATCTAAAATATGTACTTCATGTATGCAAAATTTCCTGTTCATCTTCTCTCAGGAGGCACACTGACAGAGGAACCAAAGACGCCTGTTGATAACTGGTCTGAAGAAGAAGTTTCAGTTTGGTTGTGCACACACAATTTACAAGACCTAGTTGACATTTTCAAAAGGAACAACATTGATGGTAAAGAACTGCTGAGTCTTACAAAAGAGAGCTTGGCAGATGATTTAAAAATTGGTAAGGCTGTTAACAATGACAAAAACCTTCACAATTTCTTTACACTTGTTTGCAGTATGTACAGGCAATGCCCAGGTTACGAACAAGTTCCGTTCCTGAGAAAACAGAAATGTGTCTTTAGGTCAAATTTGTATGCAAGTCAGATTATGCATAGTCAGCCCTCCTCATTCATGGCAGCTAGAGATACAGGACCCCTGTAGTCCACTTTGCATATGAAAGTGGGAAGATAATGAACATCTCTACCCCGCCCCCACCCCACACACACGCCTGAACTCACCAGTGCCGCCTTTTTGCAGCAAGGAAATGCTGGCAAGTTTTCCCTCTCTCGATGAATGGGGCAGGAAGGCATTCTTTGGATTTCTCCCTCTCTACCCTCTTGCTTCCTCCCTCTCTATGGTGATGATGATTTTCTGCAGTAATTTTTAAAAACTAATAGGATTTATGGCAGTTCTTAAGTACAGGTTGTTCATAACTCAGACATTCATAATTTGGGGACTGACTGTATTCTGATTTACTTTGAATATTATGGTTGCAAGATTCTTCCATTTGGTTTTTTCCTGTTTCTTAAGACAGCCATATGACAAAGTTCCCATTATCAAGGGATTTTTAAAAAGCAGTGGAGGTAGCCATATTGAACCATAAGAAAAAAATCCAAGTAGGACAATACCTTTATTAGAGCAACTAAAATGTCATATATTAGGGAAAAGCCTTCTGAGTTCTTCAGAATTCATCCAGCTAGAGTGAAAGGAAATCTAGTTTATCCAGCTAGAGTGAAAGGAAATCTGTATGATAATGAAGCTCTGCAGTCTGCCTTTTGGTGCAGTATCAATAATGTGATGAGTTACATGTTTCCTTAGTCTGGTAATTGTTACTTGATTTTCAACCTGGATCTAGATTTAGTCATATTTAGAGTACCCCCTCCCCCAGTCATGGATGCATAAATCAATGGCAACTTCTGAGAGTGGCAGAGAGGCCAAGAGCAGTGCCTCCAGGAAACCAGATTTCTCTCTCACTAGGCCAGTTTCCAGAGTCAGCCAAGGCAGAATGGTCCAAACCAAGACATCAGACTAAGTTGCATCCACCCTCTTCAGCAGGGATGGTCACATCAATAGAAGAGAATCAGTATCTCTGGTGGTAGTGTAGGCAGAGAAACTCCTGAAGGGAAGCTTCTGGGCAGCAGTGGCAGTTGAAGCTGACACTGGCAGAGGACCTTTCATAGATAATGACAGGAAAGCTTAAGCTCGCTCTGGCTAGTAATGCTCAGAAGAAGGCAACGATAAACCACTTCTTAATATTCTTACCTGGTATCTCCTAAAATGAAACAAGAAATAGCGCTAGAAGATGAGACTAGGAAAAGGAGAGAACAGATTTTTTAACATTCAAACACAGATTCAGCCTTCCACTAAAATGCCACCAGAAGCCAGTTGTCCAGGTATAGGTATACCTATACCTCATTGTAGTCCTTTCCTGGACTTTCTGGAGGCATAAATGGATGTAGCAGCCTTGTATCTTGTAAAAACTCTTGGGGCAGTAGGAAGCCCAGTAGGCAAAACTGAAAACCGGAAGGTCTCTCTTCTGACCTAGAAGTGAAGGGGTTGCATGGGAGAGCATACTGTTGCTACGTGGAAATAAGCACCCTTCAGATCTACTGCTGTGAACCAGTCTCCTTGTTGAAGTTGTGTCAGGTTGCCCTGCAACGTCACTCTCCAGAACTTCTTCAATAGAATGAAAGAATTAAGACCTCTCAGGTACAAGAATGGTCAGACCCTTCCATTTCACTTCAGTACCATGAAATAACGGGAAAAAAGCGCAGGTGAGATTGGGGGACATCGACTGTTCTGTGGCCTTCTTGGCTAGCAGAGAGACTATTTCCGCAAGCAAGGTTGCTGATGGAACCATAGTTCTTATGGTGCCAAGGGGTATGAGAGTGTCTGACCTGATCCTGTAATCTCTGTCCACAGTAGACAGAACTGAGATACCCAAGGTTATTGCTTCCTGGCAAGCAGGAAGAGAGACAAATGGTCCTCACACAAATTGAAGAATAAAAGGGGCTAGCCCAGGGAGATAGTCCACAGTTGGGGTGCCTTTGTCCTTGTCAGTTTTGACTGGGACTGTCTTTCTGCCTTGATAGCAGAGCAAATGTTAAGCTTCTTCCATTAGTGAAGGTCTGTCTACTGGGACTCAAGGCTGGGCCATCAAATGAACTGGGCCAAAGCCATTTATGTGGTCTTAAGGAGGGGGAGGCTGGTAGATCCTCATCTTTCTCATGGTGTTCAGGTCAAATCTATCTACTTGTTCATCCTTGCATCCAAGATCCTTTCCCTATCAAATGCCGGGAGTTTGATATGGGAGTGAACCCCTAAGAGAGATCAGGCGAGTGTAGACAAGCGTGCCTCCACAGTGCTACTGCTCTTATCATAGCCTCTGTGCCATGCTTACATTGGTGCCTTGCAATGTTAATTTGCGTTCTGGAGAGATGTACTGCCTCAGCCTAGAAAATGCTTGTGAGTTTGCTGCTCCGGTAAGTGGTCACACAGAGCTCCTAGCTTCTCCTACAGGAAAGGCTGGAACCTTGCATGGTAGCCTGGTAGTTGGCCACCTTGAGTCTCAAGGCTGAGATAGCTCAGATGTGCCTCCCCAAAGTGTCCCGCATCATACGTCATGGAGTGTCCTCAACATGGCTTTCTGATAGAATTCAGTTTGGGGTGTTGAAAAAGGAAGGCCACATCCTTCTCTGACAACTTGTAAATGCTTTCCAGCCATTTGGGCATTGGTGCCATTGTGGACAGAGCCTCCCAGGATTGCTGGATGAGCTATAGTGGAGTTTAGAGGAAGGGACTGGCAGTGGCTTCAATTCCTCCCTCTGCACGGCATCAGTAAGAGGGTCTAACACTCTTTGGCTGTATATGTTCAGAAAAATGACTTGTAGCGAAGGAGGGCTGGATCAGCATGGTGGCATAGCACTGGAGGCTCTGCGGATCCCTTGAAGTTGGATGGGTTGAGAAATCAGTGCTGGGGGTGTGGAGGCAGAGGTGGTGTTTTCTGGAAAGTTGGTGGCATGAAGAATTGCTCCTGCCTCCTGTAGAGTTTGGGCCAATAGGCAGGTTGTAGGCGAGGCTGTGGTGATGGTACCTCTCCCCCCGCACCCAGGATATAGAACCTACAGTAGGCTGCTGCGATCAAATAGGCAGATCCAATCCGAGATGGGAACAGTCACTTCAGTGGTTGGTCCCAAATGGTTTGGTGTGGAAATGTGCCAGCAATGGAGTGGCTGGTTGGCTTGGAGCCAGAGCTTGGAAGGGGGTTAGATTGGTGGCATATTTCAAATCTCTCCCTCCAATATCAAGGCAGAGATGGATTTGAGCCGTGGCATGGTTCCAGAGCCTCTTGAGTGGACAATTCTGTCGAAACTCTCTTAGCTGCACAATCTTTCCAACAACAGGCTCCATGCACAGAGTCCAAATCTATTTGCACAAACACCATGAGGAAAGGTGACGAAAAGGATTCTGTGAAGCCAACAATCTCTTTATTGCTGATACATATTTCAGGCAACCGATCAGATGACTGTACACATAGACATCAACAGATGGCCAGTATAGAAATCAAATAGACTGCATAATTGAAAGTTGTGAAGGATTTCACATATACCGGCTCAGTCATCAATTCAAACAGAGACTGCAGCCAAGAAGCATTGAGACTTGGAAAGGCAGCAGTGAAGGAACTAGAGAAGAGTATCCAGTGTAAGGATGCCTCACTGGGGACCAAGGCTGAGATCATCCAGACTGTTGTATGCCTGATCACTTTGGGTGTGAAAGTTGACAGTGAAAAATGCTAAAAGAAAAAAAAATGCATTTAAAACATGGTGCTGGAGGAGAGCTTTGCAAGTACCACAGACCACCAGAAAGAAGCAGAACAGATCAAATCAAGCCACAACTTTACCTGGAAACAAAAATGACAAAACTGAAACTGTTTTTACTTGGGCATATCATGAAAAAGCTAAAGAAGATAATAATGCTAGGAAAAATCAAAGGCAGAAGAAGAAAACCAGATGAGAGATGGATCAATTCTGAAAGGAAGCCACAGCCTTACGTTTGCAGGAACTGAGTAGGACTGTTAAGGGCAGGACAATTTGGAGGGTACACATTCATAGGAGATGACTTCATGACACAAACCAATGACAGAGAGCTGATCCATTGAGATCTATGGGCTGAGTCCAGCATCTGCCTTCTATGGATGGAAGGGTTCTGTTCATGGAAGCTGCCACTTTGGGGAGGTTCTCTCTACACATAAATTCAGCCCTTCTGTGTAGCAATATCAGAGAGCTGGAGAGGTGGCAAGGAGAGGACAAGGAAGTATGCTTCTAGTAGTTACTGTGTGTAAAGTTACAGATTAAAAAAATGAGTAGCCATCAGGTGGGATACATACAACAGCTTGAAAGTCATCTTAGGCTGATGTTTGTATTAGAACCAACTGGAATGTCACAAAGTCATGAGCATGCTTTGAACCCTTCCAGAACTATTCTACAGGCTCCGTATTAAGCAAATAGCTTCATGTGGAGAGAAAAGTGTTATAGTAAGTGCTAAAGAAGTCTGTAGTTTAGAGCAGCCTTAAGATGAAGTCCAAGGGAACTTGTACAAACCTCACTGAGATTATCCTCTGCTAAATGCTGGCAAGGTTTCATGCTGCACAATTTCTTATTTGAAGTTTGGGATACAAAACATTTAAAATATTTCATACTTCAGAAAATTGAATATCATTCTGTGCTAATAGCATGTGTCAGTATTTGAATGTCAGAGCCTAGCCAGAGCATGACTTTGCTTGTGTGCATGCTTGTACTTCTCGTTGTCTTCTTTCACAGCTTGGACAATGGAATACATGTGTAAGCTTATAGAAATCAATGAACTTAAAATGTGCCTGACCCTCTGGGATAGGGCTGTTACTATCCTTTTTCAAAATGAACTGGATTTAAGGATCCTTTTGCCTGGTGAAGTGGCTGTCTGCTCTCACTGGAGAGGCAGCAGCCGTGCTCATGGTGGGGCCCTACCACAAGCAACTACTTCACTGAGGAGTGAAGGCCAAGGCAGTCGCCTTGGGCAGCGGCTGAACAGTGCCTGTTTGGTGACTGTTTGGGTGCTGGGCTTTGGCAGGGGAAGAGAAGAGTTGCACAGTAGTTGCAATCGACTGCCATAGAGCTGGAGCAGCTTGTTTTTTTTCGTGCTTTTGTCATACTCATTTTAATTATGCTTCTGTGTAGTTTTGGGGATCAACGGGTACCCCAATTACCAGGGTCACAGGTAGGGTGCGGTATGGCAGTGGGGGATTAACAAACCAGCCAAGGAAGAGGGCTAGATACCTCACAGCTATCCCCTCTTCTGGTTCTTCCACCTACCGGATGATTCCTGGAAGCCTTACCACCTTGCCCTCAGCTCTGGTGCTGCTGCTGAATGGCAGGTCAGCCCAAAATAAGAAGACCTCCCTCATTCATGACTTGACTATGGATGAAGGGGCTGACCTGGCTTGTATCACTGAGACCTGGGTGGGTAATCTGGGAAGGGTCACCCTTTCAGCTGTGGCTCCTGGGCATTCCATACAGCACCAGCATCAACTTGAGGGCTGGGGAAGCGGGGAGGCCATGGCCTATAGGAATACAATCTCCTCCTCGGGACAGGTCTTGAGCTCTTGTATCTTGTGCTGGGTGCTTGAAACAGATTAGGGATTCTGCTGGTGGACTGCCCACCCCACTGCCCATCAGGTTCCCTGCTTGAGGTAATGGAGGTGGTCTTGAATCTGGTGTTGAGGATCCCCAGTATGATGGTTCTGGAGGATCTCGACCTCCATGCCAGGAATGCTTTATCTGGGGCTGCCATGACAACCATGGCTGTCTTAACATGTTATAAGCCTAACACATGTGAAAGGACACTCCTGATCGGCTTTTCTTTACTGGGCAGGAGGATAGTGATATTGGAGTGCAGCGGTTTAACATCAATTCCCTTGTCATGGTGAGATCCCTTCCTATTGAGGTTTAGACTTTGAGCTTCAGTAACTGAAGCCTGAGGATGTGGACAAGGTGCTTGATCAAGTCTGACCTGTGTGCTTGACCCTTGCTTGTCATGGCTTATTACAAGAATTAAGGAAGGGATTTGTAGCTTGGCCCAGGAGCCTGTACATGCTTCCTTGAGAGAGGGAGTGGTGCCAGTCTCCTTAGAAAGGTTGGAATTAAGCTACTCCTGGAAAAACCTATCCTATAGTTAACAACTATAGGCATGTGGCCAGCATTCCATTCCTGGGCAAGGAACGGAATGCTTGAGCAGGTGGTGGCTGAACAGCTCCAGACACTCTTGAATGAAACAGATTATCTAGCTCCATTTCAATCAGGACTGATTTTAGAACTGAAACAGGCTTGGTCATCCTGTGGGATGACCTTTGCCAGGAGAAAGACAAGGGCATTGCAATTCTGTTGATTTGCCTGGACTGCTCAGCAGCTTTCAATACCATTGACCTTGGTAACCTTGCAGATAGACTGACTGGGCTATGAGTAGGAGGTATGGCATTGCAGTGGCTCTGCTCCTGCTTGACCAGCCAATTCCCAAACATGGTGCTGGAAGATTATTCTTCAACGCCATGGCAGTGCTGTTAGTGGGTGGTTCGTCTGTCCAGTTGGGCGGTATTCAACCTATTCTGGATGAGGTTGCACTCTCCCTAAAGGACCAGGTTTGTAGTTTGGGGGTGCTCCTGGATCCAGAACTGGCACTTGAAACACTAGTGAACTCATGGTATGGAGCACCTTTTATCAGCTTAAGCTGATACACAACCTATAACCCTATTTGGACAGACAGAGCCTAGCTCCAGTAATCCATGTTCTAGTAACCTCTCATTAGGTTTATGTGGGGTGCCTTTGAAAATGATCTGGAGACTTCAACTGATCCAAAAGAGGGCAGCAAGATTGTAAATGGGAACTGGCTTGCGAGAACATATTACCCAATCCCCTTCCAGCTGCTCTGGCTGCCAGTTGAAGTCTGGGTCCAATTCAAAGTGCTAGTATTAACATTCAAAATCCAAACCAGCTTAGTGTCAGGTTACCTGAAGGAACACCTTGTTCTATAGGTGCCCTGGACCGTAGGTCATCTTTGGAGGTTCTTTAGAAACCCTTTCCAAAGTAAATAAATAGAGTGGCTACCAGGGGAAAGGGCCTTTTTTGGCTGTGGCACCTTGGCTATGGAATGAGCTCCCCAAAGAGGTGTTCCTGGTGCCTACTCTCTATTCTTTTCAGTGCTGGGTAAAACCTTTTTATTTTCCCAATATTTTAACAGTTAACTTTTTAACTTTAGTTTTAATATTATATTTTATCCTATACTGCTAGTATACCTCTGTCTTAGTTTGGTTGCAAATGCTGTCGTTTTATTGTCATATGGTTTTTTTCTCTTTCTTGTTTGTGTATTTTTAACTTTTGTTAACCTTCCAGAGAACTTCAGCTATAGGAGGGTATAAAAATGAAATAAAGTTTGCAAGCGCAGAACACACACTCTTCTGTCATTGCTTTCTGGGAATTGCTTTGTTTCTGTCCTCTTACGTTAGTTTTCTCTTCTCCCAGAAGCATTTAATTGAAGAGAGGGTGACCAGCAGGTGGCATTTCATTAGCCTGTTTGATTGTTTTTGACACCTCTTAGAAAGATGACTTTATTACCATGCAAATAGAACTAGCTTATTTTCCAAACTAATTGCCATGTAAGATGAACAACAGTGAAATTAGGACAGCAAAGCAAAGTACAGGATTTTGCATTCACTCATAGTCATGGCCATTACACAATAGGATTAAGAAAGGCTAATATAGCCACACTGGCTGCGGGCATTGCCGCCACCCCCAGTTACAACTGTTTCTGAAACATCACCAGGCTCTCAGGTGCTCCATAAACATTGGTCATGACCAGTCCTCTTTTGTGTTTAGTCTGCCTTTGAACAATCAGGTATCAGCCAATATAGTTGCAGGTCACTGAAGTAATTTGGGAACTAATTCAAGCTTCACGGGCAAGAATGCTATCTGAATTCTAAACAACAGTCTGTGCCACAGACTGAACATTTATCTTTAACTTTAGATGTCTTGGTGCTTATATTAACGTGGACAATATGTGTATTCCTTTCTAGAATCCTTAGGTCTCCGCAGTAAAGTGTTGCGAAAAATCAGTGAGCTGAGGACTGAAATGAACTCTGCCTGTGTCGGTATCCCTGATGAATTTCTGTGCCCCATAACAAGGGAGCTTATGAAGGAGCCAGTCATTGCAGCAGGTAGGTGTGCATAAAAATACATACTAGTTGTATTTTTATTCTGTAAATGTAATAGAAAATCTGTGCATAGGCCTAGCATTCAGTTGATTGACACCTTTGCTAGAAGCAGCAAGGGTCTGTCTTCATCTTCTGTTGTACAATCAAGCCCTGCCTACATACGGCAAGGCTTTGTGTGAAGGCATCCTGTACTGGATGCCCAAGCTTGAGGATGTACAGTGGTACCTTGGCTCATGAACTTAATCCGTTCCAGGACTCTGGTCATGACTCAAATTGGTCATGAGCCAAGTCAAATTTCCCCATAAGGTTCAATGTAAATAAGGTTATTCCATTCTGTAACTATTTTTTTTTTAAATCACAAAAATTTGAAGCTGGTGCGCTGAGGGGGGGAGACAGGCATGATCGCGGGCGCACTCAGGGGAGAGGCAGACGCACTCGGGGGGGAGACGGGTGTGATTGCTGGTGCATTAAGTGGGGAGGCAGGCGCGATCGTGGGCCTGCTTGGAGGAGAGGCAGGCGCGAACGCTGGCGGGCTGGGGGGAGGTGGGTGCGATTGTGGGGGCTGGGGTGAGGCAATCGCGGGCACACTGGGGAGGGAGGCGGGTGTGATTGTGGGTGTGCTCGGGGGGGGGGGAGGCAGGTGCAATTGCAATCGTTACTTGCAGAGTTCACGACCCGAGGCAAAATTTTTCAGACATTTCTGTTTGTGACCTGATTTGGTTGTGAACTGAGACGTTTGTGAGCCGAGGTACCACTGAAGTTCCCAGTGCTGCTTTAGGAACACTGCTCCACACCGAAATACAAAGTCTCCATTGGTGCTACCCAGTTTGGCTAATACCGCACCTCTCCATCAATCTTGTAATACAGGTGGGAGTGTTGGGCAATTTTGCATGTATTCTATACCCAGTTATCAGGACTGAAGCCTACATTGAAGAAGGCACATTGTGCAGATATTTACCCACAGGATTCATGAAAACAATGTAAAACACATTAAATTGAAATAACACAAGGAGCTGAGATGGTCCACACCTGGAGACAGATGGAATCCGCTGGATTTTGAATGCTTTGGGAGATCTTTGAATGCTCTGATTGGAGCATCTGTTGCAGCCCTGATTTCACTGTGGAATTGCGAGAGCCACAGGGCCACAGTTATGAGCACTCCTGTTCTGGCTTGCGCGACCTGGCAAGGCTTGGACATGGCTGCATCACTTTATTTCACCTCTTGCCCTTAGGATTTTCCTGCTAGTAGAGTTTGAAGAAGGGCCTCAACATTTGGCACCAATCCTGTCGTCTGAGGTAAATGCAGGCGGTGACCAGTGATAAGGCCTCTTGTTGGAATTGGCCTTTAGAATTTCCCCACTAGGAAAATACCTCCTTAGATTGCTCAATTTTTGTCCTGTGCTGGAATGCTGCTGCTTTGCGTTCCTTAATGTGTTTCCTTTATTTCTTATAAACTCTGACTTAAGATCAGCTAAGAAATGTTTTCAGTAATAATTTCCACTGAAAATAGAACACAGAACGCTATCATAGACAACTTTATTATGTTGTGCCAGTCTGTAGCCTGAAGGGCCTGATCACGCCTCATCTTGGAAGCTAAGCAGGGTCAGGCCTGGTTGGAATCTGGATGGGGGACTTCAATGTTGTGAACCACCCAGAGAGCTTCGGCTATGGGTGGTATAGAAATATAATTAATAATAATAAGAAAGCCTCTACAAGTATTATTAAGGCAAGTCCTTCAGTCTGCCTATCACACATGGCAACAGTTGTCGTTTGCAGAATTCCAAGTAATTTATTAACTCCCCAATTACTTTCCTCACATACAAGCCATAAAAGATAATGTAATACCTTGAAACTTCCTTGAGTTCTGCCATTGTTCCATTAGCTCTGTATCGTTCATGGACCAGCAGCAGCATGCTTTCATTTTAAACAGGAGTATTTGCAGCCTGACATTGCAAGGCTGGTAAGAGGTAGCTGCCATGTAAAGCACATGCCCTGCCACCAAGATACTGCCCTGCCCAAGTTGTATGACAAGATCATCAGACACTTATTATTTCAAGGGACCTGCCAGACAGAAGAGAAGGTATCAAGGAGGACAGAAACAGAAGGAAGCAAAGCTGGCAAAGTGTGGAAAAACTGATTCACTGACAGCTAGGCATTCAGGTCCTGAGTTGGTGTTGCTCGTTTACTCAAACTGATTCAGGATCCTACAACTCTGGAGCAGCTGGAGTAGGAGGACAGCTCAGAGAATCTGGTGTGCTACTTAGCTTGAGCAAAAGCCCTTTCTGCTAAAGTGAAGACACCTTTGGGTGCATGCTGCTGAGATTAATTTCTTCATCTTATTTCAAAAGGAAGATAGTGAAGGCAAACATGTGATTGTCAAGGGCTTTGTAAATCACTGAAGAAGTATTTTCATGCTTCTGTACAAAGTGTATGTGATTTAAGCAGAAGCAAGCAGTGGTTTTTACAAAAACTTGCAACGCAAATATTTTTCTTTTAAGCTGTTCTGACAGTTGTTAAAATGCAGCTTGTCCATTGCTATTTTCTACCTATTCACCTGTTTTATACATGAAAAGCAATGGACAGAAGGGCCCTTGCATAGCAGCTCTGCTCTGCCCCTTGATAGCTTTGTGATGAACTTTTAGAAACTAATTTTATAATATTAATATTTAAATAATAGGCACACTGAGAATCCTAGCATTCATTAAATAACTGCTTGGGAAAGGTGTGGGTGGGTGTATTTATCCACCACTGCTGTCTATCACCTTCTGAGTCTATGACTTTAAATTTCATAGAAATTATTTTTTTCCACCTGAGAAAAATAATTATATTGTTATGATAAATGCAGTTGTAAGCTAAGGTTCAGGGAATATTTGTTGCCTAGTTATCGATCTATCTATGGTTACCTGAAGGAGCGCTTACATCCATATATGCCCAGCCGCCCCCCTGAGATCGGCAGGAGAGGCCCTTCTCCGGGAACCCTCCGTGAAAGAAATCAGGAGGGTGGGTACTCGGAGGAGGGCTTTCTCTGTGGTGGCGCCCAATCTATGGAATGCGCTCCCCAGAGAGGTCCGCCTGGCGCCGTCGTTATTTGGTGTTCGGCGCCAGGTGAAGACCTTTTTATTTAAGCAGCATTTTAACTGTTACTATTATTGAATTTTATCTGGCCAGGGCGGCTTATTTTATATTGTATGTATTTTATTTTAATGTTTATATTTTTAATTATAATTATTTAACTAATTGTTATAAGCCGCCCCGAGGCTTTGGCGAATGGGGCGGCATAAAAATGTTTAAATAAATAAATAAATAAATATCTTCAAATGTATATTTCTACAGCATGTCTACAGTGTTGCAGAGTACCATATGCAAATAATCTGTCCCTAGTCTGAGGCACTTGCTGTCCAGCAATAGAGACAATAGAGGGACACATTGATAAGAGGAGTTGGGGCCCTCTCCGCATTACTTTTACAGTGTGGCTTCGATATGGTATAGAGCTCTGATTGGCCATAGCTCCCTGCTGGATGCATACATGTGAGCAAACTCAGGCTTGCTTCTAAAGTGTGAAGTAACCCTGGAAAGAGAGCATAGGCATACATATGTGAATCAAAATAAATGTTTATTCTGCACCATGTTAGAAGTAGCTGTTTTATACAGCATAAAGTCACTGAGTATATTGTTCCAGGATGATACTATTGCAGCTTGCACCAATGATACCTAGCTCCATTGTGTAAGATTCTTTTAACTGAAGAAACAGCATCTTGACTTTGGCATCTAAAGCATATGTATATTCCTTCTAAACTATCTACATATCATTTTATGTTTTTCCCCTATAGAAAAGTGCATTTAAAGAAGGAAAATAGTACCATTATTAAAATACTATTAAACTGTTTATGTATATGTCTTCTACAGGGGTTTTTACTGATTTGCTAGCACCGAGAGAAACTGTGGTGATCTTACCATCTGTCAAATACATGCTGTAGCTTTTGGACCATCAATGCACCCACCCCCTAAAAAGCACTAACAAAAACAATCCCAGATCCCGAGGGTTTACCTTCCATGCATAGTACTAGTTCTTTGTTTGAACTAGTTACTTGTCATGGAACAACCTAGTCAAAATTTCTAGCTTTTTCAGGGTGAATGAGTGCTATTATTGGACTCAAAAATGGTTTCTTCCCGAACTATAATGTTTTCTGTTTGGAGGTCTAATAGGTTGCTGCATTGAGTCAGCCTGTTAAGACTTTTCCTGTCTGAATGGAAGTAAACTTGATGCATGTCATTTTGTTCTTCATTATTTTAAAGTGCTGTACACTAAGACATTGCTGCAATGTGGTGTACTGTTCAGATATTTTTTTAATAATGCAGTGTCTTAAAAGTGTGGTAGTACAAAAAATTGAGCTGATATCCCTGCATTCAGTGAAGTTTGTAATTCTCTCTTTAGATGGCTATTCCTATGAGAAGCAAGCAATGGAAAATTGGATCGTTAAGAAAAGGCATTCCAGTCCCATGACAAATCTCCCTCTTCAGAAACTTGTACTTATCCCAAACAGAAGTCTGAAAATGGCTATCAATCGCTGGTTAGAAACTCACCCAAAATACAATGAGCAGCTATCATCCTAAATATTTTTTTCAAATAGCAAAGAAGTTGAAGTAGGTAAATAAATTCAGTTATGAACTTGGTGCTAGTACCTTTCTTTTACTTACGTTAGCACTGTGTACATGGTGAGAACTGTATAATTTTAAGTACCTTTGAATTTGAATTTTAAAAAATTCAGATATCAATATACTTACGTAATTGCTATATTTGTTAAACTCATGTCTGAGTTTTACTGAATCATCTGAAGGCTGCAACCTATGTATTACCATCGAAATTGCCAAGGCTTGCTTCTGTGAACAACAGACATGCACAGGACTGCACTATGCCTCAGTCATTTGTAAGAACTTAAGAAATGCTGGATCATGCTTAGTACCAATGGAAAGTTCACTCATGTTTGCATTGCATTGAACAATTAAGTACCTTGACATTTGCATACCTAATGGGGAATTGTGGAAGGTTTTTTTTTTTTTTTTTAAAGATTGCCTTCCATAGAGACTTGTGCAAGTTAGTCATTATTGGAAAAACATGTATGCTTTAACAGTGAAATTTTGAGGACAAGAGAGAGGATGTTCACATCCTTTACAATTAGGCATATTGAGCCAAGTAGGACTTTCATTTATCGAATTCAGGCTGCAATGCTATAGCCACAATACTATCTCAGTGACCTCAGTGAGATTTACTCCTGAGCATGCACTCTTTGATTCTATGTGGTAGGGGATACCAGTGAGCAGTGAATCTCAGGATTCCTCTGGCTAGGAGCCCACTGACGTGCTTCTTTGTTACATTTGTTCCACAGGGCTACTTACTGATTTGACATTAGTGAGAGAGATTAGGTGGTGAATCAATATTTGACAGAGCATGGTCAAGGAACTAAATGACACACTTCTACACTACACTATGTGGAGAGATTAAATTAAATGAACACATCATCACCAATACTATTTCATGCCACTGTGGGGGCTTAATGATGCATGGATGGAAGATGCAACAAGCAATTCAGAGCAATTCTAACAACCAAGGGAAGTCAAAGCAACTAGCAAACCAAGGAGCTGATCATTAAATAGCGAATGACGTACCAGATGTATGTCATGAATTTGCTCACTTGAGCTCAAACAGTATTTTGTACAAACAGGAAGGTTTGTATAGCCCTCATTTTGAACTAACTCGGACTATAAAGTTGCATTGGATTTACCTTTTCAAGAGTTGTATCAGTACAAAATGTATAGCACTCAAAAAGAAACTATATTAATAATCTTTTTATTTCATATGGGAAAAATACAGTAGCTGTGCAAAAAATAGATCTACAGAACGAGAGAATAAAATAAGATTGTACAAATACCAAGATAAACAATAAATAAGCAAGAGAATAACAATTCCTTTCAAAATTGAAAATCCTTTATGGATTTTTTTTAAAAATCGTGCGAGAATGCTGTTATAATGTACACACATATTGTACACATGGGAATAATGGTTAAAGGGCAACAGAATACTCCAGCTTATATGACAACCCCAACCTTTATTATGTACAGGAATGTCCTCCCAAACTAGCCATCGCAAAAACCTCCTTGTCGTTTAAAAAAGCATTTCCCAACTGAAAAACTGGGGAAGTATCAGATGTTCCTAGAAAAGCAAATTACCCTACTTGTCCTTCAGTTGTTCACTGGGGTTCTGTGAAAACACTAGCAAGACTAACATTCCTCTGCTTTCTTCTCCATCCTGTACTGACTTTGCACCTCAAGAGGTGTTTAGATAAACTATGTAAAGTGCTGTTTATATGATGTTAACATGTCATAATATTACTCAGTGCAATTAACCAGGATGTTGAACAAAATGCATGCAAAGTCCTGTGTAATTTTCTCCCTGCCTTGCAATAGTTAAAGCCAACCTCAGTCACATGATGGCTACTCAAACAATTTGCACAAAGGTGATGGATTTCCTGAAATTACACCTGCATCGTTATTAACTCGGAAGAGTAGTACGAAATCTTCCCGATAAGAAAACATTCATGGACAGAGCTAGATGTTCTGTGGTTCCCACCAAAAATCTTGCTTGAATTAATACATTTTAAACAATAATATACATGGCTGTACAAAGTAAATTTACAGTGCAATCCAATATATGTTTACTCAGAAGTCACTGTGTTCAGTGGGATTTACTCCCAAGTAAGTGTGCACAGGAATACAGCCTTGTTTACCTTTTTCAAATCAGGCACACCTATTTAAATCTTCTCTTCCAAAGCTTAACATGAATGATGGAATGCTTCCACTGCATCAGCAAATAACTAAGTAGTGGCCATCCATCTCTTGATTAATACTAGTGGTCATCCTGGACAGCCTGATTAATGTTTGGAAAGTGGCAAGATGGATCAGGTCTTTGTTATATACTCCCTAGAGATTAATATCACTAACTTATATATCTCTATGCACTAAGTTTTATAACCAAGGAAACATGGTTCATCCCTATTAGTAGCTTTTGATAAAACAGCTAGTATTAATCACACATTTGATTCTACAAAAGATCGCTTTGGCTTTGTAGAAGTGATGTGACTTGAATGGATGTCTTTGCTAAGCTGAGAATGTTGTTTAGAGAGAACTTCCTGATACAAATGAGCCACTGGCTTAGCTAACCTGCTGTCTTGTGGGCTAGCAGATGCTTGGCACTTTAATTCTTCAAGTTCCTTAGACTGAGTTCCATTCTGGATACTCTCTCCCGGCATCACAAGGGAAGAAGAAGAGCAAGTTGCACCCTGCGTGCCAGAGATGTTTGACTGTTTGGCAGAGAACTGCTCAGAATTCAAGGACAGAGCTGCCCCAGCACTTTTGAGAAATCCTTCTGTAGCTTGGCCGTGCCAACTGCGATTTGATGGGTTTATCTGCTGCTGCTGGAACCGTACAGTTTTATCCATAATCCCCATGAAGGGAGTATTGCGAGGCCGGTGTTCTGCTGATCCACTCTGATTTTGGCTAGTCTTGGTTTCCTTCAGTCGCATGTCTGGACCTTGTCCCTTTACAGACTCAGAGAAGCTACTGCTTGAAGACAAGCTGCTTGTGGAACTGGACGGCACCATGCTGGCAGAAAGTGGGCCAGAACAGAGAGAACTTTGCTGCCTTAATTCACCAGTGCCTTGAGAAAGAGATGGGCTTGTTTTTTCCATGGTTGGAGGCGTGTGAACAGCTAGCCTCTCATGTGTTTTGGACTTACTCATAAAAGCGTGAGAAGATCCCCTTTCACTGTGTTGCAAGTAGGGAGCCTGGATAGTAGTCAGTCTTTCGCTGAATAATGCAGAGCTACTGCCTACAGTAATGCTTGCTGAGAGTGTGCCTGCCCCATCCAAATGTTGGCCTTTGTTGTTGCTTGGGTTCATTGGGTGTCTGGAGGGCACAGGGCTCGGAGGAAGATACTGAAGGGGCTGAGTCTTTGTGCCAGACTGAACAGATCCAGTTCTTGGCCCTGACTGGACAGAATTCAGATGCTGGTTTGTTTTTACGATCTGGGCTTGTTTTGTAGGTTGCATGGTTAAACCAGGCTCTCGCAGATATCTACTGCCTGCTCTGTTTGGGGGGGATACAGATCTAAATTTCTGCTGACTGCCTTCTTGAGGGTTTCTGTTGCAAGATGAAGCACCCTGAGAAAGCGGAGGCCTCGGCTCACATAAACCAGACTCATCTTCATGCAAAAATTCTTCTTCTTCTATCTCTTCCAGGCTGAAGTGATCCTGCACAAGAGCATCCCTCTCATTGTCAGAGTCATTGCTCTGTGGTGCCGGCTGAGGACATGGCTGCTTTTGTTGCTGTGTTCTCTGGAGCTGCTTGCACTCCTCTTCTACTCGAGCTAGTAACCTCTTTATTTCTTGGTTACCAGGGCACAACTTTATGGCTTCTCGCAGATCACAGAGGGCTGCGTTAAACTGCCTGAAGAAGGGAAAATGAGTGAAATAAATCTGGCACATTAACAATTGAACGGGTACATACCAACAGGCCAGTGTGGTAGCATGTTACATGTTGCTACATATCGCGTGTGCCTTTCTATCGGTCCCAAAGATCCTTAAAAGATACAATTCAGACAGCTTAGGAGACCAGGCACAGGGAGGCTTGGCTCAGATGATGCCGCATCCCACTGCCATGAAAATGCAAGCCCCGGCCCAGGATTGCGCTCCCACTCCAAGAGATCGAGCACCTGCACAGCCACAATCGCAATAGGGTAAGAAGTTACACATAACAATGTCTAAATTTTTAGCAGAGGTGAAAGCTTGCACCTACATGACCTTCTCCCACCATTTGCCTTCTTTTCTCTTAGCAAACTATACTAAGCCAAAGGGAGAAGGAGAGTTGTTGCAGGGCATTTAATATTCTGATAATACATAGAAGTGCTAGATACTAATTTTTATTTTCCCTTTCTGGCCTGAACTGACATTTATTTCAAAATAAACACATCATATAAAATTGTTTCTTTACTTCTGTCTAAAAATAGGACTTGGATAGCAGTAAAGTTACCATTTCTCCCAAAGACCATCCTATAGAAGGTGTCTTCAAAATTATCAATTCTTCAGTTGAAAACACTATCCTGGTACTCTAAGACTGGGATTAAACATAGCATAACTATAAACGTACTGACCATGGAATTGCCATTAAGTGAGAAATGGGCATAGCTTAGTACACAGACTGAAAAGTCCTCCTCCTGCTGTCAAACTATAATAGGGAGCAGGGATTGTGAAGAGTGTCTAATCTTATTTGAAGATAGGGCTTCTTCTTAAATTCTTACACATCCTGTGTAAATTTTACTACAAAGTCAATGTTTTCCCCATAGAAATTGTAATGTTCTATTCAATTGTAATTAAATTCATTCTGTATCTTGTTGTTCATCACTTAGAAAGCCCTATCAGATTATTCGGCAGCAAATAAGTAAGTAAGTAAGTAGATATAGATAGATAGATAGATAGATAGATAGATAGATAGATAGATAGATAGGGGCTGTCAGTACCTGCTGTTTCTCTTGGCTCTAGCTCTGGCATAATATGCTTCATAGGATGTCGGCTTGAGATCAAGTGCCTTGGTAGCAAACTCTTCTGCCATGCCAAAATCCTGCCAGAACCAAAGGAGCACAAGTGTTCAATCTTAACATGATTACAGAAATTACTACAATACACTGTACTACAGCAACTCTGCATGCAATTAGATGTTGCCCTTGTGGCCTCTTCTACTGTATGAATGTGTATTGCAAGCCAAGCTGACACCCCTTTATCCTTTCAAAGCACTTCTGTATCATGCTGCAGCTGGTTTAATTTGACTTTGATTCACACTTCTACATTATGTAGCAGTTTTAACTTCCTTACACGTATTGTTCTAAGGGGTTACTGCTCTAAATTGCTATGTGTTGCCTTTACGGCTTTTTAGCAAAGAGATGGCATATAAATAACAATAGCTAAATTAACATTGTTTTCACACATTTGTTTAAAAAATCATATCATTATGGAACCTTGTTACTGGGAAGTGACATGAGCACTCCCTAGCATGTCACCTGAACGGACATGGTCAGTCACAGGGTATTTGTCTACGATGTCCTCGTGCTCTGCAACAGGGGATAAATGCTTGGCTGAAGGAACTTACATTTGTTTTTCTGCGGCATCTTGACAGGTTTAGATATAAGGAAACTCTGAGCTCATTGAAAGCTTTCATTTCTTCTCCAAAACTCTCTCGAGGAAACTTCCGCAAAGCATACTGGTACCGCTGTGCTGCCTCCTTCATCTTTCCTTTCTGCAGGGTCAACAGCAAAAAAGGCTTGGCAATCTAGTTTGTAAAATGCTGTTTTCATCTTAAATTGACATTACATCAGAAGCCACTGCAAAGAAGACTTAAAAGAAGAATGCTGTATTGTATCTTAAAAAGGAGTAATATTTAAACAGATCTTTCACTAAGAAAATATTTATGTTGGATCATGCAGTCTAATGCCAAATGGTTCTTGCTATATACACATTGGATAAACACAATGTCTTAACTGGAATGTAAATTTTGAAGACAAATTGGATATAGGTTTACTTGTCAAAAATGCTATGTCTTAAAGCCTAACTGAGTATAGCCAGTGATCTGCAACATCATATGATATGGAACATGAGCTTCATAAATAAATGCTTTATGACAAAACTTGGTAATTTTGTATTGTTTTAGATCCACTCAAAATAATGGGAATGTCAATTCAATTTGGCCAACACTGTCATAGTAATGTGTGAAGCACTGATAGTGCATCAGAATTAATCGCACACATGCAATGGTGCATAGGAATTAATCACACAAGACACATTAATCACATACACAATCACACAGCACACTACTGTAAGAGTACTATTTATTTTATTTAGGTACTATATTTATATTCCGCCCTATTTCCTTCCAAGGAACTCAAGGTGGCTTACATAGTTCTCTTTAAGAGACGGTCGGGTACCTTCCTCTTTAAAAGAGGCGGTAGTCCGGCCAGTCCTAAAGAAGGCATCCCTGGATCCAGAGGTGGCCGCCAATTACAGACCGGTGGCCAACATCCCGTTTCTGGGCAAGGTGCTAGAGCGGGTGGTGGCGGCACAACTCCAATCACTCTTCGATGAAACTGATTATCTGGACCCATTTCAGTCCGGCTTCAGACCCGGGTACGGTACTGAATCTGCCTTGGTCGCCCTGTACGATGACCTGTGCAGGGGGAAGGACAGGGGGAGTGCGTCCCTGTTGGTTCTCCTGGACCTCTCAGCGGCTTTCGATACCATCGACCATGGTATCCTTCTGGATAGGCTAGTGGGACTGGGAGTAGGAGGCACTGCTTGGCAGTGGTTCCTCTCCTACCTCGACGGCCAATTCCAGAAGGTGGTGCTGGGGGACTTTGGCTCTGCGCCATGGCAGCTATGCCATGGAGTACCGCAGGGGTCCATTTTGTCCCCTTTGCTATTCAACATCTACATGAAACAGCTGGGAGAGGTCATCCGGAGGTGTGGGCTGCGGAATCATCAGTACGCTGATGATACCCAGCTCTACCTCTCTTTTTCAACCAATCCAGGTGAGGCGGTGGCTGTGCTGAACCGGGGCCTGGCCAAGGTAATGGGCTGGATGAGGGCCAATAAACTGAAGCTCAATCCAGACAACACGGAGGTCTTGTTGTTGGGTGGTTCGGGCCTCGGGATGGGGGACTTGGGCCTTGTCCTAAATGGGGTTGCACTCCCTCTGAGGGACAGGGTTCGCAGCTTGGGAGTGCTCCTCGACCCTGAGCTGTCTCTAGAAGCTCAGGTGACGGCGGTGGCAAGGAGCGCTTTCCTTCAGCTTTGGCTGATCCATCAGCTGCGTCCCTTCCTGGAGAACGACTGCCTGGTGACAGTGACAAACGCGTTGGTAACTTCCCAATTAGTTTTCTGTAACGCGCTCTATGTGGGGCTTCCCTTGAAGACGGTCCAGATACTTCAATTGGTGCAGAACAGAGCTGCCAGGCTGCTGATGGGGACTGGGCATTGTTCTCATTTAACCCCAGTTCTCCGTCAGCTCCACTGGCTCCTGATTGAAGTCCGGGCCCAATTCAAGGTGTTGGTTATGACCTCTAAAGCCCTCAACGGCTTGGGTCCTGGGTATCTAAAGGAATGCTTGCATCCATATATGCCCTCCCGCCCCCCAAGATCAGCAACAGATGCCCTTCTCCGGGAACCCTCTGTGAATGATATTAGGACGGTGAGTACCCAGAGGAGGGCTTTCTCTGCGGTGGCGCCCCATCTATGGAATGCGCTCCCCAGAAAGCTCCGCCTGGTGCCGTCGTTATTTGTTTTTCGGCACCAGGCTAAGACCTTTTTATTTAAAACTTATTTTAATTGTTAATTTATTGGTATTTATAGGATTTTAAATCTTTTAAGCCGAGATGCACTGGGTTTTAATATTTTTGTTGTATAATTGTTATATTTGTATACTTTGTTTTTGTTCTGAGCTGCCCTGAGGCTTTGTTGCGATGGGGGCGGCATAAAAATGTTATAAATAAATAGATAGATAGTTCTCCTCTTCCCCCTCTCAATCTTGTCCTCCCAACAAACACCCTGTAAGGTAGGTGGGGCTGAGAGTCTGTGACTGGTCCAAAGTCACCCAGGAGGCTCCATGGCTGAGGGGGGATTAGAACCCAGATCTTCTGATTTCCAACCTAGCACTCTTAACCACTACAGCACAAAGGGTATAGCCTTGCTTTTTTATTTCTCAGAACAGCTAAGCTTTAGGAATTTTAAATTGCTAGATTATTTTTGCATTTTACAAACATTTTTCACTTAGAAGAGTATCTGTGTCTGCACAGAAATAAATGGCAAGCATATAATACTAAATCTCACAGGATACCACTTTGCAAGCAGTAATTCTATGTTAAAACCTTCAAGCATTTTGCAGAATGCAGAGAAACACTTAAGGCAGAGCAACTGTAAAGACTTTTTGCAAAGCCACAACTGTACATTGTGAAGGACATTAATAAAACTATCAAACATTTTCAAGAAAATTAAAATATGATGCCTTCATGGTTAAACCACTATCAATCTGTACTTTGTTTCATAACTGATACTTCTATAAAGAAACTGGGAAGCAATTCGTAGATTTGCAGATCCAGTCCTCTTATCTGAAGCATCTTTCTGGAGCCAGTGTGGTGAACTGGTTGAGAGTGTGGGACAGGCAATCTGGTTCAAGCCATGGAGCCAACTGTGTGACTTTGGGCTAGTCACAGACTCTCAGCCCTACCTACTTCACAGGGTTGTTGTGGGGATAAGATTGAGATCGTGAAGGGAATTACGTAAACTGCCTTGAGTTGAAAAAAGGTGGGATATAAGTAAATAAAATGATCCTCTATTCTGATTTGCACTTCAAAAGCAGTGTCGCAGTTTCACATCACTTAAAATAACACTGGCCTCTTTAAAAAAAATAAAGACAACATGGAGTGATCCATTTATTTATTAGATATGAAAACAGTGCTGATCTTTTACCTGGACAGGAAAATTGTTTCCGACAAGAAAACTACTTTTTGTGTATTTTGGAAAGCAAAAAGTTCACGGAGTAAATAACAGAGATTAAAGGTACTCTTGTGAAGGCCACCATGCTGTGCTATTATCCAAGAAAAAGCTGCTGATCTTACATGCATGTTCCAACACAAAGCACGAAGTAGCAGTGGCTAGTTCAGCTGAAGGACTGATCTGCCTGATCAAAACAAGCCCACCATAAGTTTATACAGCCTATGGGCTACTGATGATTGTTTAGCCCTCTGACAAAATACTGTAAATATTGGTGTATAAGGTGGCTCATGTATAAAATGAGATCAGCATTTTGGGCTGTTTTTCCGGTGTCGGGCATATAAAACAACCCCCAATTTTGCTTTGCTATTAAGGGTTGTCTTGCATGCCAATATATACAGTGTGTTGCCCAGGCTTGAACAGTACAATAAGGTATCTTGAATGCTGCTTATGCAAATGGCACTCAGCACATCACACCTCACAACATGCTGCGTGGCTTGTCTGAGTCATTCAAACTGGGTCCTTGGGTAGGTTTGCAATAGGCGTGTTCAGCCATGGCAGCTTAAATAACCACTGTTGTTTGGGGCGTATGCCAAATGCCAATGGGTATCTTTTCTGTAACCCAACTCCATTTGTAGATTCATCCAGAGCTGTTGTTGGAGTGGTTAACAATATGCTTAGAACACGTGGGCTGCTTCACTGTTGCATATGCTTTTGTTAACCACATTAACTTGCCTTCACCAGGGTTGCATGGCGTGGCGACTTACAAGCAGGGGATGGGTTACAGGACTGGTGTTTGTGGCTGTCCACCATGGGCCACAAACCACAGTGGCTTATTTAAGAGACCGTGACTGAAAGCGATCATGGGAAACAGGTCAAGTGTTCACATACTTATTGCTTAGCATTTGTTAAGAATCTTCTTTTGCATTATATTAGTAGTTTAGTCCTTATATGTCCACTGCGACTAGCATTGTATCTGTTGCATGACAACAATGATATTTCCTTAAGGTGGTCAGGAATTTACCTGTCACCTAAAGTGTGCCATACCTAGCTGTGTGCAGGTCTTTCGGACACATATTTTTCAGGTACTACATACCTTACAAGAAAACTATTCTAGATTTACGGTTTTACGAATTTGTTAGGGAGCCTCTTTTCAAAGGCTGCAAGATCTTCAGTGTGTACATTTCCACCCTGAAGATCTGTTTGGGTTAAAGCACGCTTGGGTTATCAATACCTTTTTAATTTATCCAATACCACCTGGATACTTTATCAATTTTATTTACTGCTCACTGATTACAGATGCAACTTGGTCATTTGTATGAAAAAGTTATTTTTGCACATATAAGTGCTGTTTTTCTCTTGTTTAGTTCTCATTCTTTGGGTTAAGATGAGAGCACTCTTATTTGATTGCAAAGTCTGCCATTTGAAGAAGAGCTACACTAACAAGCTTTATATATTTATACCAGATGTCTTGTGAATTCAAGAAATACAAACCAACATTTAAGGAAGGCTGCAATCATTGCAGCAGTTCAGCAGCCTGAATCTGATACCTGCCATCATCATATCTGCTCTTTTAACACTCTGATCTTAATACTATAGATTCATGCATCTGCTGCAGCCAAATGTTTGCTCCAATACAGCCTAGAAAAGGCTCTGCACAGGGACAGAAGCCGGTATGTGTGAGTCCCAGAGAGCGCAGAGAATCACCGTTTTTTGCCATAGTTGTATGACAGAGTTTTGTTTACTCAAAATTCAATGTTAAAAGCAAAAGCAAGGATCCACCTACTTTGTACATTACGTTTCCTTCTTCAATTAGCTTTTGCAGTAAGATGATCAGAATATCAGGTTTTGAAGTAGCCATGGCCCATGCAGCATTACCTGAAATTTAGAACATTTACTTATTACCCAAAATGAGCAACAAGACCAAAATTAATAGCACAAACAGATGCTGTCCTTGGACCACACTGCTCTCACTAATCTGCCTTTCCGTCTCCACTGTGGTTGCTAATATTTCAAAATCAGTAAGGAGGCTTAAATTGCTCCAATTAAAAGCAGATAAAATCTGAATTACTAGGAAATACGTAAATTGTTTTAGATAGCATTTTACAAGCCAGTATAGTACAAAAGGTTTAATGTGGTTTTTTATAAGATAGTAAATGTTCCTTTTAGAAAGAAAACAGTTCTGTTTTGGCAAGAAGAGTTATTTTTCATTAACCTAATTTGGCCCCTTTTCGAAGCAGTGTGACCACCACTGAAGTATTTCGGCATCCAATCGCTCTGTCCAGTGGGCGCATTCCACTGTTGTCAACATGTTCAATCACCGCACCTTTGTCAACTAAATACTGCACCTGTAAATAATGGAACAAAAGAATATCATTCTTTTAAATATATGTTTGCAGTAATGGCTATCATCTACTAGGAATTTTTCTTGCACAAACTCCTCTAAAACATTGTTTATTTCTTAGGCTACTAAGAGATTTAGAACTTTGTACATTATGAAGTCCCCTCTTCTGAGTAATGCCTTCATGTGTTTGAGGATGTTAGAGAAGTCAAGAGCAATGCTGCCACAAGGCCAGACCCTCCCATTCCTGGCAGGGTCACCCAAGACAAAGCGGTCAAGGCTGAGGCACCAGACTAAGAGGCATCTCTCCTCATCAGTTGATTCCATAAATAAAGCTACAGCCTCGAGCTTATAAAAGCTGACCAAGGCCAAGAAGGACAGGGCATTCTGGAGAGCATGCATTCATATGTAAGCTGGAGACTACTTAACAGTATAGAATGCCAATGAAAAACATTTTGAGATAAGAGGGCTTAATCTATAGGCTTTAATATTCCCTTTAAGCACCAATTCAATATAAATCAGTAACTGTGCAATGCAGATTGCTAGCATGTGTTGATGAATGGAGCTTCAAGGTGCCATCCAACACAGCTACCCATAACCCTCCAAGCTTCTGTTCAAGAGCAGTGGGAGCACGCAGGCAAGGGCTGCCACCACACCTCTCCCACCCTATAGAAGACACAGACATTTGATTCCGGCTGTCTGTCTTTGGCCCTACTTATGAGGAGAAGCAGCTGAGGTACCGCTGGGATTCCTTGAGTCTCACCACACTTGCAATTTCACAGGCATGGCCAGCGGAACATGGCTGCCAGGGTAGAGTCCCATCTCTGACTGTGAGACACATTTCCAAAGCTGAAGCAGGGCCTCTAACCTGTCTAGACAGCATTTAGCAGCCACAGGATTGCTTCCTAAGTCACACATGACTGAAGGTGGCAAAACTCCTGCATAACAGCTGCTTACAGCATGCACAAATTAACACCAAAGCCTTAACTGACCAATTCCATTCTGTTTCAAAATGAAGTAAATTTGTAAGAACTTTAAGTCTTCCTTAATGCCAAAAGGTTGTTGATCTTGAATATATTAATAATTACTTTACACTCACAAACCTTGCTCAAGTCATAATATAATTTCAATGTAAGGCAACAGAAAAAGACAAGCAACGCACATTTCCAATCTTATAGCCTCATGCAGGCAGAAGGATGGTATTCGGTGGCAATTCATGAGTTAATTAACCAACAAGTTCTGGGAATGCACATTGTGAGACTTCCATTTGTAGGTTGTTTCCACAGGATCAGAACTAGGGCACTCGGTTCTAGGATTGTTTTAGGGATGTGGGAAGTCTCTGTCCAGTGGTAGGAACCTATCAGATTCCTGAGGCTCAGCTGTCCAGTCTCCAATCTGCTTTGCAGTAGCCCAGAATCCAAATTCGAGGCAAGCATGCCCAGTATCTGTGCAGCACTCCCCTGCCACACACACTCCCCGCAAGCAGTGCCCCTCTCACACACCAGGAGCAGCTGCCATTTGAGTGGATGCAACTGCATCAAAGGGTGCTGGCCTTCTGGTCTGGTGCTGCTGCTGATTCGAAAGAGGTTGCCAGTTGCCCCGCCATGGGTCTGTGAGTGCTCATCGACTTGGCTCAGTTTGGAAGACCAGGTGGAGCACCGAGAAAGCCTGCAGATGCTTGGAGCAACTCAAGTGCTGGCTTTGAATGTCACAGACACAATCTATGAATACTGCCATTAGGTCCATGGAGGGTTAATGATATAGTTTGACAGGCATTGCTCTCCCTTCCCTTGGTTGCACCAGCTTTATTTTATGGAATGACCGAGCATTAGGATCTGTCCTGGGGAAGCCACTTGGAGCCAAACCAAAGGATTGTGTAGCACCTCCTTCCAACCAAATACTTTTTACAAAATGAAGGACACAAACCCTACATTAGATGTTTCCTAGATGCTGATAGAAACAAAGGAATCTTTCTTTTATTTCTTCCTTAAACATTTCCACACCCTCAAATGCATGAAAAAGGCAGCCTGAATTGGCCTAATTAGCATTCCGTTTGGTCAGATCTCAGGAGCTTGGCTTTGTTTCAAGTTGGTGAAAGCTAATAAGAGGCACAGTGTTCGACTGGACTTACAATATCTGAATCTCCATAGAAAGCTGCTAGATCCAAGGGGGTTCTTCCATTCTTGTCTGTCTGATCTATTGCGGCATTTTTTTCAACCAAATACTGAACCACGCTCTTGTGTCCTTTGAGACAAGCCCAGCTTAGTGCTGTTAGGCCCTCCTTGTCCAGAGAGGAAATATCTGCACCTAACAGAGAAACCAGAAATGTGTTCTTTGAGGGAAAAACACTCCTCATTAAGCCAAAGTTTAAATATAATAACCTCAGTTTAAAATTGTATTGATTTTTCTCTACCATAGTCCTAACAGAGACTATATAATTTTAGCATGCAGTATAGATTTTGGAATAAACTCATAAAACATGCTTGAATCATTTTGAACACTGAAGTGGCAAGCTGGCTTGCCTCTCCTAAAATAGAAGAAAAATCAATAGGACAATTTTTAAAAGTCTTGAACAGTTAATCATTTTACCTTTGGAGATTAGAAATTCAACAGTGCTCAAATGTCCTTCACAAGAAGCGACCATGAGTGGTGTCCTGCCTTGCTTGTCACTTAAATTTATATCAGCCCCATGTTCCAACAGAAGTTTTGCAATCTGAAAAAAGTGTGCAAATTGCCATCACAGCATTGTAAAATTGCCATAAAATACATGCCATATCCCAACAATAGCAATCCATATGTGGATCCTACTCATCTGAAGCCCAAATTACAGTAGGGGAGCAAAATGTAGCAATGAGCATATACGCATTTATCACATTCATGGTTCTCTATAAGTGAAGTTCATAGAGTGGTACTCAAGTCATTACAATATTTTAAGTTTAGCTACTGTGGATTCTCTGCTCTGCAGAAAGTTAGTCTGTTTACTTCTATTGAAACTGACAAATCACAACCAAACTTTGGATTTCATATTGGCTGTGCTTGGATACCATGATGCCTGGTTTACTGTTAATGAGGACAATCCTAAGTGAGCCTTGTACACACACACTCCCCCCACCCCCACTTTCTCATTTGGTTCTGCAAAGATAAGGCATTTGGAAACATGTGCTTCAAATAAAGCACACTGTATCAGAACCTGAACAAAATTTGCCAAGTCTTTTACATGGGTAGTTGAGAGAAGACCACAGGTTATGAAGCCGACTTGTTTCAAACACAAGCTCAAGCGGTGGTATCTCATGGGACCATCTCATGTCTACTGCTTCTGCTGAGCCTGTGAGTATCGGCAATTGTGTGTGTGCAATGGCACTTTAAAAAATAACCCCAGGCCCAAATGGATTAGGGCAGAGCCCCCTTTGGTGAGCTACTCTGATCAGCCCCATTGAAGGTACAAGTGTTCCCAAACGTCTCAGATTATTCTTTTACAAGCATCGGTCCTGTTGCACCAGCAGTGACGGGATGCTCCCTGTTGTCTACAGGTAATGACAAAGTCCTATTGTTATGTCCAAACCAGGGCATTGTTTTCATAAATAAATAATCCAGGATTAATAATTTTCGAAAGCAAGAACAATTTTAAGAATGCTCGCCTCCATCTAAGGCACGGATAGGCAACTCCCAACAACCTTGACCATCGTAGCCAATGGCAGGCCAAAACATCTGGAGAATCACAACTTGCACCATCCCTCATTACTGACTATGCTCACTATGGATGATGGGAGTTGAAGGCTGAAACATCTAGAAGGCTATAAGCAGCTCACTTCTAATGTAATAGTACAGAAGTTTCCCTTAGTCCAAAAGGAAGCTGGAGCTGACTGTTCTATGCATAAAGTTCTGTCCCACCTGCCAGTGTCCCTGACGCACAGCACAGAAAAGTGGTAGTGCTCCTCTCCTGTTAGTCCGTGTCACTAGAGCTCCATGTTCAAGCAACAGCTCACATGCCTCCAGTTTTCCTCTCCCAGCAGCCGCAGTCAACGCTGAAGAGGAAAAATGGTTTTAGTTTGAAAGATTTATTAGATGCACGGAATGGGGAAGAGTAAAGAAGGCATTAACCAAAGGGTATCTATGGATTACTGCTGATGGCACTGAGCCATTAATATGTGTTTTCAAGATGAACCCTATTGCCAAATAATAACACTCATTGAATCAGTATGCTGTGGAAGATGTCCACTTTTCTTGACATAAGATACAGGCTACATAATGACACATCCCCAACCCCTTCCCCGGGTTTTAATGGACTATTTTACTCAGAATGAATTAAAAATAAAGCTCAAATTAGCTGAGGTTGGCAACTGATGCTATAAATAACAAAAAAGATGTTAGAAATAAAAGGAACACAAAGATAACAATAAACTAGCTATGCAGGAAAGATTATCATCATTACACTGCATTTGTACTCCACCTTTCTTCCTCTTGCAAGAAATCCATGAAGGCTTACAAAGTTCTCCTCGTCTCCATTTTATCCTCATAAGAACCCTGTGAGTTGATAGGCTGAGAGGCAGCACCTGGCCCAGTGGGCTTCATGACTGAGTGGATGGCAAAATGCTGACAGGTGATAATGCTGGAAGTGCACGCTTCCTATGGGACTCAATCTCAAAAGGAGGATTTTTTCAAAGTGCTTCCTATTGCACAAGATGACGGCCCCCCTAACATTAACATGTATGTGCAGGCTGTCCTGTCATCCAAACTAGGTAAACGTATCTTGGCAAAGTATCCCATGATATCCTGATTACAAAGCCTGTCGACGGTTGGATGGCATTACTACTAGGTGGATCCACAGCTAGCCAGAAAATCCTACTCAAATAGTGCTTGTCAGTGGTTCTTCAGAAGCACTGTGGAGTAGTAGTTAAGAGTGCTAGACTAGGACTCCAGAGATCCTGGTTCCCACTCAGCCATGAAGCTTATTTCAGCCAGTCATGGACTCTTAACCTACCCTACCTCACAGGTTGTTGTGGGTATAAAATGGAGAGGAGGAGAACCTTGCCAAAGGCGGGGTATAAATGTAATATCATCAACACCACTAGACTGGAGGGAGGTATTGAATGGGGTGCCAAAGAGTTTGGTCCTGGGCCTGCCTCCTCAATAATCGTATTAATGACTTGGAGGAAGAGATGCTTGTCAAATCTGCATATAACCCAAAACTGAGTGAGAACTAACTGATAGCTTAGCAGAGCAAACAACAGTCAAAATCACAAAACTGAGCAGAAAATAAGGGAAGGAGAACATCAAGAAAAACAACTCATTGTCCAGAGTACTCAGACAATGGAATGAACTGCCTAGGTAGGTGTTGGGCTGTCCGTGGAGGTATCAAGTAGATGCTAGACAGTCATCTGTCATGGATGCTTTAAACAGGATTCCTGCACTAAGCTGGGAGCTCAACTCAATGGCTTACATGGTGCTACCCAGCTCTATGATCCTATATACCTGAATTCTCTTTCTGAAAAGCAAGTGTGCAAGAAACAGATTATTTTAAGAATACCATCTGACACTCAGGATAACTCAATTTATTTTTGGATTATGTTGAGCGTTTAGACCCAAACAATCTGACAGTATTTTTTTTTTTTATTTTTATTAGGATTCTCAAATTTATAACTATTGGATATATAAGACCAAGGTTGTTATATAAACAAACACTTATCTCACTATCTTTCACAGCTTTTGAATTCACAGGTCACTTGAGATACAAAAACAAAGTTTTTGAAGTATACCATATTCGGAAAAAAGCAAGACTGAAGAATAGCTTGCAGAGGGCTTAAACAAACAAGATCCTCAGGAAAACTATGCTCAGGAATGCCTTCCATTCTGCTAAAAGGCCCACCTCTGTTCTGTCTAATGTACTTTGCAACTGAATGCCCCACTCTTAGCTCAAGATAGAAAATAAATTCTAATGAGCAGCTAAACAAGCAACTGATGCAGAATGGAAAATATGAAAGCAGCCCATTAGGCTAAATGATAACTAATAATCTTTGGCAGATCTTTGGTCTGCTGCCAATTATGTTGAGGGAAGTGGTAACTGGCATGAGGGAGTGGAAACTTTTAAAGGCAGGATAAACATAATGGCTGGAATTTGCTGAAACAGAATATATAAGACAAGATGGCTAGTACATTTTGTGGCATCTGATGTGGCATTTTGATAGTGTTCCCCTTTCACAGGCACTATGTTTCTGATATCCTCTCTAACAGGGATGCTCAGGGTCTCAGCGCTGCAATTTCAGAACTTAGGGTTTGAAGCACAGGAAGCTCTTCCAGGACCTGGATCAGAACACTTTTTAGTCTTACCCGGAGAGGGCAAGGATTGCACTTGGCCAATTTCGTATGTAAAGCTCATCCTCTTGTGTTTAGGACTGAGTCCTGTTATCCATTCCTCAAATTTTGGTCTATGCCAACTACTTTTTGAAAAAGCAGTTCCTCAACATATGCCCTTTATTTTAATGCTCAGTATGAAAATCAAGACTATCACCAATTAAATTAATTCTACTAGCACAGGTAAAAGCTACAGAGGTCTACACATGTATTTGTATAGAAATTGTATCATTGTACAGAAAGAGAACATGCTTTCTGGATCAGTCTAGTGGGAAGGAAGTCTCACTAATTTCAACATGGCTTATTCCCAAGGAAGTCCACAGAAAAGCCCAGATTGCACTCATCCCTTTTCCTTGCTGATCGGATGCATCCTGGGATAGGAGATAAAGATCATCTTTATGACCCCAACGTGCATGACAGCTCTGAATCTCCATTTTGACTTCTACCTCCAAGAAGTACCAGAGGCAAAAATAAATTGGCACCTTGCTTTTTCAGCTCGGCTTATCAATACTGTCAAATCAACTGTTAAGCAGCTGTAGTTCCTTGGCTGCCATGGGTATATATCAATCTACACTTCGCTTCTTACACAAGTACCCTCAGTTCAGCAATTCATTACTGCTTTGAAAGAAAAAAATACTTTATGTATATACCTGTTTCTCCCCACAGAGTATCTGTTTCATTGATGTCAATTTTAGGCTCCTTTTCCATCTTTATCAAAAATTGAACCACCTGACAAAATGAGAAAAATATTAATGTGCTGCAACATTACAAACAACAAGAAAACCAAGTATTTAGATAGTCATAGACTGTAGCACTTCATTAATACAAAGAGAGAGTTTCACCTAGCGGGCATATTACTTATTCAAGAGCACCTCTGTAAGTTAATGACCTAAGTTGGTGCAAGAGAGACTTACTTGTTATGCAGAAGGCAGCTCTTTTGCCCTTTATTTTCAAGCATTTGCTAGACTCTAGAATGAGGGATTTTCTAAGTGCTCTGGAGAGCCCTGGCATTCCTGAACCAGGAAATCTTTAGTCCTGATCGACAGGCTGCCCTGAGAGACAACTTGTCCACCATTACCAATCTTACTTCTGTGCAGTGTGCGGCTGTCAGTGGCACAATGTTTGCTTTCCAGGGGACACTTTATGTCAATAAAGGTGCTCGTGAAGCCCAGCAGGCCTTCCAGCACCTAAGTCAAGCACCCAGAATGCACTCAAGATCTTTTTTTGTAATGTGAAGGGAAATTCCACAGGAGATGATCGGATATTGATCAGCAGATATATCGTTGTGTAAAGTGTTCCCTAAGTATAAAAATTTGAAAACCACTGTTATATTTCAAGAACCTGCTTAAAATCATGGTAAGTGTGCTTATTTTTTACTTGACTGAATGTTGATGATTTAGTTGAACTCAGTAAAGGTAGAGAACAGGACTAACATTGCATCCACATAATGTATCATGACATTATGGTATGTCAACTTAAAAGAAAATTTATATATGCCCATCTTCTAAAGATATAGTTGCTTTAGCTCAGAGTCCATCAATGCTAGTCCATTATTTTGGATACAAAGTCATTTTGCCTTACTCAAGACAAATGGCTATAAATTTATTGTCATTTTCATGTTTGCCATGGCAAATTAGTTTAACGAGCTCCCAAATATGACAATATAATCAAGAAAAATGTAAACAAGCAAAACAAACTGGTATGGTATTAATCCTGTCATAAATGTTTGTTGTTAAATAAACAGAACCAATGCAATTTGAGGAATAAGCACTCATATATTTCTCCTGTACTATTTTCCTAGGAAGAAGCATACTTTTCAAGCAGCAGCAGTTTCAAAAGAACTTTTCTCTGTTTTGAATTTTACTAAGAACAAATGGAAATCTTCCATTTTGTACAGAAGAAACAGCCTGTCTTTACAACCAGTACGGAGTGCATTATTTTACACCCTGCCAGCAATGATAAAACAATATGGAAGATCAAGACTGCATAAACCATAAATACATGCACAGAAGCTTCCACAGTTTTAGAAGGCAGATGGCAAACAGTACCATGTGAACGCATCCTCATGTGTTCCATTATGGTTACATAATTATTTAAAGCTGCATGTTTGAGACAGAAATCTTACTGTAATTTTCCACTGTTTTACGGAGAGCTTCTTGTGATGCAAGTACAGCCTGTCCAATAGCTACAGTACCATCCTAAACTCCCATCAAGCAAGTCGGGACCATTCACAGCAATCACTTACATTACTGAAGCCTTTCTAGAAGCGGGGAATGCAGTTGGTTTTACTGATGCACATTTGCTGAGGAAGTTTCCACTGAAGAAGAGATTAGTAAGTGTCCTAGAAGATTATCTGTCAGCAAGACACACTTGGGTGGTAAAGCAGTGTCAGAGGCCTCGGGCTTGCCTGCTCCCTGCTTCTTCTACTTTGCTTCCACAGATTTTGCTTTTCCCAAATCTCAGTTCATCACATCATCCAGACCAGGAATCACAGTTTTTAATGGACTGGGTAGTTTAGCAAGACAGCTTCAGAAATCATAGTCTGAAGGTGGAAACTCTTAGACACCATTATCTTTGGTTTGGATAACAGAGAAACTTGTGATTGGAGAAAAGCAGGGAGAATTTGCTAAAGATCTCTTTGCTGGATGAAAAGAGAAGAGGAAGGAAATCACGGAAGCTCAAAGGCTCACAATGGCTCCTTTCTGCAAGTAGACATTTCACAAAACAGCAGTTTCAACATGGCACTTGCACTGGTACATCATGTTTGTTTTAAAACTAGTTTCATGTTAAATAAACATGTAGCATACACTTGTACTTAAGGAAAGAAATGCCCCTTCTGTATCACCAGGACAATAGCAGTGGATGGGTCACTGAGTTACTCTGAGCACTTTCCAAAGCTAAGAGAGGTACAAGAAAGATACCTGAGAGTGCCCCATGCTTGAAGATGCTGTCAGGGTCTGCTGAAGTGCCTGCCGCTTCGTCAGCGAACTCTGCTGATGGGAAGGTGTTACCCAGTCCAGGTTGAGCATATACTCAAGAATATCCGAATGGCCTCTTAGGGCACTGTGGACCAAAGCACACTGGCCCTTTTTGTCCAAGTGATCAATCTACATTAAAGGTTGAGGGAAGAGAGGAAAAGAGATAAAAAGCAATTTATTCATAGTGAGTCAGTTCAGAGAATATGCTCCTACCCCAAACCTTAGGAAGGAGCATTTTGTGCCAAACTAATAGGTATTTTGGAAAATTTGATGGTACATTGAATGATTGTGGGGAACTGTGCATCAACCATTATTGGGTGTCATATAAATGAAATAAATAGATAAATAAACCTAAACCACAGCAGTTTTTGTTTGACTGAATCTATGCAAAGTATTTCAACAAATATCATGTTATTATAATTATATAAGTATAATTATATATAACTATATATTTAATTTTAGAGCAATAAAACAAATTATCTTTAAAAACAATAAAGACTTTTCCAGTTTTTTCCATGATCTCAATATGGCAGGATGAACAATTTCCTTGAAAATTTTTAAATAACTAATCATACATCACATTTTCCTTCTTTAATTCATCCTTCCACACAATTTTAGAAAAATATCTGCATTTATACATAAGCAGAACATCAATCTTGTGCTACTGTTTGTTGTGAGCTACACTTCCTCCCTCTGAGAATCACCAGTCTCTGCCTGTTTCTCTTGCAAACGTTCTTTATTGTTTCCAAGCATAAATCGTCCAGGCAAGTCTCTGAGCATACGCCTTTCTAGAGATTACTTCCCAAAATTCTCCCTATGAGCATGTTTGTGTCCCAACCCTCAGGGAGGAATGCTGTGGAAGCAAGCACACCTCTTTCCCACCCGCTTCTCGTCTAATGGAGCCTCTTGCTATGAGGGACAGTTCCAAGGGGAAGGGCTGATCCCTATCTGAGGATTTTCCATTCTCAGCAGCCCCTCCTGTTAGCTGTATCCCCATGCGATCCCCAGCTTCTGCCGGGCTTGCAACTGCATCTGCCCTTGAGCTACCCTAGCCCCAGCTTCTGCCTGGCCTGCCACTGCATCTGCCCTTGAGCTACCCTCCTCTGCATGTTGTATCCAGGACACCATGAACAACCTCCTGCTCCTCGATCCCACACAAATATTCTCTTCTGAATCTGAACCAGCAGAAGTGGCATGACTGCCATTCTGCAGGAACACTTGCCAAACCCCATCATCACACTTGCTCTCAGCACTATTCACTACATATATGGCTACTACTCATAGAAACAGAGCGAGTCAGAAGGCGCCTCCCAGGCCACTAGTCTGACCCCGGGCTCCAGCCGGCGCTGCTCATGATATGCCTACCATGTGCATGTCCAGTGCTTGATACTTAGCCTAACCATGGCCTGATCTCAAGATGCTCCACTTTTCCTTATGCTCATTCCACTGGCAGACAAGGTGTATGTGGCATTAAACAGCCACCCTATGCTGCTTTCCCAATGGCCTGGACTGCAGGTCCTCATACCACTCTTCCATTAGGCGTAAATGGTTACTAAGCCTGTGCTACCAATTTCATCCTTGGTATCAAAGAATCAAGACGACCTCGGCTGCACATGACAGCAGTGACACACAGAAGGAACATGAGGAAGGTGACCACTATCTAAATGCAAAGAATGGGTCCAAGCCAAAAGAAAAGAAACAGTGCTGCCACATCTGATGGCAATGTAACTGTGACGCTTACCTTTGCTCCTTTTTTACAAAGCAATGATACTATGTTCATATGGCCTGCAGCTGCTGCACAACAAAGTGGAGTCATCCCATTCTCCGATGCACCATCAATTGTGGCACCAAATTCTAGGAGGAGGAGGACCACTTCTTCATGACCCAGATGAGACTGAACGCATAGTATTGGAGCATTGTTGAGAACTTCTGTCCTGTAATTTACATTTGCGCCACCCAAAATCAGCAGACGACTCACCTGGGATTAAAAAAAAAAAAAAAAAAACCCACACCTATCTTATTTAGAGCCAAAATTAGAATAAATTTGCACTTCCATTACATTTTTAATAATTTAAAACTCATGAATGAAATGGACACAATCTCTTCCTTCCATTCCACATGGCTTAAAGGAAAAGAATCATTGCACCAAATCATCAGTTCCACAAGCAGTTTTCCACTTATACAACCACTGAATCCAATGGATATATTCGCATTATTACATTTCAGGCTCATGCTTATGAGCTAACACACCAAAAATTATTCAGGATATAGCACAGTAATTGCTCTTCCAATGTCATGTATAATCTATAGCTACCTTCCCCAACCTGCTGCCCTCCAACAATTTGGGACTACAACTCCTAGTCTTCTTGACCATTGACCATTCTGGCTGTGGAAGTTTGGAGTCAAAATCCAAAACATCTGGGGTGCGCCAGGTTAAAGTAGGCTGACCTATAGTGTCATGATGGCATCATGGAATCACCCAGTGCACACTAGGACAGCAGCAACAATAATAAACTGTAACACAACCTTTGCAGTATCCTAGCCACATTTCAGATAAAAGCCAGATAAATTGGTGACACCTTAACATACTTTGGTGGTACAGGAAGTCAACGGGTTATGGACAAGTTCCATTCCTGAGAAAGTACTTAAGTTGAATTTGTATATGAGTCAGGATCACATGAGTAAGTCAAATGTTTGTCTTGGGTGTGCATGCTTGTGTGTGTGTGTGTGTGTGTGTGTGTGTGTGTGTGTGAGAGAGAGAGAGAGAGAGAGAGAGAGAGAGAGAGAGAGAGAGAGAGAGAGAGACCTTTCTATACATATAAAACACTTAAGAAACGCTTCCATATTCACTAAAATACTTTAAACAAAATGCACTTTAAACAAAATGCAACACTGTAATCATGATGATAATACAGCAAAATATAGCAGTAATAAAGTAACTACAGGTACCGAAGAGGGAAAGAATCTGTAAGTGTGCTGATATACAATACTGTAAAACACGAATAAACAAAACTGTTCATAAAACTGTTTAGAAGATTCTTAAGGCAACATTAAACCTAACATTAATGGTGATGGTGGAGAAGGACCTGGTGCTGGTGAGTCAGGGTTTGATTGTGCTGCTGGAGAGCAAGGAGTTACCACTGGAGTCACTTTCTTCAGCAGCCATTTTCTTTTTCTCAGTTTAAATAGCCTTGTAGCAACAGAGGGCCTGGTTGCAAGAGCAAGTGCTACACAAAAACCAAGGGAACCTACACACCCTACATGTGCCCTGAAACACACTGGCTTCAGTACACTTGAGCTGATGCCCAGAATAAAAAACTGTGAATACTGTATCTTTAGGGAAGTAGACTGTCAGTGACAATGCATTGTCAAACATGTCACTTAGTTTCCTAGAGGTGTGTTGTGCAGTTCACTTGACATATTCATGACCATCCATAGCAAACCATGAATATCTCTAATGAAAAGCTGAGACTATCTCTAGGGAACTACACAGCCACTGATGACGCATCAGGTGGTTCTCCAGAGATACTCACAGCTTTTTTCTAGAGTTATTCATATAGGGTTTATGGCAGTCCATGTGTTCATAAGTACAGGTTGTTTGTAACCTGGATGTTCATAAACTGGGGATTACCTGTATATGAAAATAACTAATATAAGTCAGTGTAAAGTGATACATGCCAAGGCAAAAAGTCCTAACCATTGAGGTAACTGAACAGAAGAGGGCGCTCAAGGTTGTGGTGGACAGTCAACTGTATAACTGCTGTGAAAAGGGCGGATCCACACTGGGGATCATTAAGAAAGCATTTGAGAATTTGAAAATAAAACTGTTAATACTATTATGTATTACAGTCCTGTTGTATTATAATACCATCCTATTGTTAAATCACTTAAAATATTGTGGAATGTTATGGTCACAACAACTCAAGAAGGATTTTGTAGACCTGGAAAAAATGCAGCCAACACTAATGGACCTGGAACAAATCCCCCTAAGAAAAAAACCCTACATGAAGGGCTTTTTAGCATAATAAGGGAGGATATGATGCGGATATACCAAATGATGCATTGTGTGGAAAGACTGGATACAAAAGTTTTTCCTCACAAATATTAGAACACAGGATCACCCAGTGAAGCGGAATACATAAACCTCACGCAGCACATATATCTGTGGAATTTGCTGACATAAAATGCAGTGATGGCCACCAATTTGGAGACTTTTAAAGGGCATTAGGGATATTCATGGAATAATTGTTTAAAAAGTTTTATTTCTATACCACGCAAAATCTGAAACTATGTGAGTGGTGAACATTTAAACAGCTACTGGCCATTGCATCGAACATCTGAGGCAGCCTGCCTACATAAACCAATTGCTCGGGAACACGAACAGAAGGGCAGCCACTACTGTGCTTAGGGCCTACGTGTGGATTTTCCACAGGCTGCTGGTTTTTATTTATTTATTTATTTATTTATTTTATATCCTGCCTTTTTCCTACAAAGGGCTCAAGGCAGCTTACATCACCTCCTCCATCTTATCCCCACAACAATAGCCCTGTGAGGTAGGTTGGGCTGAGAGTCTGTGACTGGCCCAAAGTCACCCAGTTGGCTCCATGGCTGAGCGGGGACTAGAACCCAGGTCGCCTGAGTCCCAGTCCCATGCTCTTAACCACTACACCACACTGGTCGACCGCTTTGTGGACAGAACACTGGCTAGACAGGCCCTTGATCTGATCCAGTCCGGCTCAAGTTATTAACATTTGTTAGTAACTATGATGGACTCAAATGCCAGCCTGTAAATCCATGTTTGTGCCAAGCCTTCCAGAGTTTGGGACTCTTTCCTCTTAAAATTAGAATTAGCACAATGCAAATTTGACTACTGAAGATATTTTGTTTCTTACCTTTACATTAGGAGTATAGAGATTTCTCAAAGATGCAAGAGCTGCTGACAAGCCATCTGTGCTATAGCCAATCCACAGGGCTTGAAGGTGACTGGAAGAAATTCCAGTCTTTTTACTGAGCCCCTGAAACATATAATAAATAAGAATTTAGAAAGAGAGAGGGAGGGAGGGAGGGGCAGGCAGAGAGGCACAGTAAAACTTATCTTTCTCTCTCTTTTTTTAAATTAGGAAGACAAATTATTGTAATTGCCCTATGTGCATCAATTTTTACAATATCAATGGTGTCTTTTTAATAATTAAAGTAATTGGTACCAAATATCTTGTGACATGAGTTCGACTGCAATACCTAGACAATGCGAACAAGAACTATGTATAGGAGGCTACATACCACCTTTTCTAGTCTGTTTTTCAAAGGTGAAATTAACACTGTGAAAGGGATGGTGCATGTCCTTTGTTCATTATAATCTTAAATGTATTTGTGTATTAAAACTAGGTTTCTAGAAGGAGACAGCAAAATAGAGAATGTGATTGTAATATTGCACAACAGCTTTAGTAAACAAGAGGACAAAAGACACAAGAGAGCTTATGAGGTGGAGCAGGAAAAGGGGTGGCTGGCAGGCAGACAGAAAGAGAGCGGATGAGGAAAGCCAGGGAAATAGAGAGCAGGCAGGCAACAAGATTGAAAGAGCAAAGAAAGAACACACCAAAAGGCAAAATCACTCTCATCCTCTTCTTCCTTAAAATTTAAGTTTTACCTTGAAGATATGAGCTTTAAGAATATGATGCCCCAGTTCCATAGTTTGCTGACGGTTTAGTTTTCCTTCCTGCCGAGAGAACATGAATGCCAGGAGAGCATGCCCATTCCTAATTTTTGAAACAGAAAGACAGGGCAGAGAGCATTTTAAATTGGGGCCTAACTAAGAGTATGTCATTTGTTTGCCCTTGGTATACCTCAACTGACATTTTTCATTTTAACAGCCCTACCTCTAAAGTATAAGTATCGAGCAGTAAACGTGGGAAGAGAAAAGGTACTTTGCACTAGACTGTTCTCAGACATTATGGCCCCTTCTGTGGGAAAGCTTATGCTGTTCATGTGTCATTTAGATCAAACTATGTCAAGAGAGATGTAAACTAGTGTACGATGAGGTCTGCCAAGGTCACCACATACCATGTATCTTGATTTCATTACAAGAGAGGAGGATAGCAACTTATATAGGGAAACTACAAGATTCTGCAAATGCACAGTGTCATTTCCTGACAGTATTAAACAGTAGCGAGATATACAGAGAAACACTTAAAGGTTCCTGAAAAAGCATCCTTCTTATTTCTCATTCTATCGTTAATGAAAGCATCACCAACATATTCAAACTTAGGATAATATAAAAGTTATTGCTGGATTGAGGCAAAGATGTTGCCACTTTTAATATATTCTTTTATCCATGCTTGATGTGTAAATTAAAACCATACATCTATAATATTTAAAATACTTTGCACAATAAAGAGTAGTGGTAGAATCTATCAGGCCATCACAACTATTGTAAAGTATCAATTCTTTCAACAGGGCTATTACAGCAGCAATTCTTGCTGGGGCTGAAGCTCACTGAAGTCAGCTACTTTACTAGCATGTGCCAGCTTTAGAATAATAACCTCCTTTCAAGCCATTTCACAAATTGCTTTTGAAAACTGTCTGGTTTTGTTAGACTAAACGTAAGTACAGTGACCCACTGGGGGCATCTAATCAGTTATATGGTCCTCCAGATAACTGGACTTCCAACTGGTGGCCTTCCTTGCCCAGAACTGGCTTCCATATTTCCCATACTCCAGTGTTCTGACCTGGGATAGAGAACAGCTACAGAAACAGCTCTTAAAACCAGCTCTAATGTACAGTTGACATTTCTGCTAAGCAAAATAGATGCAGGCAGGGCAGCAAGTGAAAGCATATTTCTCAAGCAGCCAAGATACTCATTTCCCTTAATTAAAATTTGAACTGGCTCTAATTTTAGAGCCTCTGCTGCATGATCCCATAAGCCTGAAAAGGCTGAATCTTTTTTCAAATTATATGAATGCCAATGTAGATGACAATAATCCCATTACCGAACCACTTCTGATCTTACAGGATTCACAAACTATTAGTAGGGCACAATGAGAGAAACAAGTTACTGTTGAATAGATATTTAGATTTTGTATAGCTTCTATCTACCATGTAATGCTGTCTCTGCTGGTGCCTGTAATGTCTATAAGCCTGAGAAGGGTTTGTAGTTAAATAAGGAGAAATACGAACATATAGCATTTCCAGCAGTTAACTTGTAAGGTGATGCCTGCAAAATTATAAAGAAACTTCATAGTCTCATTTTCCACAGTACACAATGCCAATGAAGCAATGACGTGTACTGTCCAATCTGAAAGTACAAGTCCTACTTTTCAAGTAGGCAATTTCATCTCTTGTTTTATTTTGCAACATACTTCAGTCTTGTCCTCACACATAAATCCTGGTTCTAAGACACATGCTCTTTTACAGTAAAAGTAGTATCACCACCCTCTTTCCTACAATATGCAATACAAAGAAAACCAGCAGCCATTAAGTATCCAGTACATGTCATGTTGAGTCAGTTTACCTTGGTTCACACAAAAACTCTGTGTTTTCACCATCCGCTCTCCAAACGAGCCACTCCCTGAAGGAAGGATGGCAGAACATGCGTGTTTTGTCACGCCTTTTAATCAGAAAGCCCGAAAGGGCCTCCATCCTCTGATGGAACTCTTCCCAGTCCTGTTCGCCATGTATCTGTCCTGCATTAATAGCCTGGAAAATCTGGTCATCTGTCATTGGATGAAGGGATGCTAAAGCCACATTCAGCACAGGGAGAGCTCTTTCAAATGCTGAGTTTGTCATGAACTTCATGTTGCACTGGAGCAAATAAAGCTCAGACAGTGAAACTGGAACTACTTTGTAGCTTGCACTTTTGATTACTAAGTGACCCTTCTGAAAGAGATCCAGGGTCAGCTTCAAGTAGAGATAAGATCCCATGCTTCTCATGATGAGGTGGTTGCTCACTTTTCCAATGATAGCTGCATCAGCTTTACCATTAAGAGATATATTGTTTATAATTTCCTGGCTGGCGCCGATTCTGTATTGAATATATGCATTCAAATCTGCTTGTATTTCTTTGCTATCAGGGAAATCATCTAGGGAGATTGTGAAGAAAGGATGTGAGCTGATTATTTCCTGTATTACAAAGGGAGAGAGAGGAAAAAATAAAGTATTTTATAGCACCATATAATATACATAGGCATATACATGGGTTTGTGCTTGCTAAATGCAGAAGAGCCACATTACATTAATGGAAGGATGATGGTGTGGATTGTTCTAGAATAGGAGCCAGAGTTCCTGGGTTGTTCATGGCTCTTGTGAACAGATCTTTCCCTTCCCATTTTTAACTTTTATCAAACTCAGATAAACTTTTAAAGCACAGTCCTTTCAACAGGTTACAAAATAGCACCAATCATCATAGTGTTCTCTTTGAGATGTGAGAGAAGCATCTGCCCATGTAAAGAGTTTAATCCAAACTGAAATTTATCTTCTTCTGCTCCCTTTCCAAAAGATTCTGACTTGACCTACAGGTGGCTCCTGCTGCTTGAGGGATAAATAGTTGGAAGCTGGACACTTCTTAACTGGTCCGCTCTTTTCACTAGTTGTCTTTTGACCAAGTCAGGGAAGTCCTAATTTAACCAACAATGAGCTATGGTGGATGCTGAGCATCTGCAACACCATTTTGAATAAACAACTCCTGATTAGGGTGATTGGGGGTTACAGCATGCTATGTTTTACTTTTTCAAAATGGCAGCTGCACATGCCATAGCTCAAACAACCCACTGTGCCATGCAAACTGGACTAATAAAGCAGGCACTTTGGAAAGTCAGTGATTTTTTTATTCTTTGAAGCAGTAACTTCAGCCTCTTACCAATTAAAATTATTAGTTCAATGCAGCATTACTTTCGGAACAGCAGTTAGAACATTTTTTTTAAAGAGTACCTGAAAGTTTGTTCTCACAGTCACAATCAGTTTTAGCCAGGGAGGAAATTTAGAAATAACATTTGTGATAAATGAAGAAACAGTGTCTCCATAATCAGGCTTGTGAAATTCAGCCTCATTTAAGCCATCTATCAAAATTATGTACTCTTCTTCCGGAATTTTCTGTTCTGAAAGACAAGATAGTGAAAAAAATAAAGATGAGTACCTTCCCAATATATTTTAGAATACTGTTTTCAAGTTAGAAAACAGAAAATCCCAGAATAATTCAGTGTTCCTATATGGAGAGCCAGTCTATAGGAAATGGCAGAATGATACCTTCTTCTCTGTACACACAGCTTCTTTTCTCCTAGCCAAATGAGGTATGTCCCATTTTCAATATGCCTATGATGAAACTATTTATATACACACTTATACATAGCTATAAACTACTTTAGTTCTGGTATCCCAAGCAGATCCACCTCTTGAATGTTTGTAAATAATGTGCAGCTTTATTATTTATATAGTTCTTTCTGAATGTTTAAATTTTCTGTATGAATAAATGCTTGGTTCTATTTCTTGCAAAAATCTGAAGGAAATGTACTTTTTTGAATAAAGGTTCCAAGGTAAGGGAAAAATCAGAGTATATCAACTTCTACAGGCAAATGTGGAAGATACACACTTCCAACTGCAGATATTCTTATATGCACTTTGAAAAAAAAAAAGGAAATGCTCAAATATAAATGAATTAAATTCTTCTTCATATGCTAGGAAGCTAAAGTATTTCCCTCGTACAATGCCTACATTTCAGCAATAGTGTGAATGTAGCAACTACTGTCAGCAGCTGCAAGCTATTTATCGAAGAAAAGACTAGACATGACAAGAATGTGTTTTAAGTTGCATTCTTCTACAGAGAAAGTTACAAGAGAGGCAAAAATATACTTGCACACTCTGAAAAATTAGCTGCTAGTTGCCTGACCCTTTTGGGCATGTACATTTTAGAATGACATTTTTTAGGCAGTTACTTATTTCACTAGAACAAGTCCTTTTTTGGGGGGGGGGGGATTCTTTTTACTAATAAACAAACCCTGAATTTTTTCCTACTATCTGAAAGCATGAAGCACATTCTTAATCATGTGCTGCCATTAATGATAAATGACATTATTCCATTACACAGATAGATTTACATAAACTAATTATATCTTCCTATTTAAATAATCAATATAAAACCTTGGTAACATTAAGTTTTATCATTCATTGTAAAATGTGTTCATTGGCATACCACAGCGACACATCAGAACCTGATGAGTGCCAGTAGCCATTTTAGCTATGCTGAAAAGGACTCAAGGCAAGACTGGGCACTAAACTTCACAATGAAAAGCCACAGGTCTTGTATACATTTATAAATGTAAATGGCTAAGAAAGACAAAGCAAATAGTTTTTGATCACTGTGGAATCATAAGATAAATACAGAAGATCAAAGTGGCTAGGTGCTCTATGCCTTGGCATATAAGTAGCAGCCCAGGTTCCCGAGACCACTGCTTGCTCCTGAATGTCTAGTTGCGCTAGTAAGAATTATGAAATGCAGAAACAGTAGTTGCTGCTTATTGGACATCGAGCGCTGCTTTGCTATGCCACTGCCTTTCTGGAGCTGTTTATGTTGTAACAGAACAAACAACATTTGCCATCACAGCTTCTGTTAAGGGTCCATTTTGCAAATGGATTCACAGCGCTTCATGAATAATTTACAGACAACTTATAAGCACAGCAGTAAATGCTTAAGATCATAAGCCTAATAATATTTGATACAAATGCAAAAGTTCATTATTTATTTAAGGATAATATTTCAATGTATTATCTTTTTCCAAGTGTGTTCCTCAATATATGAGTATTATCACAAGATTGAAATACCTTATTTTCTGGGTAGGCACTGATACCTTATTTAAAACAAGACAGAACACTCATTTATTAGTTTTCAAACTGTTCTTATATTCAGCAGTAATGAACAGGAATATTTAACACAGAGACCGAGTCTACACGTTCAAAACAAACCATGGTGGCTTGTTTAAATTGGTGATGAAACCTGGGCACCATCAGCCCATTTATCTACCTGGGTGCAGCTAGTTCTGTTATCGAAACCTGGGTGGCATGGCTAGGTCGAGGGAGACACAAACCATAAAAACCCATGACTTGTTCTTGGGTTATTTGAGGACTGCTTCACCTTCAAACAAACCATGCCTCCTGATTTAGGATGACATGTTAACTAAACTAATGGGACCTGGCATACCCACCGATTAAAACAACAACTGTGTATTATTTAAGCCATGGTAAATTGTTTTTTTGCCCAATGATATAGGTGAAATAACTCTAGAAATATACTGGATTTAGCCTACCTTTCCTAAGGTTCACCAATGGTTCCAAAACTCCTCTTCTGAATGCAGCCACTGGATCTTGAACACAGGACCTAAGGCTAAGCATACTTTGCAGGTGTGGTTCCTTGATCAAAAATTCTCTGTATGCTGTCAACTGATGTGACCGACAAAGTAAAGCTGCAATACTATGCACAAATTCTGGGACTAGGCATGTGTAAGTGTTGTCAGCTTGACAGTAGTGATAGGCAACAACCTTAAAAAAAAAAACAAAAATATTATTTATTTTTAAAATTTATAGACCGCACCTACAGCCCTGTTGAGGCTCTGTGGGCAATGTAATTTCCAATAAAATCAAAAATAAAATAAATAACTCCATAAAATACTATAGTACTACAATATAGACAGATATAGCAGCTCAAAGACATCAGTTTAAAATTCACAAATACATATATAGCAATAAAAATCAATTATTAAAATACCTGAAGAAAAGAACAGCCTTCTCCTGGTGCAAAAGCACTGGTAATGAAAGCACCCAGTAAACCTCTGTTGTTGTTAGCCGCGAAGTCATGTCTGACCCATCACGACCCCATCGACAACATTTCTCCAGGCCTTCCTGTCCTCCACCATCCCCCGGAGTCCACTCAAGCTCACACCAACTGCTACAGTGACTCCATCTAGCCACCTCATTCTCTGCCATCCCCTTCTTCTTTTGCCATCTATTGTTCCCAGCATTAGGCTCTTCTCCAAGGAGTCCTTCCTTCTCATTAGGTAGCCAAAGTATTTGAGTTTCATCTTCAGGATCTGGCCTTCTAAAGAGCAGTCAGGGTTGATCTTCTCAAGGACTGACCGGTTCGATCACTTTGCGGTCCAAGGGACTTGTAGGAGTCTCCTCCAGCACCACAATTCAAAGGCCTCAATCCTTCGGCACTCAGCCTTCCCTATGGTCCAGCTTTCACAGCCATACAGTGCAACTGTGAAAACCATAGCCTTGACTATACGCACCTTTGTTGGCAGGGTGATATCTCTGCTTTTTATTATGCTGTCTAGATTTGCCATGGCTTTCCTCCCAAGGAGCAAGAGTCTTTTAATTTCTTGGCTGCAGTCCCCATCTGCGGTGATCTTGGAGCCCAGGAAAATAAAATCTGTCACTACCTCCATTTCTTCCCCATCTATTTGCCAGGAAGTGAGAGGACCACATGCCATGATCTTAGTTTTCTTAATGTTGAGTTTCAAGCCAACTTTTGTGCTCTCCTCCTTCACCCGCATCAAGAGGCTCTTTAGTTCCTCTTCACTTTCTGCCATTAGAGTGGTATCATCTGCATATCTGAGGTTGTGGCTATTTCTCCCAGCAATCTTAATTCCAACTGGTGATTTATCTAGCCCTGGCTTTCTCATGATGTGCTCTGCATATAAGTTAAATAGGCAGGGCGAGAGTATACAGCCTTGCCGAACTCCTTTCTCAATTTTGAACCAATCAGTGGTTCCGTGTCCAGTTCTCACTGTTGCTTCTTGACCCGCATATAGGTTTCTCAAGAGACAAATAAGGTTTTATTTATTTATTTAAAAGATTTCTATGCCGCCCCATTCGCAAAGAGCCTCGGGGTGGCTTACAAAACAGATACAATACACACAATTAACCTTAAAATTCGGAGACACCTCAGCACAATATAAAACCCAATAAATAGCCAAGTAACAATTAAAATAACTTTTAAATAAAAAGGTCTTGGCCTAGCACCGAAAAACAAATAACGACGGCGCCAGGAGGACCTCTCTGGGGAGCGCATTCCATAGGTGGGGCGCCACCACAGAGAAGGCCCTCCTCTGGGTACCCACCCTCCTAATATCTTTCACGGAGGGTTCCCAGAGAAGCGCCTCTGCCGCTGATCTCAGGGGGCGGGAGGGCATATATGGACGCAAGTGCTCCTTTGATGGTCCGGAACTCCCATCTCTTTAAGAACTTGCCACAATTTGTGGTGATCCACACAATCAAAGGCTTTAGCATAGTCAATGAAGCAGAAGTAGATGTTTTTCTGGAACTCCCTAGCTTTTTCCATGATCTAGCATATATTGGCAATGTGATCTCAAGTTCCTCTCCCTCTTCGAAATCCTGCCTCTACTTCTGGTAGTTCTCAGTCCACATACTGCTGGAGCCTACCTTGTAGGATTTTGAGCATCACTTTGCTAGCATGTGAAATGAGTGCAATGGTGCGGTAGTTTGAACATTCTTTGGCATTGCCCTTCTTTGGGATCGGAATGTAAACTGACCTTTTCCAATCCTGTGGCCACTGTTGAGTTTTCCAAATTTGATGGCATACTGAGTGTAGCACTTTTACTGCATCGTCTTTTAAGATTTTGAATAGGTCAGCTGGAATACTGTCACTTCCACTAGTTTTGTTGTTGCTCAGACTTCCTAAGGCCCATTTGACTTCACATTCCAGGATGTCTGGCTCAAGGTCAGTGACCACCCCATCATGGTTATCAGGGACATTAAGCTCTTTCTTGTATAGTTCTTCTGTGTAATCTTGCCACCTCTTCTTAATCTCTTCTGCTTCTGTTAAGTCCCTGCCATTTTGGTCCTTTATCATGCCCATCTTTGCATGAAATGTTCCCTTCATATCTGTAATTTTCTTGAAGAGATCTCTGGTCCTCCCTATTCTATTGCTTTCTTCTATTTCTTTGCACTGTTCATTTAAGAAGACATTCTTATCTCTTCTAGCTATTCTCTGGAATTCTGCATTCAATTGGGTGTATCTTTCTCCCTTGCCTTTCGCTTCCCTTCTTTCCTCAGCTATTTGTAAAGCTTCCTCAGACAGTCATTTTGCTTTCTTGCATTTATTTTTCTTTGAGATGGCTTTAGTTGCTACCTTTTGAACAATGTTGCGAACCTCTGTGCATAGTTCTTCCGGCACTCTGTCTATCAGATCTAATAGAGGTTAGAGTGAACCTATATGGAGAGTCTATTCCAGAGGTGAGGCTCAACCACTAAAAAGGCCCTCCTTCTATTTGCCATTCCCATCACCTCTTTGGGGGACAGTTCTTTAAGAAGGGCCTCTGATTCACATCTTAAGATTTTAAAGGTTTAGAGCCTAAGCTTACACCCTCATCAATTTGCTTACATGTAAACTTGCTTAGAACTGAAGCGTGTTTTGTGCAATCAAAATACCATTGAAACTTTAGAATGGCAGTGTCAAATTATAATGGTAAAACCAAGAGGAAGTCATGCGGAATCACAATCCCTTTATGATATATAATTTCATCTCAATTAAATTTCAAATCTTAGCTAAAATTTGACAAAGTAGGTTCAGTTGTCAAGCATCATTAGTTACATATCTAGTTTGCAGCATTGGTTCTCTGTTGAATAGAACCAATATGGTTCTCTGTTGAATAGAAGTATCATAAGACTATGTTCTCTGAAGAAGCAGAATAATAATAAACTTGTCTTAATTGTAGTAATTCACTTATACATGTCTTTTTATTCTCCGCCCTGATACACTGGATCAGGATCAGGACATGGTGTCCTGCAACAGCAGGGGGTTGAACCCAATGGCTTTCATAGCCCCTTCCAACTCTACAATTCTATGATTCTATGTTTTTTCTTTCCAAAAAAGGAAGTGCTGAAGGCTGTAGCATCTAAGACACTGATATAAAACTTCTTGGAAATCTTCAATGACTCAGATACATTCTTCTTAGCTTTTTTATGAGTTTATTTTTATCTTTTATGCTAAGAAGAATTCTGCAAGAACATCTCTTGGACAGACATTAGATAGAAGTTTTTGCACTGGTTTTCTTGAGAGAAGTATGACCCGCATCTTTTATGTGCTCTACAGATTACACTATGACTTGAGAAAGCATGTTCAAATTCTTTTAAGATTAATGGGATTTAAGAACACTTATCATTGAATCAAGATATACTGCCTTGGAAAAGACACATCACATTTCTTCCCCATTAACAGTTGGAACCTTTGGAAATCTGAACCATTAATATGCGAAGAATGTAACTTCCAAAACCCACCCGTACCCATCACCTAACCAAAAATTATTATTTAAGAAAAAATGTCTAAGTGTAATGTCTATTTTACGGGTAAAACTTTTTCAAGCTTTTCTCCAAAAGCTCCATTTTTGGACGTATGCTGGCTCCTTCAAAACCAGGGACTGTAAATTGAAAGCTGGTCCAAGCCATGCTCACTCCCTAGAATTCATTTCTCTTTCTTTCTTCCTTTCAAATATGTTGTGGTACTTTTCAAGGCAGAATTTCCTCCAGGCCATTTACCAAGCAAAAAATGAAAACAATAAAATACATTTTTTTTTAAAGTCTGAAACATTTAGGGAATGTTGACATGTAATGGTAGTTAGTTGCATGTTAATCAAGAAATGTATTTTTGGCACATGCTGGATGTGTTCAGAAGGCTTTCTGAATATTCGATCCTGATCAGCTCAATTGGGGGTTACCGCATGCTATCTGAGACAGGGTAGGTTAATCAAGGGTTAAACAACCCACATTAAACTATTAACTTGAAGTTTGTATATTCATTTAACCCACAGTAAATCAGGACCAACGCCTAATTAGCCCAATCTGGATTGAATATTCAAAATGACCCCAGCATACCTCTGGCACATACCTGGTGCATATGAACAGGTTCTTAAAGTAACAGCAATGAAAAATGACATTTAAAAATAAAAATAGACAGATATTCATTTAAAAGCAGACTGGAACAGTAATGTCTTTGAAGCCCATTTAAAAACAGTTTTGTGGGAAGTCTAGGTGCATATTACATGGTACAAATTTCATATGGATGAGGCCACTGCAGGAAAGATCCTATCTCTTGTCCCTGCCAACCAAATTGTGTTTATTTAATTTGTATTAAAGAAAACACAAATTTGTGACAAGAAAACGTTGCACTTGAAGTGGCTTCCCAACATAAAGAAAACTTTATTAAAACAGCACAATAATAAGCATATATTCAAACAGAATAAAAATAAATTTATGTTTTTATTCCATTTGTATATATAAAGCAATTCATGTGGGCACAAGTCATCCTTAAAAGAAATGGCTCCCAAGCCATTTCTCTCTCTGGGTTCTCACTAGGTGAAACAGATTCCCCAAGATCAATTCTGGGATAAGATCAAATACACAATTGCACATAAATGTATGGCCCTAACTATAGAGAAGTTGGAGGATGCAGACTATCCAGTTAAAGAACAATCACAGCCAAACTGCTTATTATTACCTTAGCTGTAACAAACAGACCCTTTAATGGTAAGGCAAACAGCAAATGCAAGGTTCCCAATCCAAAGAGAGACCACAGCAATGGAGATGAAAACTCTCCATGCTAAGGATCCGGTATAGATTAGAAGTGTCATGCTGGCAATTTGTGCATGCTCAAGTGTGTGCGCGCGCATGTGCGCAAGCACTGCCCATCTTGTACAGCACTCAAATCTGTGACTAAAGCAAAGTAGACCTAGTAGTCCAAGGCAGGTAAAATGTTCCCACTGACATGTAAGTGAAGCCAAAATGATATCATCTTCCTCTTCCTCTTACATTTCTATCCCATCTTTCTTCTTCTTGTAAAGAACCCAAAGTGGTTAACAAAGTTCTCGCTCCCTCCACTTCATCTTTGCAACAACTGCTCCAGGCTGACACTCAAGCTCAGCCAGTGAACTTCATGGCCAAGCAGGGACTACAACAAGCTCTTCTGGGTCAGTCTCTAACCAGGCCACACCACATGGTCCTTGTTAATTACAGAATGCCACAAGAGCACTGCCTAACCCCTGAAAGTCGTCTTTTTTTTTTTTTAACTTAGCCATTGAATTTGTTATTGGTCCACTTTTTCCAGAAGATTACTAGACTATATGGCTACGCTCTAATTCAGAGGTAAGTAATTCGGTGAGGTCCAAATATTTTGAGCTGCACCTCACACATTTCCTGACCAATGAACATGCTGGCTGGGGCTAATGGGCACTGTAATCCAAAACATCTGGAAAGCACTCTGCTCTAATTCAATCAATTTAAAAATTTTGAGTGCTGACAATCATACTTTGTTTCTTTTAAAATGCAGTATCAGAGAATTACATGTTTCTCCTTGTGCACCTACAAACAGGACATTAGAACTAACTGTGGCAAACCTATGCGCTTTTAACTCAAAAGTACATTCCACCAAAATCCATGCAGCTTAATCTCAAGTAAAGCTACATAAGACTGTAGCTTAAATCGGTTGGGGCCAACTTAATATATTTTTATTTTGACACGTTCTAAATATAGCAGTGGCTTTGACGACAACATTAGGACATCTCTTACATAAAGACTGTACTAAGTAATGCTGCAGTACCCAAGGAAATCCTCTCTAGTTTCAACACTCTGTAAGGCTTTCCTTCTTTCACAATCCCTTCTTCGAAAATAAAGCATTAGAATGCCTGCAGTGCAATTTGCTGTTAATTCCAGTTTATATAACCACTAGATACATGAGTGACGAACACACTGTAAGCTGCCTAGATCAAATGTTTTACTCTCCTCACCCCTTCCTGATACATGCTTTGCAGGAAGCTACACTGAATAAGTAAATAGGTGGGGGAAGTTGTTTCCTCTGGAATTAGGGATCACCATCTGCCAAAGCTAGACAGAAAAAAGAATACTCCCAGAATTCAAGGAAAACTATGGCTTTGCATCGTGTTGCCAGAAACAAAAAGGAAGGGGGAAATGGCAGAGAGAGAAAAGGAAAACCAGTATCTCTTCATGACCTGTGCACAGAACATCAGGAAGTGATTTCATTGTTTTATTAAAGCTGCAGAAAGAATACAAAAACATGTTACCTGGTTCCCTAACACAGAGTTTCTAAGTATCCTGAACTCTTCTAAAGGAAACCCAGTATCAGGTTAGTTACATACAGATGTTTTTTTTTTTTTTTTTTTGGGAACACAACACAAAAGGTATTCAGGTGTTACCTTTGAGGCAAGACGTCTAACTGATTCGTCCATTTGGTTCTGATGTTCCTGAGCAGGGGGGAAGTTCAAAGCCTTGCCTGTACTGGTACCAGCTGAGGTAACAACAGAAGGGGGTAACTGGCTAAGAGGAATCTCTTGACAGGGGTCACTGGCTGTGGGAAGAGAGACAGGCAGACACCAGCGTTATAAGCAGGGATACTTATTTTGTGGTATAAATTAGGTATCTGTCATGTTGGCGATGTTTAGTCTTCTACAGAAAGCTAAACATTGTTTGAACTCCCCGGCCTGTCCTCATGTGTTAGCAGTTATGACTTCATTTATGCAGCTGCACATGTTCATCACTCTTCTTTGAAGATACACTATGCTAATTCAGTGATGCCATAACAGCCAATAGCCAAATGAAAAACAGAAGGAAAAAAACACACGTTTGCTTTCCTCTGTAATAAGAGACACTCTGCTCAAATGGACCCCATGGCTACATTTCACTGCAGGGTCTCGGTGTAACAACATCCCAGTATCAGATAGGACAGCTATATCTGTACAGACACACGCATCCCCACATGGTTTGGTTGGGGTGAAAGCATCACACACACATGCAAGCCTTCCTTTCCAGTGTTAACTCCAATATGAGGATTCAAAAGACATTGGTTTCTTTATAAATAGAATCACTTGTATCCTTAAATATATATTTTTAAACATTACCACATTTTACCACCCACAGCCTCTCTCCAGAAAAGCTGCATGAGCACTGGGTATGCACTACGTGTGAGACTCTGTGGCCTCACCTATTAAGGTGAGCTAGCAAAAATCCCAGACGAGGAGCAAGAGTTGAAAAAGCATGTGGAGAACCCATTTTTCACCCCTCCTACCCCTGGCAACCCCATCAACCACCCCAAAATGTGGATCCTGTGGTTTGGAGCTGTAGTATGTGGCACTAAAAGAGGGCAGCTCCCCCCACCCCAATTCAAGTAGAGGCATTTTATATGAATGGAGTCATACTGAATGGATTTCAGTATTTTCCTCTTAGTTTTCCATGCCAAAGCCTGACTCATTCAGCATGGTCCCCCCCTTGGGGGAGGTTCTTCAGGGGCTGAGGAGATACTGTGGAGCAGAAAGTCACCTGCCTATCCTCTTCCACAGGCTCTTCTCCAGATCCAACTGTGAGGGACTCTGTGTGTGTGAGTGGAGCTGGCAAAGGTAAACCAAAGGGACATTTAGTGCTTAAAAATAAAATCACTATAAATTGGGACAATTCAGAGTTTCTCCTGAGGCATCCATCAGGTCAAAAGAAAACAAATAAATACAAACTTGAGTTGGTGGAACTGCCAATGAACTGTACTAGTAAGAGACAAAGCTCTCTTTTAACTGTGGAGGTTTCCCACACCGTTCACACCCTCTTCTTTTAAAACAGACCTGATTTGTTCCTTATTTCAGCTCCAAGGAATTCCACTGAGCGTTCCTGATATTTTAATAACTGACTTACGAACTTTTCTTCAGCTAAAGATTCCTAGTTAATAACTTCAGCTTATGCTTTGCACTTTCCTTCACTCACCAGTTACAGTCCTCAGCAAATCATTTCTTTGGGAGTGTGAAGGAGCACCTGCTGTCACCTGCCTTCAAATTCATCCTGCACATCTTAGGTGCCTCTCATATCTGCTCAAGGCAGGCCTAAGAAGAAACGGGGCTGACACAGTACAGGATGTTGGCTCAACCCAGTGCTTCATTTTCCTTTATTTGCTGCCTGTTAAGAGATGTTGCTCTCCATTTCTGCATGCCAAACTATGACCCAAGAGAATGGCAGTCTGCACAGGCAACACAATAGCCCTTTCATTCACACTCCCCTTTCTTTGGCTACTCTTAATTCTCCTCAAAGTTTGCTTTCAGAAGACAGTTTTAACTTCTTGACCTACAGCTTTCAGAACTTTACCCAGGATTTCTGTGAATACACTTTTTCTCTCAAATGGAAAAACTATATATACCCCTCCCCCCGCAACAAAGGTGCAGAAAATAAGTGCATAATCTTGTCACACTCAGTGCAGCAAACAACAGAAACCTTCTGGCCTTCCCATTAGTTCAAATTCTCAGACTAAAAAATAACAAAGCATAAGATGCAAAAAGGCATGGACCATGGGGTACTTGGCATCTTGTGTGAATTAAAGTCTGGTACACAAAGAAGTGTTTGAAAACTGTAGAGAAATCAGACTGATTGCACTTTAAGAAGAGAGCCAGTACTGCACATAGTACCATGTTGCTATTTATTTAAACAATGCACAGTCAATCTTTCAACTGGATTGCTCACTAAAGCAGCATACAATACAACAGATTATTTGGTTCCATACAAAGCTCTTAACTCATCTCAGAGGTGGGGTAGCTATGTGAAATACTGGGAGAGCTTGGTTTTTCAAGAATCTCCACAGCTCTGTTGTGTTCTATGTGCTACTGCCCTTGGTGGACCTTCAATAAACACAGGGAAGGTATCTATGCATCACACAGGGGTGGAACCCCTTCTGATGCAAGTCAGAGTGGCTTTCAGCATGTCTTATGTTGGGGCCGTTGGGGAAGGGTTGAAGCATGAGCTGGAAAAACTAGGGAAGGGTATAGATTCAAAACTTGAGAAGACAATGGGCTAGGTAAGGAAACAGGGCTTTTGCTAACAAAGAAAACAGTCTGGGGTGGGGGGTGGAGGAAGGTGTTATCAGTGTTATGAATATCTAATGAAACTTTCTTTCTATAAATACCCGTTCAAGTAGCACATGCATCCTAAAGTATGGCTACAATAGTTGACTTTTCTGAACTTGCAAAAATAATCCTTAAAACAAACAAAAATTTAAACATACTTTTGGAAGAAGAATTAGAGCTGGTGGAAGCAATCTGTCTCATGCGACTTCCATGGCAGCTGAGCGCCACAAGCTTAGAAATAATCGCAGTCTTCCCAAATCCTACATTTCCAACAACAACAGCACCCCCGGTTTCTGCCTGCTCTGTATTCTTCAACTTTTCCTCTATTGCTTGAAACAGCCAGTCTCGCCCGACAAACACAGAGTCCGTTGTTATGCTTGGCACTTCAAACAACAGTGGCTTTAGCAAAATATCTTGAGGCTTATAGGGGACAAAACGTGCTGAGACAAGGGAAAGAACTTATTAGAAGGCAATATTTTAAGCAGGGAAAAATTGATTTAGGGCAACAGTATTCAAGTTTTAGACAATGCAAACTTAATTTCATATACTTAACATCTAAAGTTTCCACTGAAGATTTCTACAATGCAGAACTGTTAAAAAAGCTGGATATCTCTATATCTGGAACCTGATCATTTGAGATATCATGGTTATGTTCTATGGGAGGCCAGTATAAAACATGTTCAGATTCTTGAGAAGTAGTACATATTTTTTTTAAAAAAACATAATGCAACAAAATAAGTAACCATAGTGACATCTACTTTAAATATATAGTATGTACAATATATCTGATTTCAATACTGTATCAAGGCTGTTTCTCTGCTTCCTGACAAAATTTGCATGCGTGGATCTTGTTTCTTAGTATAACTGAAGAAACATTAATACACTACAACTAGGACCTTCTGCAATGTCTTGGCATCGGCTCAGATAGAAACAAAATCATGGCAACAAGTGGTAACCCTGAGAAAAGGTGTTCTGCCATTCTGATTCTGAGGCACAGCCCTCACCTTTAATTCCACTAACCCTTCCTTTGGGGAACCCGATATTCCAAAATCAGCCCTATTTGCCTTCCACATATATATTCACAGCAGATGCCACTGGATAAATACCCAAGTGGCAGGTAAGAGTGAGGTGTACTAAATGAAGTTTCAGCAGTACATGACAGACAGGCAGAAATGGAATTCTCAAAGAAAACACCACTACTTAACACTTGTGGCCTCCAACTAGGTAACTGTGGCATTTTAAGATAAGGACAATGCATTGTTAATTTGTGTTTATAACCTTTTATTTCTTGCTGAACTCTTCCTCCAGCAGTATTGTGCCAAGGTAAGCGAATTGAGGTCCGCAGTGGAGTATTCCTCTGTCCATCCAAATAGGTTAGGTCTTCTAGTTTTGTGGAACTTGTTGCTGTAATAATAAAATTATATGGTTAGACTGATGGGCTGTAAGCTATGTATCACGGAACATCAGGTAAGCTATGTATTATGAAACAGAACACACACTGAATGCTTTCCAGTTCCTCTTACAGCCTGGATTATAGGCCCATCAGAAACACTGAACACTGCTTACTAATAGCCCTACTATCTCTCCAAAGCACATACCTCTTTTACCCTGGGCAGAGGCAAATACATGTAAATAGCTGAACTATAATACTTATGAGTCGCGGTGTGCCAGAAGTGCACATCAGCATGTGCACATGACCCCCAAATTCTTTTTCTGAAGTGTCTCCTTTGAAAGGCACATTATTCAATAAAAGGCGTTATTTATCATTACAAACAGTGGTAGAGGGGTAGTGTTTGTGTCATATCAGCAAGAAAAAACATCCTATGTATACCGCATTGTTTTCCATTACAGAAGAATGGGAAGGAAGCAATTTTTTAAAAAATCAAAAAAATAGCTTACTGCATCAATGCTGCAAAAGGGTGATCTGCACAGTATATTTAAAAAAGAAGAACCACCATCACCTTAGGTTCTTTTAAGAAGGCACAGTGCAAATGTCAGAAACCAAGTAAAAATGTGAGATCAGCTTGCAACCAAGACGGCTGCCTATTCCCTCAACTCTCTACCAGCATTGCAAAATAAACAAACACAAATAACCTGTGAGACATCTCAGGAAACATCACAGAATAACTACCAGACTTCGGCAATTGAAGATATATTATTCCTTTCAATGGTGAACAAATACTCCTACTGCAATTCCCTGAAGCAAGGGGTTTTGCAGAGAAGGAAGGGATGAATGTGTGTTATGTGATTGTTCTTGTATTACAATTATTAAATGCCTCATGGGAAATTTGGGGGGGGGGGAATAAAGAAACAACAAGATCTGAAAGGAAGATAGAAAAATAGGAAAGAAAACAGGGCAGTGACATGGAACAACACTTATATAGCACAATCAAGTATTATTATGTAGTTTACAAAATATAAATTGATAGATGCACGGACATGTCAAGTTTCAGATGAGAAGTCTTATTTTATTCCACAAGGCATAGAAGTTTATATCTAATTTTCTCAGAATCCAAAATTGCTACAGAGGGGTGCAAGGATGGGGCTATTCACTGTTTCACAGCATGGATCAGTAATAAACTCCAAAGCAAAATGATGCTCAGGATGTGAGTACAGTAGTCCCCCGAAATTTGCAGGGGTTATGTTCCTAAAGCACCTGCGAATTGTGAAAAACTGCGAATTTGGTGCAGGTGGGAGGCAGGGGCACATAGAGATCACTTTCTCCAAGCGAGTCCAAACTTGGAAGAAATTATCTCCTTGCGAGTAAGCCGCTGCAAAGTGAGGTGCCAGCTTACTCACGAGAAGATCGGCTTGGACTCGCTCGCAGAAAAATCCCGCGAAAGATTGAAGCAGCAAACGCTGAACTGTGACTTCACAGGGGTATACTGTATTCAAAAGCATTACAAGATGCACTACAGCTGCAGTTTTAGGAAAATACATAAACACTTTAAGCTACTTTAGGGAAAAATGCACAGTACCTTCATTTTTATGCACAGTAGCTTACAAAAGAAATTCAAAATTTAGAAGCAGTATATAAACATGCTAAAGAAGAAAGCATTAAATAAAAATAAATAAAAAAGATGAGCTTAAATCATTGGGAATTAATCAGATAACTAATCGTATCCAATATATTGACACTTTTTATGGATTTGGAAATAGACGTATGAAATTATTAGCTTTTAGACTGAGACAGAAATAGTATAACCTTGGTTAAGACCCAACAAGGAAAATTGAGGTTAAAATAACAAATCTAATAAGTGTATCCTATTATGCACATCTAGGCAACAAGAAATAAATCAAATTCAAAAAATATGCTCTAGCAAATATGAAATAGTTGTCAGACAAACTTATGTAAACATGTCATTACAGAAAAGGAAGTAGAAAAGGTTATTAAAAATTATAAATTACCTGGGATTTAAGGTATTATAGGAGTCTTCTATAAAGCATATTGCAACAGATTCACACCTTACATGATAGTGCTATTCAATAGAATTATACGTAATATAATGCCTCACATTTTACAAGTTTCCCAGATTATACTCTTACATAAACCAAGGAGGAACTCTGAAAAAAACTGATTCACATTTCCATATTATGTTATTAAATCAGGATCTGAAGATATTCATGTGGAATCTGGCTGAAGTACAACAGATTCACAACATGTTGCTGCAGATGAATTTGCTTTATTAGAAAATGTAATATAGGTGACCTGAGAAGAGTATATAACATAGTTTATATACAATGAAATGAAATCTATGAAAAAGAGCACAATCCTTTTTGCTATAACATTATTAGACTCAGCTAAAGCTTTTGATAAGCTAGAATGGACATAGTTATTTTCCTTAAGCATAAGATGATGGGATATAGATTTCACAATTGTCTTTCTCAATTATACTTTCAAAACTAAGCAGACATCAAATGAAACAGATTCCTCTCATACTAAGATTAACAGGAAAACTAAGCAAGGTTGTCCTCTTTTCCCCAGTATGGATTTGCCATTCACGTAGCAAACTTATGCTTCAGCTCTCCATCAGTAGAAGGGATTCATGCTAATATTACCAAATTTGATAATTTGTGAACAGTATCTTTTTAACATTATCAAATTCTATTAGGAGCTTAACAATGGGCGTGTAAATCATAAAAGACTTTAGACAAGAAGCAGAATGCAAGACAATACATAGCAGCCTATGTATAGACATGGATAATAACAATTACTTTTGAGGAAAAAACTCAGGGGTACTGATGGAGACTATGAAGGTAAAATATTCATGAGTAATTATACCAACTGATCCATCAAGTGATAAAACTAAATTACCAATCCATGCCCAAATATATTAAACAAAAATTGAAACAATGGTCCAAACTGAAATGGTTGGGAAAATGGTGATTCAGATGAAATATTACCAAAATTAACAAATATATTTCAAACATTACCTGTGATTTTACCTGAACAAATGTTTAATCAAGTCATTTGATCATTCTACATGTTGTTTTTGATAATTAAAGACTTAGGTTCAATGAAAACATATGAAATTGGGAAACAGGTAAGAGAACAATTATCAGAAGATATATCATGATTTCAGAGACACCATATTCTTCATTTCACACCTACAGCAGCCATAAATTCTCAGGTCATACACTAAATGAATTTGAAAGTTTAGTGGCTTAGGCAAAATCTGAAACAAAGGGCTTTACTGAAATTATTTACATGCTGTTAAATGCTATGGTTATTAGCAAAACAGAAGGGGCAAATCCAGCATGGGAAAAAGTCCTTTACTGAACTAGCATATCAGAACAGTGCATAATAATATGCTCTAAGGCCCCATGAAGTTTGTATTACACAGAGTGAGACAAAAGACACTGAAGGTGAGTTATAGATGCCATGTTACACCACTAAAGCAGAACTAATTTAATTGCAATATGGAGCCTATTTGTTGGAAGTGTAGAGTCACCAGTGGCTTCTACCTGCATATGTGGTGGAATTGCTCACTGGTACAAAGGGTTGGGTCTCAGCCTTTGCCTTTGTCATTTGGGAGCATACATTAATGCACAAACATGCTACACATCTTCAGGCACAAAGAGATCAAAGAGAAACTGACCAAGAATCAAAGTTGGTATCTTCTGCACAAAAAGAATGTATTTTAGCCGCTGCATTAAAGCTTCTTCAATATAGATAACATTTAGGTCCTGGTCCCATTGAGACTTCAGAAAGTTATTGTCAAGTTAACATTGAATGCTGAGTTTCTCCAAAGAAGAGTAAGATACAAACAATGCATAGTAAACAAAAACAAAAACCGGTCTGAAGTTCTTCCAACACAACACCTTATCTTCTCCTTTAACAGCACTTTGGATTGGAAACCATGCTCTTGAGCTTCTATAGAAATCATGTTAGTTACCAGCTACATTACAATTTTATTTTAATGATCAAACACAACTTCCCAAGGCATTAAAATTCTAAAGACTGCTTATGCTTCCTGTAATGCCTCCACCTTTGATAAAATGTACAAAATATTGTGTATTCAAGACACTACCCAGTATTCTTAAGAAATCATTGTATGAACAATGATGTTCTTCAGTGGGAAATATTTTTGTGCATGGAAACAACCCTAAAGCTTGTATATTTTTCTACTTCTAAAGAGTAAGAAACAATTTTTGAAATATACTACCTCTGCCATTAAATATTTGGTTCAAGGTCCCATTCTCTGAATTAAACATACTCCTTCATGATGTGTATGCATAAAAAATAAAATGACATCAGAAAAGCTTTAAAATGGCTGATTTACTTTTAGGTGATACATAAGAGATGACAAGCACAATGTATTTTTATTGCCAGTTTGGCAGTCAAAATATTTGTTAAAGCTTCAGTATTTCCATACTAAAACACAGCAAGGTAGCTAAACATGAATCTTCTGCCCCAATGATTTCAATTCAGAATTACTGGCATTTCAAATCTTGCAAGCAGACAGTCCAAAAGCTTACAAGGAAAAAGGCAGACACTTTGTACAGTATTTCACAGCATCCGGAACATCAACAGTCTCCCATTAAAGGGAAGATTCTCAGCCTCTCTTTTTTTACAAAGATATATACATGCCAAACTATAAAAGCTTTTAAGACATTGTGAAATGTACTGGAAAATAAACTGGTCATCCTCAACAAATTAATAAGAGCAGCTACATAAGAGTACTGAAGTTTTTTTAAAAAACGGACATGATCCAAAGCTCATGTGCAGAAAGAACTGTACCATAATCAGAGTTTTTGCTGAAGTTTTTAGAATCAAGTTGCTTTTTAAAACTGAAAAAGAGATTTGCCTTTTAGGCACAGTGAGCATACACAATGGAAATCTGAAATAAACCTGTGGTTCATTATTGCAACTTACCAGGAAAATCTCTCAAACATAACCCTATTGAAATGAACAGAAGTACATTGCAAATATAATAAGCAACATATAGGAGACATAGAGAGATTGTCCAGTGATTATCAGAACTTCAGTGCTTGCATGATGCTTCCAACTGTCCACATCACATGTAATTTAACTTGAAGGCTGTTGAGGGATCAAATGAAATTCTTCACTGAAATGAAGAATTACCATATTTAGGCCTTCCATTGGCAGGAATCCACTTGCCCTACTACCTCATATGCCCTAGAAAGTATTCAATGAAATAGACACCAACATACATTTTGTTTATTTTACTTGCAGTGCCAATAAAATCTAAAAGGGAAATCCATCTCTTCCTAGAAGAAATGAAAAAAGTAGTACATTCATTTTAAAAAAAACCTATTTTGACATGACAGCAATTGGGACAAGAATTCATGTATGTAAGAGACTTTCCACTATTCTATGAATAAAGCTACTAAAACTCTTTTAAGACTATTTCAGCCTGAAATCTGTTTCCTTATGGCAATGGCTAATTCCAACATTAAATTATTACCAAGTATTTACATGAAACAAGTACTCTTATCTGGAGGTTTTCCTTTTCAATTATTCCATTTATTACGGCTTTTCTTCTTTGTGAAAAATCACTTTGACCAGCTTCCTGAAGATATGAGCAACATTCTGGATCGTTTTTAAACTGACTACATATTGTTATAAAGCACTTTAACAATATACAAGAAGTTAAAAATGAAGAACAGAAGGTGGAAGCAACCAAAGCACTTTATACCAACAGCTGAACAAAATATCAGTTAATTTTCTTATTCTAGAGTACAGAACTTTTTTCAGCCCAAGGGTTGAATTCCACTCCTTTGCGGGGCACATTGTAGTGACAGATGTGGTTGAAAGCAAAAAAGCGGGTCCAAAATATAAAAAATGCTAGCATATTTTAGCACAAAGATCTTAATGCCAGCATTCAAAATAATACTATAAATATTCAAAATGGTACCCAAATCTCATTCAGGCTTTCTGAGATATTTCACATGTGCCCCATGAAAGTGTAAGAAGCAATACATAAGCCAGTACATGTGTAGCCAGTTGCATCTGAACCCAGTAAGAACACCACATTCACAGGAATGTATTTCAACCATTTCAATCACACGTAGTTCTCATAGAAAGCAGGGGGAAATTGTTTGATCTACTCACTATGTTAATCTTTTGTTCCTATCAGCTGAAAGACAAGCTTTTTCTCCCAATACACAAAAAAATAAAATTCAGGCAGTGGTCCTAGGGGGTAATTTCCTGGTAAAATCCATCCACAAGTGATGATCTCATCCCCTCCTTATACCTAAGTAACTGTGGTTTTTATCTTCTACATTGCGAGAAACTTTCACAGGCATCATTACCACCCACCAGCTACCTCAGTAATCAAAAACAGCTTTCGAGGTTAACATGGAGACTCTTGTACTGGACAAGAAATGATGAACATGCATACATGTCCTGACCAATCAGGCACATGGTTCTAGTTGGATGAAAGAAAGAGCTGGAAAAACAAAGTAGTGCTGCAGTGAGATTCACGGAGGGAGGAGGGGTTCACAATGCCACTACCTCTATAACAGCCCTGTGCGCCAAAATATTATAGCAATGGCACTGTCAGCACGAAAAACTTTGCAACATGCAGGAAAACAGAAAAGAGTCCATCTGGAAGCAGTAGTGCTATGCTATGCCAAGAAAGAAAGAAAGAAAGAAAGAAAGAAAGAAAGAAAGAAAGAAAGAAAGAAAGAAAGAAAGAGGGAGGGAGGGAGGGAGGGAGGGAGGGGGGGAGGGAGGGAGGGACTACTTCTTTCCTCCAAAATTTGGGACAGTGCAAAGAAAAGCTGCTGGACCCAAGCATGTACTTGCATGGCCGTTCTAAGGCCAAAGGGAGGGAGGTCCATGGATATCAGGCAGGGATTAACAGGAGGGAGTGCCCATCCCTTTAAATACAACTACCATCCTACTGCCTTATTAAATCAGGATGGAAAACTTCCATGGGCCAGGGGAATTATTTTTGTCCCTTGGATTCCCCTGCTCCATGGGCCACATTCCTTCTGAATTTAGTGGTGTTGGTGGTAAAAAAGGACAACCATTTGTAAACTGTCCATGTTTTTGCCATTGCACCAAATTTCAGAGTGTGATGGTGGGGGTATGCAAAGGCATGCACACAGTCCACAGGATGTTCTCCACCTTGGCATTAGACTAAATAAAGGCATTCAAAACAAAATAGTTAAACAATGGTGATTTTAATTTTAAAGGAATTCATTTTAAGTAATGTAGAAGGTATTTTCCCTATTTCAACTAATTAATGATCCTAACTACACTACAGTAGGACTGCAGGTGGCGCAGTGGTTTAAACCGCTGTGCTGCTGGGTTGGTAGATTGAAAGGTCGCCGGTTCAAATCTGCACAACGGGGTGAGTTCCCATTGCTCCGTCCCAGCTCCTGCCAACCTTGCAGTTTGAAAGCATGCAAATGCCAGTAGATAAAAAGGTACCACTTCGGTGGGCAGGTAACAGTGTTCCGTGCACTTCAGTGTTTAGTCATGCCGGCCACATGACCACGGAGACTGTCTGCGGACAAATGCTGGCTCCCTCGGCCAGAAAACGGAGATGAGCACTGCCCCCTAGAGTCAGGCATGACTGGACTTCATGTCAAGGGGAAACCTTTACCTTTACACTACAGTAAAAATATGTTTACTAAGTGTTTTGAAACTGAGAACCATAAAACATGGGTAAACTTTACTTTTTCTTCCAGAGATAGTCATAGAGATTATGCTTCCTCTGGCTTTGGCATGCAACAAAATAATACCCACTGATATCCCTTTCACACTCACATTTGCCCTTCAATTGAAAGCTGCATTCTAATTAACCCATGAGAGAATTCAAGCTTGAAAGAAGGTGGTTTTCTATTCTTGCAAAATATTTCTTGCAGCCCTGTTTCATAGAATGTTTCTTTACATTGTGTGTGTGTGTGTGTGTGTGTGTGTGTGTGAGAGAGAGAGAGAGAGAGAGAGAGAGAGAGAGAGAGAGAGAGAGAGAGCGAGCGCGCGCACGCACGTGAGAGCGAGCGAGCATGCATATCCATGTATGTGAATGCACAGCTCTGTCCATATCTCTGCAGAAGAGTGGTTTATTTCAGGATCACTGGGAGATATGGATACACACATATGCAGCTCCCCAGCCCCATTAACCCTGGCCCTCAGAGCTGTAAAAATTGTGTACCCTACATAAAAGAGAAGTAACAATAGTACTGGAATATAAGTGGAATTCAGATCAGTGTTTCACAATCTAAAGAAAATCTACTTCTGTACTTTAAATCATGGTATTTCCAAGCTTATCATTTAAAGGAAGAAAACATGTATTTACACATGCACCAAACATGCGCATGCACACTCACACACATACACACACACATCTTATTCTAGTATGTGAACTAGAATTAATATCACCTGACTAATTAAACAAGTATTACAAAAGCATAAGTGACTTGACATAACAAGTCATTCAGCAAATTATGTCTCAATGACAGATACAGCAAAGTTGGCTGTAGCAAAAAAGCATCTTGTACCAATTGCATCGGTTGTGGAAAGGATGCAATGGCACTCCAGGGGGAACCAAACCTTGAGCAGCTGAGGAATTTTCCTAGGATCATTCAGCGATTGCATAGCTCCTTACATTGCAAGGTTTGTATATGCCCCTGAATTAGCTAGCTCAAGGGCTTTACTGTTTCCTGCACGTGACTGGGAAATATCCCCCCTCTAGGATCATTCTGTGAAAAAAGCAGCTGATATGAGAAAACCAAGTCTTCCAGGAAGATGTCCATCCCATCTTGCAAGACATTTTCAGATAGGACAATCTCAAAGAGAATGCCAGGAGCATTAACTCCCTGACTAGAATTCTAGGAAACTCCTTAGTGCTTTCTACAGAGATAATCAATTTACTGTAAAGATCAGTATATTCCAATAATCAATAAACAAGATTAATTGTGGGCATTATTAGCAGTTCACTAAAGTTTTCTTCCTCACACAGTAACAGATGTATTTCTTGGAATTTTTAAAAAGTGACCCAAAGCACACCAAGAAGGTTCTTTTGATTACAGAGAATATGAACAGATGGACTTTACTAAAGACCAGTGGCACAAGGCCTCAACAGCTTTCAACACTGGAGCTCAGAGTCAGAACTACAGTCAGTACGATCATGAAAGATCTTGAACAGCCTTATTTCCTTTCTTCCTCTTTTTTAGATTGTTGAAAGAGTCCAAATTATAAATCTGAAGCCACTCCTTAGATAACATGCCAGCACACAGAAAGTCAATTAGATGTGAAGGCTAGATCCAAATCCTTTGAAGTGCCCCATTACAAGACCCAGAAGACTGTGCAACCAAAATCTGAGTAGAGGCTGAATTGGAGATCTTGGGTAGAGCCTGATCATGGATCATCTACTGATATCAGAGAAAGTGGCAGCAAAAACTCCTTTGGAAAGCAAAGCACATAGTGCCATTGAACAGATCTTGCAAGTTTTTCTTGCAGCAGTATGAAAAAGCTCTTTTCGCAGCTATCATGTCCATCCAACACAGCAAATTTACCACCATGCTACACTTTCAGATTGTTCGCTACTGTACCAGAAGCACTTAACTGGGAAATATCACCCTTTTCCATGCACTCAACCTGTGTTGTTTTGTTGCTAGGATAAAATGATCATTCACATAGTCAGTAGTTCCACTGCAACTGGTAAGGCAGTGGATGAAATATGGCTATATAATAGTTGAGTCCCATTTTAGATTTTGCTTGTGATGGCACAGGTGACACTATCCCCCTACATCATTGCATGTATCTTTTAAAACTGTTTTATGGTTTGTTTTTCTAACTTAATTTAGTGGCAAAGTGCTTCCTGCTATAACTCTAGCAGAAGAGCACATTTCACTCCTTACATCTTTTTTTTACAGTAATGAGCATACGGAAAACTACTTCATTTCCACACAGCATGATCCCACCACTTTGCAGACCTTTGTACTTTGTTTTTAATGTTTTCTGTTAGAGTCTGTGCATTACCCTTCACCTACATTTCCATTTTATGGAAATCAGATACAATTTGATGGGAACTGGTCCACACTATTGGGAATACAGCACTAAAAGGAATTGTGCTTTAAAAATAGGTAGGTAGGTAGGTAGATCCTGAACACATCAACACCTTTTCAGTTTTTCTTACCTGCAACAGAATTAGGTCGAGGCATTACTAATGAACCAGAGCTTTGAGTATATGTAACAGGGCCATCTCCAGCAGCTTCTACTTTTGGCAAACTTTCTGAAGATCCACCAGTCTCCTCTTCTGCCACTGGTGAGCAATTATCTGCCCTTCGTTCATGAATAATTCCTTGATGCGCAGCTGTTCTGAGACTCCCGTCCTTACTCCACTCCAAACTGGATCCACTACGGTCATCGTTTTCAGATGAACTTGTAACTGTTGCTAAGACAGAAAGAAAGACAGAAAGGAAGGAGGCAACTAGTGATTTCTTTCACAAAAATAAAAAAAGAACGATATTCTGTGTGAAGTCTTGGACCAACTGGGGCACTGTAACAAAATGCTGCAGTGTGGAACCCTTCTGCTCAGAGTATTCCAGCAACCACTTTTCTCTATTTAGATCAGTTTCCTAGGGCTAGGGCTGATGCACTTACTCTGAGTTCCAGGCAGCTACATTAAAATATTGTATTACTTCATTAATGTCCATGAGAACCTCTCGGTTCTCTCCCTGAGACATTTTACAGTAGCTTCTCAGTGTGAACCAAGAAATTAGCTATCCAGACAATAATATACTTTCGCCTGTGGTGGGTACCATCTCCTGTCCCTTTCTCCCTGCTTTTTGTTGAACCATCCCACTGCATCCCTCCCTCAGCCATTTTCATTTTTTCCAGTTACTCCTCCCACTAGTTGTCAGTTTTTTCTTCTCTGTTTCTGTCAGTATTTCTTGACCGAAGGAAGCTGACAAGTTCTTTCAAGACACACTAGATCAGAATACTTAGGTAGCTTTCGGCCAGAAAGCACTGTGCATGCTTATTTATTAATTTAAAATATTTGTATGGTGCCCAATTGTACCACAGCACACCTGGACAGCTCACAATGGTTACAACTACATACACCTCAAGATTTAAGGGTATATGGCATGAAATACATGACCCCATTTCAAGAATACTAGCAATTCAAAAACTGTAAATAGTTGTGCAGGTTTGATGAAAACCTTAGCCTGTGCTTCTGTAGGATAGAATTATTACAGTTTTCGATTAAAGGGAAAAAAACTTGGCCTTTTGATATATTATGAGCTAAGTGTTCCTTCTCATTTAATAATTCAGAGGAAGAGGTGGGTCAAGAAAGATTTCCACTCAAGTTTCTAATACTGAAAAGAAGGCATATTGCCAGATTTCTCCTCTCATTTTGGCCTCTAGCCCAGACGTTTCTCTTACTTAGCTCACTGAAAAAGATGAAAATCTGCCCTCACCTCTATTATGTCAGTAGAGGCAGAGACAATTTCAACTAAGGCAATAAAACACTAAAAAAGAAGGCAAGAAGCCTGAGCCAGCAGAAAGTGTGGGAGAGGGAGGGTAAGGGCAGTTCTCCCCTCAAAGGGTCTACTGGCCCAGAATAACACAGCAGGAATGGAAATACAATGGAAGTCTACTTAAGTAGTATAGAAGAACAAGCTATTGTTGCGGTTGGGTAGAGTCTGCCAACAACTGTTACAAAAGTTATACCTGTTAAATCTGTATGGAATGAGCATTTAATATTTTAATATCTTTGTATGAACAGCTAGAGAGTTCTCCGAAAATGCAAAGGTTCCTTTGAAAATGGAAATCTACATTCCCCACTCCTAAATAATTGCAGAAGGAGTAACTCTATAAGAAATAGATGGGACTGAGGATACTGACGGGTGTACAAGTTCATTTTCATTTCTATCCTACTTTCTTTTCTGTCCCTTTGTGGAAACAGGTCTGAAAAACATACTGTGCAGCCCAGCTTTCAAACCCTTTACTGTCTTTCAGTATTTTCAGGGAAGTATGTGGGGGTATTTTTTTTTAAATCAGCCTTGTTGCACAACAGAACATCCTATGTGTTTCTATAACATCTTGAGGCATGTATAACACATGCACACTCATACACATATACAGTTCCATATCATCCTAACTATTTCTGTATGTTCTAAAGGTTTTATTTTGCCCAATCCTCTCTTGCACTATGTCGGTTTCCCAATTCTGAATTAATCATTCAAACTACTCTTCAGTACAAATATTTTCCACCACAAGTACATGTAGATAGGAAATTTTTCAGCCTCCCTTAGCACAGAAACAACATTTCACTATTTATCTCCATTGTTTGCCTTCACTGGGATACCTCTTTGAGTAACTACTGCCTTTTGCAAGCACTGAAGGAACATATCCAGTGTTCCAGCTTGGCTGTTGGACTTCCCAGAGATTCAGGAGAAGGAGAGTCAATACGCTCTGCTAAGTACTGCTAGCAAATATGCATTCTTGGACGGTAATGGTTAAAACCAAGGTATTTAAACTACAACATTTTTCTACATATTCCTCATGTTTCACACCAGACATGTAACAACATTCTGCCTGCTACAGAAGACAACTAAAATTCCAGTCAGACAAGTCCTGTTGGGCTAACTTCCAACTTAGTAAAGTATTGCTACGGATGAAGCATCTTTCTCCAAACACTGCAGAATTGGAACAGTCAGGTACTACTAGTTTAAAGGCCCCCTAAATAAATACATACTTATGCAACCAGGATGCTTCTATAAATTGAGTGATTGGTTCTTCTAGCTCAGTATGTGCACTGGTTGGGAGAAGCTCTCCAGGGTTTCAGATACCTGGGGAATGAGACTGGAACCTTCCTCATAAGAAGTATGTGCTTTGTACCTGAGCTACACATCCCCACAACAGACACTCTTACGCACAGAAGCACACACAACAAGTTTGCCCACTTTTGCTAGGCTGTAACTTCATTTCATGAACTTGAATGGCTGCAGTGATAAAAAGAACAGAGAATTTTCCAGGAAGGGCCTGTTCCAGCTGTTAGCAAAGGACAGAACACAGAAATGTCAGGATAAGAAAATAATCTTTTAGTGCTTTAACTAAGTTCTCAGTATGCTGCACAGACATTATTCCAGTAACCTTTTGGGCAGTCCTTCCTGGATGATATTGTTCCTGTATGATAGATGGGGTTGAAAGACAGTGTCCTACCTAGGGCTATCTAGCAAGTTCATAGTTGCAGTAACAGCTGAACTGTGATTTTAGAGATTCACTGCTCATGAACAATCTTAACCACTGTATTATACCAGCATATAGTTTTCAGCAGCATAACCACATCCTTTGCTGTCTACATCATGGAATCCAATTATCATACTATAGTGAAGAAATTCAGAATTTCAGTCCCATCCAAATGCAATAAGCGCTTTCATCAAAAGGAAGTTTAAGCATGACTAAATGCCTACAAGAAAAAGACAAGAGAACCACTGAGGACAGCATAATTAATTGAAATGAAAGAGCTCTCTAAAAATTTTTGGAGCATGGAGATTTTGAAAGTGGAGCCAAGTACTAACAGGAATCAAGACTAGAGAGCTTTAGCTCTGGCTCTATACATCCAGGCAGTCCCACAGCAGCCCACCTACTGATACAGAAAAGCACGCAACAAAACAGATAGCTAGAAGCCAGTGCATTACTACGAATTAAACTGCTTACCTATAATTCCACTGTCCTTGCTTTCTAATGTGGAGCTCGGGCTGCTAATGGTCCCACAGGGACTACTTTTGTTGGCTGCTGTTTTGCCAGCACAGCTATTCAGGGTTGAGCAAGGACTATCGGTGCTAGGCGACGTAGTGCTGCTTGTTAGTGTAGAACAGGGGCTGACTCTTTGACTAGCTACCGTGCACTGAAAAATGAATGAAACAAAGAATCAGCCCACAGAAGTGCTGCATATACCTCTATGATGAGGACACAGTTAATACCAAGAAGAAAACCAAACAAACTTAAAGTAAACACATGGATCTTCTAAAGAACATTTTAAAGGATCTTTTGAATCCTTCTCAAGAAGGCAGGGAAATCAGTTGCTACCTTTGAGACTATGCCCGCTTATGGCCCCTTAGTACTGTAACCAGGTTTTGTAAAGTTCAGTACATCATTTCTGAAGTGACAGTGAAAAAATGGATCAGATGAACCACACTTGGAAATGATAATGCAAAATCCAGGCCTTATTCAGGATGATGGCCAAATGCAGACCATGCTTCACTGGGTATTCAGAAACAAAAAGAACAAGGAAGACATGGTTTAAAAGCTTTTGTCACAAATGATTAAAAAGCTTTTAGAATAAGACACACTTCTGTCATATTATAGAGTCACTTTTCACCTCCTAGACCCTACAAAAGGCTAGATAATTACGTACCTTTGAAAGAAAATTTGAAGTGTACATGTGCATATAAAATATACATGTGAAAAAGCAGATGGCATAAACAAGTGAGTCATGGCTGCTGTATTATACAGAAAAAGATGTAATCTGCATCATTATTTCAATCTGATTTCCAAATGCAAAAATGAAAACTGTGTATGCTGCAAATCCATCTCCCTTTTTCTACACATCTCCAGCATGCCAGATAGCACCCTAAATTTATTGCAACTGCCTCTGATGCTTGTCAGGGAGGTACACACACTAAAGCATTAATATTATTATATTGCTATTATACTTTAAATCCTCTGGAAGCTTCTGATTAAAATTAACATGCCATGTGCACTCAGAACTCCATCCAACTTAAATTATTTTATTTATTTATTTATAAATACATTGAAAGCCACAGAGAAGATGGACTCACAGCTCTATTTTTTCATTAGTGCTATCGACACATGTTACAGGCATACGCATTAGTATAAGTAAATATCACTGTATGCTAACAACTTTATTATTGAATATTTTTCAAGTAAAGAAGTTGTTGGCCTCTTAAATTGAGCCACACTGCTATTTATAACTTATTTCCTCTAGCATACCATAGTTTCATGTTTTTCTTCTGGAGAGATCTGGGCAGAGCTTGGAATCCCTTCTCCCAGTAAAAATCCCAGCCTTGTCATCAGTTCTTGAGCCGCTGGTGAACAGCTTGATTCTTTCTCTGACTTTGTTTCTGTGCCGGCATACACACATACATGCACATACACACATACACACACAAAGAAGAAGAGAAGAAACAATCTATAAATCAGGGCTGCAGAGATATATTTTGAAAGACTAACAAGAAGCAACGTTCTTTCAAGTTTGAATTCTTTTCTAAGCAAATATTCTACAGCTTCCAAAAGAGGAGCAAATATGGGTATGAAATGGATATCACTCTGTATTGCCTTCTTATATTCCAGAGTATTCTATACTAAAGTAGCCTTCCCCAACCTGCTGTCTTGCAGATGTATTGGACTGTATTTCCCATGACCCCCCACAAATACGGTCAATTACCTTAACGGATGGGTATGGCAGAAATATATTAGAGGTAGCTGTCCCAAGGTTTAAAATCTAGGACTCAGCCCCACTAATGTGAATTGTCTTTAAGTCCCACTGATTGCATTGGGTGAGATCCCAGCACTTATCACTTTTGAATCCACGTGTCAAACTAGATCTCCAGTGATTTACTTTAAAAAGCAAGATGTAGGGCTGCTTTGAATACAGGGGAAGTGTAATCTGGATAGGGAGAATTTCACTGGAGATCCTGAACTTGGTCTCTTGTTACACGTCCTACCTGACTTTGCCATGATCTTAATGGGTGAAAACATAAAAAGTACCCACTATAATGCCAGCATGGTTTTTCACTATAAGGTAACAGTAACTTCAAGGAAGACTTAGAATATGGAAATGTTGTGGCAGAAATGGACAAAAAAGCCTCTTCCTCTTCTGCCATTTTTCATGGAGCTACTTATTATTATGCTGATCACTCAATCCACTGAAAATCTCCCATTTCACACCAGTTTGGTCGTCAAAGTGCTTCACTTATGCCAACTAACACTTTTACATATCCCTGAAGTGGCCTAAAGGAAAACTGAGAATCAATTCTGTGAAATGAGTCAGAGAGTAGACAATTAAGCACTAATTCTATCAACTTTTTGCCTCTATACAACCAGTTCAGAGATTGTCAAGCTTTGAGTTTTAATCCATGTCATAATTTATTATTTCCATTGTTGCATTTCAACTTGCTTTATTTAATGTTATAAACTCTTTGTTTTATGGCGGCCTATAGATGCTGCAAGCAAGTAAATGTTGTTCTTTGGGTAATGCCTTTTTTCTTTAATTCCTGTATCCAAGTAGTGTTGTGACAAAACAGAGGTGACCTTTAATAAGACAAGTTGAATCTTAAATGAATTGCAACAACTGGCTCAGGAGGAATTACTGAAAGACAATTCCACTTGCCTGTAGTGGACAAGACATCTGCTTAATCTTGAGCTAAACTATCAAAACAGCCTGGGCCCTCAATGGAAGGGATTTAACAGTTTTTCCAATATCCTCCAAATGATGAAAACACCTCCTTGTTTCTCTTCCCATCATGTCTTTCAATCATTCAAACTGTTCAGAGCTTTAGTTTACACAATATCTAATCCTTATAGAAAGTAATCTTCTGTTCCTTAATGCCATTAACAATGAGTTCTGTCTAACAGTAGGCTCGTGGAAACAGTAGAAGAGCCAGCATTGTTCTTCTACTGGTTGTGCAAGCACAAGCAGATACAATACTTTGCTTAATGATGTCGTACTGCACATAATACTAACCCAGTTTATTGAAACCACAGTTTGTTAATCTACCTGAGCTGTCAAATTACTCTGGAGCCTCTGCTGTGCCTGACAAACAATGGAGCAAAGTGCAAATCCTGAGGCACTTCCACCTTACTCAGTCATCGCACCGGTATCCGAGGGACCACTGAGGGAGCCCTGAGGGGGACTGAATAAGGATCACTGTTGCCCAGAGAGTCCAAGCAGCATTTTCAAGTCGACTCAGGTGAACATAACTCATGTTCCCTCCACATCACTTGCCATGGGGGCTGCTTAACAACAGGGGCAGGTTTTCCTGCCACTCAGCAATGGGGACATGTGAATACAGGCCATGTCCTTAGAAGATCCAGGAGATTATGGCTTATGCCCCTTGTCACTGCAGCAAGCAAAGGAGATCCAGAAGGACATGACCCATCTCCTGTTGCTAAACTGCCACCACAACAAGTCACAAGATACTTTCTCCTGGGTCTCTTCCTAAGGAGCCCTAAGACAACACAGCTTTCCTGCACCCTGCTGCAATTGCAGGGCAAATACAGACATAGGGGCGGGGGCACATCCTCCAGGAAGACCCAGAAGAATGAACTGCTGTCGTGTACTGCCTCATCAAGGCCCAAGATACAGAAGAGCTGGTTTTCTTTTGCCCTTCACCATGTTAAATATATCCAGAATTTATATTCCAGTTTGGTAATGTGTTCAGTACCAATGGAAACTGAAAATAAATCACTGGGTGACCAAATACAATTAATCATAAAAGATAAGTTACATCTGATTCATATAATTGACTCTGATGTCTCCTCCTCATGTTCTGGCAGAAGATGGATTTATCACTGTGGGTCAAACCTTTCCTGCAATACTGATATATTTTCACATGTAACTTCCCTGTAAAACTTTTCTTTACCTATGAAGCTTTGATAAAATCAGTACTTACTGCTCAGAAATCCTCACTGGGTTTTACCATGGAAACTTCACTCCTAGTCAGGTGTCTGGGATTAATAAAGAATCTGACCTATGGAGAGCTAGTAAACAAGGAAGGAACAGTTTTGGCCTAGATATGATTTTGGTCTCTTTAGGGAGCAAACCTATAGTCTCTAGACAGAGTCTGTGGGACAACAGGGTATTTTGGATGTTTAGTTCTGAGGTTGGAGAGTGTCCAGACCTCCAGCCTCAGAGCTCCTAACCTCTCCTACTCCCTACTGCATGTGACATGCAGAGCCGTACTAGCTGATTCTTCAAGGTAGGAAATACTACCTCAAAGAGGGACAAAGGGGCAAGTGGCGTGTCAGGAAGAACAAGTGGAGACTGAAAAGAACATGATACAACCTTTTCTGAGCCTCTGTCAGCTTCTGTTCCTCTCCCTCCAAAACTCCTTTGCTAGATAGTCAAAAAAGAATGTCTAGCAAAAATGCAGGGTGAGAGAACAGGGAGGCAAAGCGCATTTCTCCCATAACTCCTACTCTGCATAGGATGATCATAATCTTCTGCTCTGGGGCTTATGAGTCACCCACAGGCTTGTATCCACTGTCTATTTATTCTGCCTTTTCTCTATTTATTCTGCCTATGTTGTGTGTTATAGAAAATTTGTGAACCTGTGGTACAAATGTGAGGGCCCATTTTTTGTATGACCAGAGGCCCTGATACTTCTGTAAGCATAATTTCAGGGTCACAGACTTCATAGCAAAAATTGCCAAAATAAAATGTCCACTGAGATATACTAAGACACAGTGTGGTGGAGGTGCCAAGCCTTTTGCTCATTTTATTCATTTTTTTCTCATTTCTTGATATAAGTACTGATGGCAAACCATTGACAGAATTCCATAAACATGTAAGGCCCAATTTTTCATTTGGGAATTACCAGTATAGAATGTTGAACAAAATTAATATACAGAGGAGACTGAGTTTGAAACCTCAGTGAAAGAGAGAGAGATGGCAGGGAGGGGATTGAACTTCAATATTCAGAATATGAATACACACACTCCTGAAAGAATGCAGCACCATGGGTTGTTCATGGATTGTTGTGCCATGCTGCAAAGGCATTAGACAAAAGCAGTTTTTTAAAAAGCCGCTCTACGTATTGATACTACTGTGCTGCAAAGGTATCTGGGAATCAGAAGGGAATCCCAGGGAGCAGGCAGAAGACAGAACAAACAAGCCACAAACTAAGAAAACAAGCCATGGTTTGTTTTTCTGTCAGAAGTAGGGCAACAATCATGGGTCAGCATTACTCCTGAACCAATTCAATCTATGAGATTTTTAAAGAATTTAAGAGCCACATACTTTTTCAAAAAGTGTAAATAAAAAGTAGTGATGTGAATAAACCAACAAAAAACTTAAGAAATATATTTAGATTTACTGAAGTGGTTCAGAATTTTCTATGGACAGGAACTCAGAAATTCTAGTGCCACTGACTAAAATTAGCATGAGGTTCCAGGGAAAAAAGGGTTCTCCCCTCCACTTCAGTTTTCATTTATATTTAGTGTTTATATTTTAGTGCAGAACTACTACTCTCTGTTTCTATCATTACCTAATACAAAGAAAAGCTAAGCAGTGTAAAAAATAAATCCACACATCTCATCTCTCATTTCCCACATATTTTTGCCACAAATGGACCAAATGAAGCAGCTGAGGTGTGGGCAGCAAAACACAAGACGGAGGCACCAGGACAAGGGCAACTGAACCTGAGCCAAGACAGAGTCCAAGTCAAATAGCAAGGCTCAATCGCATGTCCAGGTTGTAGTCACAGAGCAGGCCAGTTCAGGAACCAGAAATGCATACCAGGGCAGGGCAAGGAACAGGAAGACAAACAGAATTGCAGGTACTTTGAGGCAGGGTAACTAGGCAGGATACCCAGCAAGGCAAAATGCATGGCAAGGACAGACAAGGTAGCAGGAAAACCTGCATTGCTGACGCAACATGGCAAAGGAAGATTCACAGCAAGGGTCCAAATGCAGCAGGGTCAGGCAAGGTATAGGAGCCAAGCCACACCACAACTGGCAGGAAGACTTGCATTACTGAGGTGAGACAGGATCTGGGTGGGACACGGTGCAGGCACTACAGCAGACAGGAAGACCTGTGTTGCTGAAGTAAGTTCTGGAGGGAAGAACTTGCCAGGAGCTCCAGCAGGGCCTGGGACCAATCCTGCAAATACTGGTGGGTTTACCGGTTCTGGCCACCATTTAGAGCCCCAGGGAAGTCCAGATCCTGACACCAAAGATATTCCACATTTCAAAGCAGTGTCATCTTAGCTAATATTGCTATTCATGTCAAACAGACACTTAGCCTGAAGAGACAACCATCTGAACCCCGGTAAGCACATCTTTTGATCAACAGCCACAGCAGAGTACAAGGTCAAGGACAGTGAGTGGGGAGCACACTTTTTCTTAGCCAGAAGTACCATGAAGGCTCCTTCTATGCTGGTCTTTGTCTGTATCAGCTTTGGGGAAAGCAAGGGAGAAAACGGGCACAACGTTGCAAGGAAAGTGGAGCTCGAGTACACATTTCCACAGTTACCTGCCATCACATGTAACTGTATTAGCACAGAGGGGAAAATAGGGGCTGGGTCTGTCCCTCAATAACTGCGTGAGTGCATGATTGTGTGTGTGTGCGTGCATGTGTGTGCGCACGTGTGGAAGAAATACCTGGAATGTGTGAAGCCTTTCTTTATGACACTTGTACTTACTTGTGCACAAACCACCCCCAGAAAAAAAAAACACATCATGGGCAATGCAGTGGTATGGATTTGTGCCTGAAATGTGATGCAAGAGACATGACAGAGCATTCATACAGATGGTCTATCTCACCTGTTTCCTTGAATCCATCTACAAAGAGCCTCCCACAAGACTAAGCGCTATTGCTCATGTGTTCTGATGAGAATGCTAGTTGCCACAGAATAAATGTGGAACTGGAATCAATTTGTGTAGGCAAACGAAACTCCTACTACTGGCATGCCTCTTAGTCACCAGTGGTACATGTCCTCTAGCTGGGAAAACGCTAGACATTTTGTTCCTTTGCCATCTCTGATGATGTTACTTTTTTTTTAACTGTATATACTATGCAGGCTAGTGGCCAAGTGACAGTGAAATCTGCTGCCATATGGAAGCAGGAGGATGGAGACTTAAGCCATCTAAATTAGCAAACAGTGATCTGTTTCTCAGGGTTTATATGATGGTCTTTAGTAACCTTTTGGGCTCAAAAGAGCAAGGCCCACTTGTCCAAAAAGAGAACCACTAAACAGTGGGAGTTAAGAGACGATGGAAGAATAAACCATTATCATGCAACTAATAACTACAAAGCTTCCTCTGCAAAAAGAGTGCTCTTCTTTAACAACAACAACAACAACATAATTTGCTGTCAATCAGCCATGGCCAGTACAAAAATGAATGAATAAAACAGCTATAAAAATAAAAAGTTGGGATAAAATCTCCATGTCAAAATTAGACAGAGCATACTTTTTAACATGTTTTGAAAGTTCAACAGATTTTCTAACTGTGAAAAGTAAGGTCTAGAGTGCAGAAAAATGCAGACAGTCACAAAATATAGGTTACACTGATGTGAATTTAAAAGAATGGGGCCATACTCTGCTCTCGAATCCAGATATGCACAAAAAATGTGGACAGGGTTCCACAGAGGAATGTTTGTCTCTCCTAGAAACTTTTACCACTATGGAAAGAGATGTTGTGAACTCAGTCTCAGATAGAAAGCTCCAGAAAAACAAGGAAGGTGTATTTAGCTTGAAGGTGTATGTTGAGTCCACTGGTATCAATTAGGCTATAAATCTAAAATCACAGTGAATATGAAATCCTCATTATTGTACAAATACTAACAGAGTATCTTGATTCTCATTTCACAGTGACATTCATTGAAACCACGCTCTGTTATGCTGTAGTCAAATTTAATGAACTTGGAACTTTTCAAGAATACCAATTAACTCCAGGGTTGGGCTATTACCAGCCTTGCCAACACAGTCATCTATTGTTATTTGCTGTCTGATTTAGTAAGCTTTTCACTGCAGTGGCAAGACACATCTCTTTAACACAGCAAAGTAGAACACTTTCACTTGAAAGACTGAAAGCAAGCAAAATCCAAGTACTACTCGCACAGTAATAGCGACCCACAAATCTTATTCTTAATTTTACTGGAATATTTACACCATTCTAGGATTCTGGGCTGCTAGACATGGCACATATTAACCTAGCACAATATCTGCAAAACGGTTCTATACAAAGAGTACAATTTTTACTGTTTTTATAGCCATTTCCTTTTCAAGTCAAAGTCCAATCATTTAATAAAGGTAAAACCACTCTAAACACACATACTCACCATTCTGGTTGTGTTCAGTTGGTTCCAACACCTTCCTCATTGGAACGACGACTGCATCCCCCGGTATTCGGGGGCTTTCCACGTATTTGGGCTTCCTGATGGGACCTGCAACAGGAAACATTTTAGCTCACCTACTATTGCTCAGACAGGACACAAATTTCAGAAGACAGGTGGAGGAGGAGAACAACTCCAAAAGCAAAGCTAAGTGATGCAGACGCTACCCATGTTATAAGAAAGATAGTGAATTCTCTCGTACTTCCACTCTTGCAGTCTGTTGTCAGGGGGAAAAAGCAGCAGCAACAAGCTCTAGTCAGGCTCACTTTTTGGAATGTAAACTCTGCTGTGGAACAAAAGCAGTTTCCTTGCTGTGATGCTTCTGAAGCAGCCTCTAGCATATGTAAAGAGTGTGACTCTGACATGGTTGAAACACACACAGCCTCAGACTGAGCCTCTCTAGGCAGAACCTCTGTTTTCCACCTCAATTTGAAGATAACCCTGTTTACTAGTATAATCTTTGAAAGCCAGGAGGCAAGGATTACAAAGCAGACAGCTTGCAACATTTAACACTCCAAATATTCCCATCCAGCAGCTTTATATTACTGAGTACAGTATTTCTACCCAAGCAAATGACGCACAATGTTGATTGTAAGAGGGCGGTGGGGTGGGGAGGAGAAAGATCTGTTTGGCAGCTAGCTCTCAATATGTTCATTTAAAAAGAAAGGGAGACAACAATTTTAGTAAAATTAAACCAAAACATGCTTGGCATTTTAAAGCCATCTATTTAGTTTTCGGGTTGAGATGGAAAACAGTTTATCAACAGTTTATGTTCATCAAACTTAAGAAAATGAATTCACTACTTTCATTTCAGTATTTACATTATTAATGGCAGCACACTCTACTGAATGCAACAATTACAGGAAACATTAAATGCACAACAGAAATTCTGTTCACGAAAATAGTACCACAGTGGGAACAATACTGCCATCTAAGGGTTTTTTAGAGAAATGCTCCAAATAGTGAAGCAACTGCTTTAAAAATCTAACAGGCCTAACCTATGATCCTGGTGTTAATAAGTTAGAATTTTATTTAGCCTCTGTAGTAGAGAAGATCAAACGATGAAATAATACTATTACTAATAATATCCAAACCAATACCAATGAGTTGCACTCTCACATCCCCCCGCCAATTCACCCCAAGGAAAGATACCCAACATATTGTGTTTGCTAAGATTCCACCAGTTCATCACAGATCCTAGTCACAATTCCAGCTACTTATATTGCAGATACACACACCCAAGAGCAGCCACAATGCCTCCCCAGCACAGGGCTCTCTCTATTTCAGCAGTTAAGGGGTCACATGAAGAACCCACAGGTGAAGACTGCAAATTCTACTGTGATACCAGTACCGCATATGCATTAGCATCAGTGTGATGGAGCAAGCATTTTGCAATGGAGAAAGACAAGAAAACAGGCACACCACAAAAAGCAGCTTGTTTCTGAAAGCTACCAAAGAACACTGGTATTCCAGTGGAAAATGGCAATGCAATAGGAATAGGAAATGTGTGGGTCAGAATCTCATTCCTGGGAATGTAAAGACAGGCTGCAGTTTTTTGAATGGTTATCTGAGTGTTTACAGATAAGGACAATAAGAAGCTGTTTTCTGGTGACATCATATCAGTATTTAAGTTATGACTGCATGACCAAAAGAGCCCTTGCCTGGACATCCAAGCAGTAGTGATGAATTAAAGTTAATGCTACAGACCAAGTTGCAGCTTGGCAGTCATTTGAGACCCCTGTAGCAAATGAAATGGAGGTTGTGCATTCCTTTGCAATATGTACTCCCACATAGTTTACAGGCTAGAGACTGCCAGCTCATAGGCTAGTGGGATAGTCTGGACAATCCACCACAGTCTCTTAGAAACAGGAAGCTCTTTCCTTTGCCCCCCCCATTACAAGAAAATAAACATGGAGACTGAGGGAAAGATTTAGTTCTGGGGTAGTAGAAAGCCAGGTCCCTCCTGGTGTCCAAAGTGTAAAACGTTTGTTCCATCTCTGAAAATGCCGCAGGAAAAAAAGACAGGCTTTTCCCCCTGATATCCTGTTTTAATGGAAGTCCGAAACAACCCTGGGCAGAAAAGCAATACTGGAACAAAGAGCCACCATATTCTTATGGAACACGACATATGCTGGGCCAATCTGGACACCACATATTTCAGTTGCCCTCCTAGCTGAGGTGACTGCTAGCAAGATTGCAGCTCTTCAAAAGAGGAGGTGGAGATCTGTCATTTCCAGTGGCTCAGATGTTTTCCCTACAAAGGTATGGAGAACAACCAACAGAATCCATTGAGGCACCAGCTTCTAGATCAATGGAGCGCATTGCTGACTCCATGAATAACTGGTTGGATAACTGGGTGAGGAAACAACTGAGGAACCATCTATAGGCTGGTGATAGGCCAAAATTACAGACTCACAATGAAGACACCTTTGACCCTTTTCAAACAAAAAGAAAGGGAAATTAAGAACATGCTCAACAGAGCAGTTGCAGGGTTTGATCTGTACAGCAGTTACAAAGTTCTAAAAAGAAGTCCACTTTTTTGCACAGGATATACTCATGGTTGGTTTTCTAACAGCAGTCAAAAGTTCACGTAACCCTGAGGGTAAAGCTATTTTCTCAGCTATAGGCAAATTCTGCAAATGATCATCTTGATTGTGGACAGGTCTGGATGTTGGATTTTGAGAGAGAAACTCTGCTCAGAATGGGAGGTCATTTGTCAAGTCCATTTGCCAAGTGGAAGAGCTGAGCAAGCCATTACTGTGCTCAGCCGCTACTGAAAAATTAAGATCCTGTTAGTCTGAAGCTTTGCTTCAATCTCATCTTCCAAGCCGTCATTTTTGCATTTGGTACTAAATCCATTGCTTCATTTGCTTTGGCATGAAAAAGGCCACCCCCATTAAAATGCAAAGGCAAATACATGACCAATCTTCCTGAGTTGGGTCTTGCAGATCTGAGCCAGGCTTTTCTACAAAGGGCAACACTATAACCATGACATTGCAACCAAGCCAATACACAGAGGCAGCAGGCTATAATCAAAAGTTCTCATACTGAAGATCAATACCCTAACCACACAGCTACAGCCAGACCAAAAAGAAAAAAGTACACAATGGGACTTTTGTAGCACCCTGCAGACCTAACCGATGAAATGCCCCTTCACTCCAAGCAATGTGCTCAAGAACTCAGGCATATAGATTAGTACTGAATAGGATGTATGGGAAACTATAGCTCAGTGGAATAATATACAACACATTCCAGGCTTGCAAGCTGGCTACAAGGCATCCAGAAGAAAAGTCTGGGAAGAAAAAGACATGTACATGCACTCATATGCAACTTGACACACAAAGAATGATAGGCTCATAGAAACCGTCTCACCCAAGTAACTGTATGACACATTCATGCTCTAACAAGATGCTTCCTTTCTTCCCAGGCCCTTCGTGCAGTTGCAGCTTTTAATTGCATGGACACAATAGGATTTAGAAACAATCCTTCCCCATTCAGCAGGCGTAACTAGTGCATATGATTGCTGTGTAAATAATTAAGACGCCCTGTTTTCCAGTAAACAGTAGCTATAAAAATTTCAGTTGTTCACATTTGAGGTACTATTCAGCAAATGGCGTATTACAAATTTGTGTGGAATTCTAAGACATTAGAGGTGTTATGCATGTGTGTCTGCATTAGCAGAGGAACATTAGATGAACTCTGCATAATGGCTACATGTGGATATTAAAATAAGGTCGAATTTGTAAGCCTTTAACCATGTTTTGCATGCAGTGGTGGAATTCATTCTTTCCTTCCTTCCTTCCTTCCTTCCTTCCTTCCTTCCTTCCTTCTGAAGTTTCTATGCCGCCCCATTCGCCTAAGCCTCAGGGCAGCTCACAACAATAAATAAATAAGCATTTCAGAACAGTTGTGTGAACATAAAGCCACCCTGGGTTAAAGACAGAGTAGAAAACATACTTTAACATAGTCTTGTCTTTTATTACAGTACCCTTGTCATGGCTCACTGATTGAAAGACTGACCACCCACCTTAACAGAATCACCCCTTTTCCTGTCACTTTCTCTGGAGCATCAAAGACTACCAATTGAAGAGCTAGCTGCCAACACAAAGGGAAACACTATGAGATATGATGCCTGCAGTATCTTGCATATGTTATTCAAGTAAGAGTCAGAGAAGCAGAAATGATAAACCTGTTCAAACAAAAGATGGGTGGTTTGTTTATTTATTTTGCATGATTTGTTAAACTGTCCAGCCAGAGAGGATCGTGCAGGTAAGATCATTTATACCAGCTTTCCTCAATCTACTCCCTCCAGATGTTTTGCATTACAACTCCAGTCAACCTTGACCACTAGTCACCCAGGCAGCAGCTAAGGGGTGTTGCAGTCCAAATATCAGGAGAACCCAGCTTTGGAAAGGCTGGTCTGTACAATTAGAATACTGACAGATAATCTTCATCAGGGCAACTTATTGATTTTAATCAATATTTTTGTACATCTTTATTAAAATATTTATATCCCATGTTTCCAGTTCACAGTGTGATGCCCAAAACAGTTTACACAATAATCTGGGAACAATTCATGTGAGCTAAACACTAGGAATCAAACTGAACAACACAGAAAATAACAAGAACTGTAATATTCTTCAGCCAAATTAAGGAATGAGTTAAATCATTAAGGCCCACATACTGAAAAGCTATTTTGGTCTGGTATCTAAAGGCCACCAAGGGAAAAGGCCATTCTGATTCTACAGGACAGGGAATCCAAAGGCTTGGCAAACAGATCCTTCAGGTAATTTGGTCCCAAACTGATCAAGTTTTAAAAGACTTTGAATTAGGATTAGAAATTACCTAGAAGCCAGTATGGGCAGAACAATGGAGAAATATGTTACACAAATCTGGCTCTGGTTATCACTTTCACTGCCACATTTTGTAACAGTTGAACTTTTCAAAGGTATGCTACAGTAATTCAACCTTGAAATAACTATGACATGCATGATTATAGCCAAGTGCCCCTTTTTCAGCAGCAGGCACAACTGGTCTACCAGACTAGGCTTGGCAATGGCACACCTAGCCACAGTTGTCACCTGGCCAACCAGAAGCAACACTGGATCCAGAAAAAGCATTCCTAAGATGTGGATTTCTTCAGAAGGGGTGCAACCCTGCCCCAGTGAGACTTCATCCTTATCTCATGATTAGTAGTCTTACTGACTTGCCTATGCTATGTCTCTCTGTTAGGAGACATCCTGTCCAACCATCCTGTGGTTAGGCCAGTGTGGTGTAGTGGTTAAGAGCACGGGACTGGAACTCAGTCGATCTGGGTTCTAGTCCCCGCTCAGCCAAGGAGCCCATTGGGTGACTTTGGGCCAGTCACAGACTCTCAGCCCAACCTACCGCACAGGGTGGTTGTTGTGGGGATAAGATGGAGGAGGAGAATGATGTAAGCTGCCTTGAGCCCTTTGTAGGAAAAAGGCAGGATATAAATCGATAAATATTTGTTGTTATTTGTTTTTCGGCGCCAGGCAAAGACCTTTTTATTTAAACGTCATTTTAATTGTTAACAATATTTGCTTATTTATCTGGCCAGGGTGACTTTTTATACTGTTATTTATTTTAATTTTATATTGTTATTTTTGTATTTTATTGTATTTTATTTCTGCTGTGAGCTGCCCCAAGGCTTCGGCAAGGGGCGGCATAGAAATGTTTAAATAAATAAATAAATAAATAAATAAATAAATAAAATAAAACAAAACATTTGAACAGGAAGGAAGAGAAAGCTAAGATCTAGAATTTCATAAGCATACCTATGACACTGAACCCCAGCTCCCCATACTAATTTTCCCCAATGGTCTATTGTACAGTTGAACACTGTATCAATATAATCTAAACACCATTGTGTCAAGCAAAAATTAGAAAGCAGCACTCTAGGACAAATTAGATCTACATATACAAGAATCATTCTGGTCAGATGGTCCAGAATACCATTGTCAATTGTATTAAAGGCAGAGGTCCAGAAGAATAAAAAAATAATAACTGTCTCACTCATCTAGTTTTTATTTCAGTCTAGCCATACAAGGCTGAGAAAAACTGGAGGGATGGTGGAAGGAAGACTGGTGTATCTTTTCCTCATCAGTCTATGAGAAATGGTTTTCTAAGCTGTGGCTATGATGTTTCTCCTGCCAGCCAAATAACTGCTAAAGTAATGATGGGGGTAGTAAAAAGCCCTCACCTTTTCCTAATTATCCTTGAAAATTCCTAACCAACATTCAATATCCCATTCTAAAGGCATGGTGCTTAGACATGCGTAGCAACTTATAAGGTCCGCAGCTTGGGAGTGCTCCTCGACCCGGAGCTTTCACTCGAAGCTCAGGTAACAGCAGCGGCGAGGAGCGCTTTCCTCCAGCTTCAGCTGATCCATCAGCTGTGCCCCTATCTGGAGCACGACAGCCTCGCAACAGTGACTCATGCACTGGTGACTTCCCGCCTTGACTTCTGTAACGCGCTCTACGTGGGGCTACCCTTGAAGACGGTCCGGATACTTCAATTGGTTCAAAATAGAGCTGCCAGGCTGCTGACGGGAACTGGACGCTATGCTCACATGACTCCAGTTCTCTGGCAGCTTCATTGGCTTCCCATTGAAGTCCGGGCCCAATTCAAGGTGTTGGTGATGACCTATAAAGCCCTAAACGGCTTGGGTCCTGGTTACCTGAAGGAGCGCTTATGTCCATATATGCCCAGCCGCCCCTTGAGATCAGTGGGAGAGGCCCTCCTCCGGGAGCCCTCAGTGAAGGAAATTAGGAGGGTGGCTACTCGGAGGAGGGCTTTCTCAGCGGTGGCGCCTAAGTTATGGAATGCGCTCCCCAGAGAGGTCCACCTGGCGCCGTCGTTATTTGTTTTTCGGCGCCAGGCGAAGACCTTTTTATTTAAGCAGCATTTTAAATGTTAATATTATTGAATTTTATTCGGCCAGGGCGGCTTATTTTATTTTACTGTATATATTTTAATTGTTATTGTTTTAATGTATTTTGTATTTTATTTGATGTTGTAAGCCGCCCTGAGGCCTCGGCAAGGGGCGGCATAGAAATGTTTTAATAAAATAAATAAATAATAAAAACTCAAATACATATATTTCTGGGACAAGACTGACCATCTCCATCAATTTCAGTCTGCTTTGAACTACAGTTCAGCCAAAGTGCCCCCAACCTGGTGATTCCTTTTTCTTCTTCTGGTTCAATCTTTTTCTGCACAGAGGTGCATAGAGAAATGCACAGAGATGCTGTGGCACAAGTGGGCGGCATACAAATGTTTTAGATAAATAATCCTACTAGCAACTGCCACCCCCCCTTGGGAGGATGCTACATAATGACATATAAATGAAGCTATACCCTCTTTCAAGGTCATATTTAACAGCTGTATTTCCTCAACTGTCCTTGCCCTCAATCAACAATGGGCAAGGGACAAATCTAATCAGCCTTGCACTTAAAAAAGCTCTCTCCACATCCTCAGGCTGCAAAAGCTGAAAGCATCTGCAGAAAAAGACAAGTAGTTGGGAAGGCGTACAATGTGCTGTTTATGGAGGGTTTTGGGGGACAAGGCTCCTATATAATAAACAAACGCCAAGCAACATAAAAGCAACTAATACAAGCTTTACAAATCATCCAGAACTTCTTTTCCTGGTTAGATGAGCGTCCCTGGGGACATTTCTTTTCCACATTTATGGTGCTACCATGAATAGGGCCTTTGCCATGTGGTCACCTGCCACATCTTAGATATTGGGGCAATCAAATAACAGCCAGCTCTGAAGATCTGAATACACGTGCAGGCACATGCGGAAACAAGCAGCTTTTCGGGTATTCTGGTCCCAAGCTGAGCTACACTATAATAAAGGTCAAAATCAGCTCCACTAGAGGACTCTGTATAGATGCAATGGGAGCAGGACGTGGCATAATTTAAGCATCTCCTTGTTGAAACAGATGGCTCCCATGCCTACTGAAACTGCCAGAAGGTTTAAGTGCTTCTTTAGTAAGTATGGGTTACTTAAAAACTGCCACCACCACCTGACAATCAGTTTAAGGAAAGTGCTGAAGACCTGTAGTGTGTTCTTCCATTAACTTCCTCAAGAATATATAATTTTGCTACATCTTCTCCCCACTTCATCCCTATGAACATATACGTATGTTGGTAGAATGGACTATATAAGTTTTACTTTCCTTTTCTTCCTACTATTCTAGAATTCTATAATAAGTACTTAATATTTATAATTCTGCTCACAAATACACACATAAAACATAAAAGACAAGCTGGAATTAACCAAAGAGGATTTTAAAATTAAATAATCCATAATCCTCCTGTACTCTGAATTCATATTACACTGAACACTGTGTTCTTGCTTTTGTGTGTGTGTGTGTGTCTGTGTGTGTGTGTGCATGCACACACACAAATTTTTAATGCATGGAGGTTTTATCTTAGCAGTCTTCTGCATTGGAACATAAATGTCACCCCCAAAGCCTAAAACAAGAACAACTTTTACTCTGTAGATCAGCCTGGCAGTCTGTAAAGCTTTTATTAACAAGACCCATCTTCCTCTTCCTTATACCAAGTACTAACTAGTCTAAATGTGGCAACTATTTCCTATATCCTTATATTAAGAAGGAACATTTCACAAAAATGTCAAGGCAATACTGATAATTTCTGCTACCTATCTGCTTTGATCTATAATTTTAAGGAACTCTATAAAGCAGGTAAACTATTAATCTTTGTGAGCTTCACAATCTTCAAGGACATTTGTTCATGCAACAAAAGAGGGCAATTTTCCTTGATGTTTTGGCAGACAGCAGTCAGCAACAACCTCAAAAGCTCCTTTGCCTCATCCTACTACACAATCCTAGTTTGCAGGGCAAGTTAAGTGAAGAAGCAAGCAATGTCAAAGACTGTGCAAAGGCCTTGTCTTACCAGCATGCAGCAAAAACAATATGCCTGGCGCAGCCCCAAGTTGTACTCCTGGGACAATACTTGAAGATGTTTTGTATTCTGAAACATTTGAAAGTACTTTCACAACATCAAATGCCAAGAGAGGCACTTGTTTACTAAACTCTCAGTAGCAATGTTATCACTAGCATTGCTACTATTCGATCTTAGATTCAGGAGATCAGCAGCATGAGTTCACTGGAACAGCATTGTTTTAAACCCTGCTTTAGAAGTATTTTAGTTGCATTTCAAGAAAGAAAATACAAGCAGTCCCTGGGTTATGAACAAGTTCTATTCCTGAGAAAATGGAAATTCATCTTTAAGTTGCATTTGATGTAAGTCAGCTCACATATAGTTAGCCCTATACATTCACGGGGGTTAAGAACACAGGACCTCTGCGGAAGTGGAAAAACCATGAATATCTCCATTCCTCCCACCGTCCCAAACTCACCAGCACCTCCTCTTTGCAGCGAGAAATGCCAAAGAGATTTCCCTCTCTGGATGGGTGGAGCAGGAAGGCATGCTTTGGAGGACTCCTTTTCTACCCTGTCACATCTTTAATTATAATCATTTCTCCCAAAACTGGAGTGTTCCCACGACTACACAGGGAAGGGGGCCATTTCTCCCAAAAGGAACATAGAATATACTAAGGCAATTTCAGAAGCTTTCAAGATGTAGGGGGGTGGGGGGTGAGTGGGGATGAAAGAGAGTAAAAATGAGTTAACATCCATAATGGAGCTTGTATATCTAACTTCAGAGCAAGTCACACACACTATTTTCAGGCCTCAGCAAATATCAGATTCTAGGTACTCCAGATCTAGAACAAGAAGTTTAAAAAAGAAAGTGGCTGTAACTGGGTGGGAAGAAGGAGAGGGCTCTAAAAGGGGGAGGGTTTGCATATCTGACTAGCAATAAAGGAGCAAGAGGCCTACAGGCAGATGTGTTATTGAAGGCCAGGCAGGGATCTAGATCTGAGCAAGCAGGGTCTCAAGTAACTTGCATTACGCTCTAAAGCTGTTACTAGATTTTGAAGGGAGGAAGGGGACAGGGGACAAGATTCTAGAACCAACAGCCAGAAAATCACGTTTGCTCTACCAACTTAATATACTAAGAATAAGGAAAAGTTCATTTCTCTTCTGTCCTCTAGGGTTCTCTTGATATTAAATGTGCTGGGAAGACACAGAATATGAAAAATGGGCTTATATCTTGAACACAGTCATTCCCTGGCACAACTCTATCTCTTTCAGCTCTGGTACTGACAGCATGTTCCCCTCATATACGATGAGAAATACTGATGGAAATGTATCATCAGTTTCTCCAAGACAATAAAAGCGAGATGAGAAAATAATACTCACATTTCTTTCAGCATATTTAAATGATTTAAACCTTAGATTTACCCTTTGATTGTACAAACAAATTCAAGGATGAAAGTACTTCAAAGAGTGTTACTTTGGGATAATCAATAGATTAGGTCTTATTCACCAGCCTCCAGCTGGTTTATGCAACCACATCAAGGTTTCACCAGATAAACTTCTATGGGAGAAATGCACCTTATTTCTCAAATCAACAAAGCTGAAGCCAGCTGTGATCATTAATATCATGTATGCAAAATCACATCATTATATTCTTCCATATTAAATAACACCTACAATTATTAATGTAGATTACAATCACCACTTCAGCCAAAAATATACAGTTTCTGAGTACAATAGAAGGGTTAAAAAGATGTTATGCAGCAAGGAACCTGCATTATGAAATTTTTAAACATTTCTTTATTTTTCTTTATTTTTGCATTTCTATGCTGCCTCCTGCCCCAAATGGAGTCTTTGGGATTGGGGCTGGGACTAAAGCGAGTCTTTACTTGGCATGCTTACAAATTTTCACCTCGCTGGTATGAGGCAGAATTCAGTGGTATGCATGCAGTAAAACATCTGATGCACAGTTTATCCTGTTTACTTTGCATAGCTTATTTACAGTTTTAATTTCTGATATAAATGGAACTCAGCAAACCAATTCAATATTTCTCTATTTTACAGCTCCTAGGCAAATGAAATGCAAAGAAAAATGACAGAGATATGTCAAAGATTTTTTAATAAATCTAAAAAGAAAAGGTTTACACATAAATTTCCAGCAGAGGGTGCCACTTCGATACATAACTGAACATATATAAACCACATCCTTTCAAAAGACAATTGTTCTAGCTTCTTTACATCAAACAATGCTATAATTAGATACAGTAAACTAGAATAGTAAAGGGCAACCATTTTAATCAGGATTAGATTAATAAACGAGAGGTAGTAAAATGACAGTATCAAAATGAAAGGTAGTAATGCTGGCATTTGAAGTTGCATGGCTTCCCTTACAATATTTTTCACATTTGCAGGAACATGGGAAACTCAGTGTTGAGGTCACTTTTTCCTTAGCTGGTTTTTAAAACTAGTCACTCGCATTTCTCAAGAGTGTATATAGACACGTTACAGCAATGTAAAAAGAGTTGCATAAACTATACTCTCAGGGACTTCTCAAGAACCAAACCCAACTCTAAGCATGCTGCAAACCCTTACATATAAACATTTGAAAGGATTTCAGAACTGGAGAGTAGTTAAGAAACTTGAATATATGAAGGCTTGAATATACTAAAAATATTTAAGTGCCATTGCAGGAAGAAAGGTGAGGACCCCGAGGGTGTGGAATGGGCTTCCACGAGAGGTCGTTGAGGCCCCATCGGTGCGGGTGTTCAAGGATAGGCTGGACGTCCACATGGTGGGCATGTCGTGAGTGGAACCGGCTGGTGCCAGAGGTCAGACTAGATGGCCCGGGAGACCCCTTCTGACTCGCTCTGTTTCTGTGTTCCTATATTGATTGATTGATTCCAAAGCCAGTCAGTACTCCCTCCATCAACCTCAAAAGATAGCTCCTTGCACCCAGCTTGAGATATGCTATATCAGGATGAACAGGGAAAAGCCACAACAGATGGAAGAAGCTTTGACTAATTAAGTCATTTTGCCACAGAGTAATATTGTAATAGGTCATTACTGTATGAACTCTGGGCAGTCTTGAGCTTGCACACTCCCTTCTTACTCACAGTGTTAACTGTGTGCTCCAGTTTATCTACAAAGTGGACTAAGTTTCTGCTTCCCTAAAAAGTAATCTGATTAGTGACCCTGTCTTGTAGATGAACTGCCACACATCAGTTTACTGAAAGCAAGAATCAGATATCAGGAGTAGACACGTGAGAGGGGGAGAAAAGGAAGCATGCAGCATGGTTTGGCATTGTATTTTAATGTTCTACACACAGACACCACCACCGGAATGATGAGCCTTTCTGAATGCAAAGAAGTTGTGAAGTTAAGGGAGGAAATCATCTCTTGAGCCTCTTCAAGAGAAAATACAAAACTGAGCCACAATTATGCATTATTAACCCCCACTAATTTAAATGAGAGCCTTAAGCATATGCTTAACCTACTGGCTCCAACTGAAAGCAACAAGACTTAGAAACCCTTAATTTTGGTAGAATCATACCCTAAATTAAATTATTACATCTACTGATATACACATAAGTTACAGTCTATTGAAATTTTACAAACTTGGGCTACACATTTACCTGGGAATAACTCCCACAGAACACATTTATTCATTTTATTTATATAAACTTTTATATACCATCCTCCATAGTCAATTTGGCGCTCTGAACAGTTTACAAGAATTAAAATAATAATAATAAAGTAACAATACAATAATGATACATTTCAATAACAATACATTTCAGCAGTCCCAAAGCTGAGCCAACCAACAAAAATAAGGAATAACTAAATAATAAACAAAGATATGAATATAATTTTTATAAAAATCTGTAATTTAACAATTAAAATACATTGGGGTTTACCTTTGGGTAAACACATGCAGGACTGAAGTATTCCTGAAGATATGTTAACAGCCCAATGGAAGATGCGGATGATATTTCAGCAAAGTATTGCATTTTATTGTTAGAACAGTCTTCAAAAGAATAGCTTCCCTGCTCATCCTGCCATCACTTGTTTCCAAACACTAAATTCAGATTTTGTCTAGAGAAGGAGAACATTCTGTACTTCACTGGGATTAAAAGCTTACTTTTAAAGAAAACTAGAAGCTTGCATTCTTTCTTAGCAGGCACCAGAATTTGCAAAGAAACTCATACAGACCAATATATGATTTAATTTTTTTAGAAATGTTTCCCAGGTTCTTGCTATCCAACCCTGCCATGTTCAAAGCAATGTAAGTATAACCTGCAGTTCCAAGGACTCTTGCTTCTAGAAATTACAGGGGTGGCTACTAGGAAACAGGCCTTCTTTGTGGCATTCCAATTATGGAATACACTGTCGAAAGACCTATTATCCTATTTTTCAAATGCCAACTTAAAATAATTTATTCTCTTTTGGATTGAATCTGCCTTCAATTTTGTCGCTAGTGGTTCTTTTTTACCAAGTTTATGTGCTTTTTAGATTGGTCATTAATTTATGTGGGTTTTATCTGACCATTTTTATTGTAAGCCAGCCTAAAGACTGCAGTAGAAAGGAGAGGCATTCATACTTAAAAATAACTTTAAATCATATCTAAACACATAGTTTAAAACTGCAGAGTCAGAAAACAGCATCCATTTATAAAGAGTTGCAGAAATTTATCAATTTATTTATTTTATTAAATACATAGACCACCCATAAGGTGGGTGCTTTTAGGACAGTTTATAAATATAAAACAATAAAACAACAACCAGATAAACTTCAGGTTATAGCGCAGCATAGAAGTAGATTGAAACAAATAAAATAAATACATACTATAGTGCAATCCAACTGGGTAAGCTTTCAACCTATTCTTGGGCCATCTAGCTGAGGTGCTTCGGACAGGGAGGGGTTGGAATGCTGTCAGGATATGCTGAATGATGTGGTCCCAGTCTCTGCACCTCCCTGCAGAACACCCGTTTGCTCTTTCTCCGAAGACAGTTTGCTGACTTGGAAAAGCAGCTGGTATGGCTCTTTAACTGCTAGCTACAATGTAGAGAAGGGTAATCTGGGTGCAGATCCCCAGAACTGAGGTCAGAGCACTGTCACTGAGCTCAGATCTGGAAACTAAGGATCCCATGGCCCCCTAGGCACTGTCACTCTGCCCAACAATAGACAGAACCATGAAAATAAAACATACTAAAACATTAACAGTGCAATCCTGCGCTTTTAATATGTTTACTCAGAGGTCAGTTCCATTACTGAAGATTATTCCCAGATAAGTGAGTATGGGTAAAGTGAGTTTCTAGCATTCAAAATGTTAAAAACTTTAATCAGCATTGTTACCCCTAATGATGTTTAATAATGCAAATTCAAAAAACTTTTGAGATAAAATCCCATAAGATTTTTCAACTCTTCAGGGACCATGAATATAGGTCCTCATAAAATTAAGTACCTACAGGATAACAGTCCCTAACTACTATTTCTACCAGGTAAGAAGCCTCAACAGGTCATTTTCATCGAAAACAAAAGGCAGACTGGAACAGAGAACTGTTCCTCTCTTTCTTTTTCATTTCTACACTGCTTCCCTTTTCACATCCGATATGAACTTTTTCCTCCTAACAGAGACAGTACAGCTTTTTTCACCCTAGCAGAACAGGGGCTACAACAGGACCCTCCTCCAGCCCTTTTCATTTTGAATTCCATCCTCTGTGACAATCTTCTCATTTTACTTGGGTCTGCAAATCTATTTCAACCCTTAGGGCTATATCCAAACTGACATTACCTCTAATGTAAGTTATGTTGCACTGGTATAAGTCAGCTCTAGTGCAATGCATGTTGTTTTCCTGATGTGAAAGGTTTCCTGGGGAAACCCTTTGCATCCACTAATGCTGTGGGCATTTCCCTATGGGTCTCGTGCACCAATGCAACATAATTTATATTAATGGGAGTGTCAACCTGGATACTGCCCCCGTTTCAAACACTAATCAAGTTAAAAGCCCTGTTTAATTTTTTCTGAGTCCTGAAGAGTTAAAATGAGGTAATTCAGAATACCATACACAGAAAGTTGCATCTTATCCAAATTTAATACAAGATTTTAAAAAGACTTGTAAAAATACCAACACTTATGCCATAAAATTAAGAGAAATAAAGATACAGTATTGCTGTTTTAATGTAATAAAAAGGTGTTTTTAATAATAAAACAAACTTGCACTGGAGCAAAATGATATAAATTCAAATTGATTATACTACCTGTTTGGCACACACATCATAAAAACAGTTAATACGACTTGGTTTGTCAATGCTGGGAACTTATGGTGCTGGGATCTGATTTCATCACAGCTATGAATTTTTGTTGACAAGACTGTCAATTCAAGAGCAAACTTATTCTGAACAGTTTTCACCTTTGCTAGAACAGACCACTGTTATGCATTAAGAACCATGTAACTTAAATTTAATACTTTGCATTCAAATAGCATTGTAAATGTATGTGTTATGTTAACAAATACTGCAGAGTGAAATTCATTACCCTTCACCAACTTCTGGCCAGGGTGACTTCTTTTCTTTTCTTTTCTAACTTCTTCATATTGTTTATATTTTTTATTTATTTTATATTATTAATTTTAATTTTATATTGTTATTTTTGTATTGTATTGTATTTTATTGTGTTGTAAGCCGCCCCGAAGCTTCGGCAAGGGGCGGCATAGAAATGTTCTAATAATAATAACTAAGTATAAGAATCTAAGAACCAGCCTTCCTACTTCCCTATTCTTTAATTCATTATGATCTTGCTTCTTTTCCCTGCTCCCTCTTGGACTTTTTACTCTTTTTCATTTCCCCACTGCTCTCTCCTTCTCTGTTCACTCTATCAGCCTTGCCTTCTCCCAATCCTCACCCTGCAACACATCAGTTTCATCTGATCACAAGCTTCCAACCATCTCTACATTGAGATAACTTGTTTTATTTTCATTTTATTGCAACAGCAACAGCCTATCAAAATTTTTTTGCTGAAGAAAATATGTGAACAGTAACATAGATCTGAACAAATATTACTACTCCTTGTTGATCCTGCAGGCAACAGGTGAATTATTGGATCTGTTAATTTATTGCCAATCACTTAGCTTCACTCATTCCTCTCCTTACCCACACTGTTTTCCTTGCCCACCATCCCTACTCTAAAATATATGGAAGCACCAAGGCAAAATAATGTTTTATATCTAAAAGGTCAGCTGATAGTGTTCATTAATTTGTAAAATAAACTGGAAACCAATCAAACCTTGGAAAACTTGCAATAAAGACAAGGAAATATTAAATTCTGTAAAATAATAAACATTTGCTTACTGTACCATCTTTGCATATTTCTCTCTAGTTTTACATGAGGCATTGGCTACTCTTATACATGGACAAATGAAATTCACAGCAAAAGATCACTGGGAATAACCAAAACTGTTTTGTATCTTTACAGATAACAAGCACTTGGCAAACTTCAAGGGATGTTTGGGCTGCAGGCCTGATGAAGTCAAAGTGATGTTAGTGAATTGGAATGAGTTCAGTATGCTGATAAAAGGATGCCAGTAGCCACACCTTATTTAGTAAGATATGTACACAGACATTAACTTGTTGCTACAAACAAAAGCTTTCAGAAGGTGTTATCACCAAAGGAATAACTTTCCCCCTTTCCATATCATATCATATTCTGTTCAGCTTGGGAAAAAAGATAAATCATATCATTTCCAGAATGAAAAGAGCATCTAGAAGCCATCTGAAAGTAAAACTGCAAAGCATTCAGTATTGTCGTTTAGTGGAGTTTCCATGATATACAAGCTTAGAGGGACACACAAAATACAGTCTGAATAGCCCACAATTAGTAATTAGTTTCCCACAATTAGTAATGTTCTCTCTACTTTTGCACATATTCCACACAGAGAAACAAATACAATAATGTTCTCCAACCAAAGCAGATGGGGGTGAGGGTGGGTGGGAGTATTCAAGCAATTTCTGAGACGCTTAAGACAGTCTCTCCACATGCTGTTCTACTAAAATCCGGAGTAAGCTGTTTCATTAGTAATGCAAGTTCAGTATAACAGAATCAGAGTGACATCAACTGAACCACATTGATATAATCTGGTTTTTAGAATGAAGAGTTTGGGTTAATAAAAGGACCACCATTTGGAAATTATTTAGTTAACTTCATAGTATTCTACTGCCAAAATTTAGAGGATATTTTTTAATTTACCTGGAGATTTTTTGCTTGCTCTTGATTGCATCAAATAGGCATGACGAGGCAGTAAAGGTGAGGATGTCTACAGAATGAACCTGGCCAAAGGAGTTTCCATGTCTTTGCCATCCTCACCTTTACTGCCTCGTCATGCCTATTTGATGCAATCAAGAGCAAGCAAAAAATCTCCAGGTAAATTAAAAAATATCCTCTAAATTTTGGCAGTAGAATACTATGAAGTTAACTAAATAATTTCCAAATGGTGGTCCTTTTATTAACCCAAACTCTTCATTCTAAAAACCAGATTATATCAATGTGGTTCAGTTGATGTCACTCTGATTCTGTTATACTGAACTTGCATTACTAATGAAACAGCTTACTCCGGATTTTAGTAGAACAGCATGTGGAGAGACTGTCTTAAGCGTCTCAGAAATTGCTTGAATACTCCCACCCACCCTCACCCCCATCTGCTTTGGTTGGAGAACATTATTGTATTTGTTTCTCTGTGTGGAATATGTGCAAAAGTAGAGAGAACATTACTAATTGTGGGAAACTAATTACTAATTGTGGGCTATTCAGACTGTATTTTGTGTGTCCCTCTAAGCTTGTATATCATGGAAACTCCACTAAACGACAATACTGAATGCTTTGCAGTTTTACTTTCAGATGGCTTCTAGATGCTCTTTTCATTCTGGAAATGATATGATTTATCTTTTTTCCCAAGCTGAACAGAATATGATATGATATGGAAAGGGGGAAAGTTATTCCTTTGGTGATAACACCTTCTGAAAGCTTTTGTTTGTAGCAACAAGTTAATGTCTGTGTACATATCTTACTAAATAAGGTGTGGCTACTGGCATCCTTTTATCAGCATACTGAACTCATTCCAATTCACTAACATCACTTTGACTTCATCAGGCCTGCAGCCCAAACATCCCTTGAAGTTTGCCAAGTGCTTGTTATCTGTAAAGATACAAAACAGTTTTGGTTATTCCCAGTGATCTTTTGCTGTGAATTTCATTTGTCCATGTATAAGAGTAGCCAATGCCTCATGTAAAACTAGAGAGAAATATGCAAAGATGGTACAGTAAGCAAATGTTTATTATTTTACAGAATTTAATATTTCCTTGTCTTTATTGCAAGTTTTCCAAGGTTTGATTGGTTTCCAGTTTATTTTACAAATTAATGAACACTATCAGCTGACCTTTTAGATATAAAACATTATTTTGCCTTGGTGCTTCCATATATTTTAGAGTAGGGATGGTGGGCAAGGAAAACAGTGTGGGTAAGGAGAGGAATGAGTGAAGCTAAGTGATTGGCAATAAATTAACAGATCCAATAATTCACCTGTTGCCTGCAGGATCAACAAGGAGTAGTAATATTTGTTCAGATCTATGTTACTGTTCACATATTTTCTTCAGCAAAAAAATTTTGATAGGCTGTTGCTGTTGCAATAAAATGAAAATAAAACAAGTTATCTCAATGTAGAGATGGTTGGAAGCTTGTGATCAGATGAAACTGATGTGTTGCAGGGTGAGGATTGGGAGAAGGCAAGGCTGATAGAGTGAACAGAGAAGGAGAGAGCAGTGGGGAAATGAAAAAGAGTAAAAAGTCCAAGAGGGAGCAGGGAAAAGAAGCAAGATCATAATGAATTAAAGAATAGGGAAGTAGGAAGGCTGGTTCTTAGATTCTTATACTTAGTTATTATTATTAGAACATTTCTATGCCGCCCCTTGCCGAAGCTTCGGGGCGGCTTACAACACAATAAAATACAATACAATACAAAAATAACAATATAAAATTAAAATTAATAATATAAAATAAATAAAAAATATAAACAATATGAAGAAGTTAGAAAAGAAAAGAAAAGAAGTCACCCTGGCCAGAAGTTGGTGAAGGGTAATGAATTTCACTCTGCAGTATTTGTTAACATAACACATACATTTACAATGCTATTTGAATGCAAAGTATTAAATTTAAGTTACATGGTTCTTAATGCATAACAGTGGTCTGTTCTAGCAAAGGTGAAAACTGTTCAGAATAAGTTTGCTCTTGAATTGACAGTCTTGTCAACAAAAATTCATAGCTGTGATGAAATCAGATCCCAGCACCATAAGTTCCCAGCATTGACAAACCAAGTCGTATTAACTGTTTTTATGATGTGTGTGCCAAACAGGTAGTATAATCAATTTGAATTTATATCATTTTGCTCCAGTGCAAGTTTGTTTTATTATTAAAAACACCTTTTTATTACATTAAAACAGCAATACTGTATCTTTATTTCTCTTAATTTTATGGCATAAGTGTTGGTATTTTTACAAGTCTTTTTAAAATCTTGTATTAAATTTGGATAAGATGCAACTTTCTGTGTATGGTATTCTGAATTACCTCATTTTAACTCTTCAGGACTCAGAAAAAATTAAACAGGGCTTTTAACTTGATTAGTGTTTGAAACGGGGGCAGTATCCAGGTTGACACTCCCATTAATATAAATTATGTTGCATTGGTGCACGAGACCCATAGGGAAATGCCCACAGCATTAGTGGATGCAAAGGGTTTCCCCAGGAAACCTTTCACATCAGGAAAACAACATGCATTGCACTAGAGCTGACTTATACCAGTGCAACATAACTTACATTAGAGGTAATGTCAGTTTGGATATAGCCCTAAGGGTTGAAATAGATTTGCAGACCCAAGTAAAATGAGAAGATTGTCACAGAGGATGGAATTCAAAATGAAAAGGGCTGGAGGAGGGTCCTGTTGTAGCCCCTGTTCTGCTAGGGTGAAAAAAGCTGTACTGTCTCTGTTAGGAGGAAAAAGTTCATATCGGATGTGAAAAGGGAAGCAGTGTAGAAATGAAAAAGAAAGAGAGGAACAGTTCTCTGTTCCAGTCTGCCTTTTGTTTTCGATGAAAATGACCTGTTGAGGCTTCTTACCTGGTAGAAATAGTAGTTAGGGACTGTTATCCTGTAGGTACTTAATTTTATGAGGACCTATATTCATGGTCCCTGAAGAGTTGAAAAATCTTATGGGATTTTATCTCAAAAGTTTTTTGAATTTGCATTATTAAACATCATTAGGGGTAACAATGCTGATTAAAGTTTTTAACATTTTGAATGCTAGAAACTCACTTTACCCATACTCACTTATCTGGGAATAATCTTCAGTAATGGAACTGACCTCTGAGTAAACATATTAAAAGCGCAGGATTGCACTGTTAATGTTTTAGTATGTTTTATTTTCATGGTTCTGTCTATTGTTGGGCAGAGTGACAGTGCCTAGGGGGCCATGGGATCCTTAGTTTCCAGATCTGAGCTCAGTGACAGTGCTCTGACCTCAGTTCTGGGGATCTGCACCCAGATTACCCTTCTCTACATTGTAGCTAGCAGTTAAAGAGCCATACCAGCTGCTTTTCCAAGTCAGCAAACTGTCTTCGGAGAAAGAGCAAACGGGTGTTCTGCAGGGAGGTGCAGAGACTGGGACCACATCATTCAGCATATCCTGACA
>NW_025335629.1:0-4433 GCF_004798865.1 Varanus komodoensis
CATCTCAGGACAACTTACAAGCATAAAACGACCACAATGAAACAACAGTCTTAGCACAATGAATGGCAGTTAACCACAAATATAGGTTAAATACGTTAAGTAAAAGCAACTGTTAAACATTAAAATCAGTTTTAAAAATAAAAATTAAATAAAAAGTTTTAACATGGTGCCGAAAAGAAAATGAACTTGGCGCCAGGCAAACCCCTCCGTGGAGTGCATTCACAACCTCCGAAACACACTCAAGGTGGAAAGTTGACCTCTCGCCCTGACCCTGGTCACCCCAAACGGTGCTTATGAACCCTCCAAGGCTGGTCTCTGGAGGGAGGTGCACTCTGGACACCCCCGAAGCCTCACTGGCCTCCACAAGGCCAGCATCAGAGGGGGAACCCCGAGCTGCCACCGGGACAACCGTCGCCTCCCCCTCCTCTGCGCCTAAGCCCTCGTCCCCCCAGGGTCCCAATCCCTCGAGCGCCTGGGAATCCCACCTGAGCGCGTGTGCACGGCAGTTGCGCAGAAGGTACCCGTTTGGCTCATGGCCCCCGGTAAACATGGAAGCCACCGCCAGGCGAGGACCAAGCAGCTGAGGATAGCCAGCTTCACGCCACCTGCGCTGAAGCTTTGGGGCAGAGCGGGCCAGAGAGCAAGGCCAGGGCTGTGATCCCATGCACGTGAGGACAGAGAAAAACAGGCACTTGCTCCGGGTGTCCCAACCACCCGCAGCCCTTCTTCTGCCTAGCCGCGCATCAGAAGGCGCCTTAACACAGTTATTGGCTTGCTTTTTGCAGAATGAGCAACTTCAAAATGAAAAACATCAATGACAAGGAATCCTCCTCCGAGGATAATGGGTCGTGGGATGACGAGGAGGCCCACTTCTACGGCCACCTGCCACCCACCCCTCCCCCTCCCCCCACCAAGCGGAGGACATCACAGATCCTGCCGCTGCTGGTCCAGCCCACGGCAGGGGCCGCGGACTCCAAAAAGAAGGCGCAACCGGTGGCCCTCCCCGAGCTGGTGCAGAGGCCCCTCGAGAGAAGGCACCTGAATCGCGCCCCTGGAATCGGAAAGCCAGAGGCTTGGAAGGGCAGCAGTGGAGGAACCGGAAAAGCTCATCCAGAGTGAGGACACTTCACTGGCGACGAAGGCCAAGACCGTGCGCAGTCCCTGTGCCAGCGGGGACGGGGGCTCGTCCCGTTTGGCCCCGCGGCTCCATGCAAACCCGACGTGCTACAAGTGGCCTGCTTGGTTTCGAGCAGCCGCAAACCCCTGGCTCTGGCCGGCTGCGCTATTTCCCTTTGGTTCAATCCCTCGACCTGAAAGTGCATTTAGGGGACTTAATGTAGCGACCGCAGCCCATCCCTTCGTTAGCTGCCCATCACCCAGAACAGTCGGGTGATCGGAGTGAATGGCTGGGAGAGAGCCAAGCGTCTCTCACTAGCTATTCAAGGGAGAGCGTCAGAAATGTGGGTGCCCCCTTTCAGCTGAGAGCAGGCAAGTGTGAGAGGCGTATGCAGATGTGTGGATTCACTAGATTTCCATCCTGCCTTTTTCTTGCCAAAAGAACTCAAAGCCGTTCCTATCACTCTCCTCCTGCTCTCATTCTTCTCCCCACAACGACAACCCTGCAAGGTAGGCTGGGCGGAGAGCCAGCGGGGAGAGCACCAGTTCTGCGCGGCTGAGCATCATTCCTCTCTCCTTTCAGGAACATTTCCACCAGACGGTCAGTGCCTGCCAGCGCATGCTGAACAACTTGCTGCTGGAGTCCCCCAGTTTGGCTTTGCTGCAGGACATACTGAAAGTGAGGGCGCCGTCGTGGAGCCTGGGGGAGGGAACAGCAGCTCCCGGGCAGGAGGCACTGCGGGAATTCCTCTGCCCCAGGGCTTCGCCCGAGGGGGTGCCCAGGGACACGTCCTGGCTGGGATCAGCTCCCTTCCCACAGCAGCCCAGACCTGTGTCATGCCTGGCTGCTCCTCCTCATAGAACCGGCAGGGCGTTTTCTACGGGACACCCTGCAACAGCGGGGGGGGGGGATTTCTTGTGATTGGGGTCTCCATTCCTGTCCTCACTGCCTTTCCTAACAGCACACAAAGGACTGGATCAACTCCCCAAAGACCCACAAATGGGAACAGGCCCTCAGGAGCACCAGCTGCCTGCTGAGATGCATCTCCGGGCAGGAGAATTTCGATGTGAGTGAGCCCAGGTGAAGGCGGCCCCGGCTGGGAGCATTCGGGGCGATCATGCCCGGAGTAGACCTGAGGAGGGGTGGGAATCGCCTCTGCAGGGGGCAGGAGTGTTCTGTGGGGCCGGGAAGCCTCCGACCCATCCAGGCCAAGGAGGGGCCCAGCAGGGCACGGACACTGGCACAGCATCCCAGGCAGACGCCCGAGGGCCTGACCTTCCCCTCTCCCTCCCTCCAGTTCACTCCGGATTTTCACCTGCTGGGGCAGCTGGTGGCGGTGCCGGCCCTGCACCTGGCAGATGGCGAGAGGGAGGTCGGCAAGGCCGCCGCGGAGGCCCTGTGCCACCTGCTCCAGGTCGCCCGGACCAAGGCGGGTAGGTGGCCGCGAGCCGATGGGCAAGCAGATGGCGAGCACAGCACTTGCAGCCGTGGGGCCTGTCGGCCGGCGGTCCCCCAAGGACCCCTCTGTTGCCCCGGGGCGCTGCCAGGGGCTCGTGGCCGCCTCTCCAGAATGCTTCGGCACACGGAGGGCTTGGCCGGTCCGAGCTGCGGAGTCGCCCGGCCTGCGAGGTACCGGTCGGTGCCAGCAACAGGTGGCGAGGCTTCCCTGTCCGTCTGGGAGGGAGCAGCGCAATCGGCAACGGCCGAGGCTGGGAAAACAGAAGGGGCATCAAAAGAAAGGAAGTGGAAAGATGCGGGGCTGCGGGGGCTCTCCCCTCACCCCGCCGTCGGCTGGGCTGCTGCCTCTCTCAGCATCCGGGGCACCCCTTCAGCCGGGGCACAACACCGGTCCTTGTGGCCTGCGCCGGATTCAGCAGAGAGGGCGGCTTCTTGGGGACGTGCGGCTGCTGGGATCAGCTGGGCAAGGGGGAGACGTTCTTCAGTGGCCTGTCCGTGCTGATGAGGTGAGGGAGCGAAACCTCGCGGGCATTTGTGCTGCCACTGAGCTGCCAACCTTCCTCAGGAGAGCAGGGGAACACGTCTTGCAGGTGCAAAAATACAACTCGAAATGGACAGGACATGCACAGAACCCAGCCGGGCCGGGGGGACCATGCTCCCCCTAGAGCATGACTAGAACCTTCCCTGAGTAGCAAAACTGGAAGCAGCGGTCGAACGCTAAACCAGAACGTATGAAAAGGAGCTGATTGAGCAAGTGTCGGTCTTGCAGCCCGAGTGGGGTTCCAAGCAGCCTTTTCAGCTGTGACCTGACCCGTTGTCTCTGCTGTCTGCTGTTTCAGGACCTTGTTTGCATTCAAAAAGAGGCACCTTTCAGCTGGCCAACGCCTACCTGCGCCACTCCACCGTGATGGAAACGACGGTTGGCACGGCCATCTTCACCGAGGTGAGCGTTCCAGGCCAGGGATGCCTGCAGCCTCTTCGGCAGCCGTAGTTCCTTGGCGCACAGCACCCTCGGGGAGTCAGGGGGGAGCCAAGCCAGGCAGATCCAGGTGCCGTGGGTCGGCCACCACTCTGAAGCGTCAGGCCGTGCAGCCGGTTGCCGTGACATGCCAACTGGGCAGGGTGCCTTGCGTGGGCTGTCCGTGGGCTCCGTAACAGCTTGCTAAACCAACACGCCCCTCTGCCCAGGACAGGATCTTCTGAGCAGCCAGGTGGCCCCCCCATCCCAGGGACGTTCCGAGTGGCAGCCGGCATGGAAAAGTGGCTTGAAAAGCTGCAGGGGCTGGAAGTGACCTCACTGCTTTCGCCCCCCACCCCCTGAGAGCCGAGTCTGGGATTTCCTCTGGCACGGCCAGTTTGCAGATCTCCCCTTCGCTGGCCCGGCTGACCAGCGACTGCTTTCCCTCTCAGCTCCTTTTCCACCAAGACATCGGCTTCTTCTTCGAGAAGCGAGACGTCCTCAGGGTCCTTCGGGAGCTGATGTCGCAGTGCAGCCTCCTTCTGCGCATCTTCGCCATCCAGGGACTGAGGCTGCTCCTGCAGTTCCTGACGGAGGTAAGTGCCCCACCTGGAGAGGGGAGCCAGGGGGGCTCGCGGGAAACGGGCGAGGCCGGCGCTCCGGACGGGGCATTTGGCCTGGATCGGCCACCTGGGGCTCCACACACCTGCCTTCCGTCCTCGTGCTCCGCAGTGACCCCCTTTCCCTGCTTCCTTCAGGAGGAGCTTCTGGAGCCCGTCCTTTATGCTCTGGTATCATGCGCTCGGGATCCAGAGAGGGCCATTGCCAAGGAAGCCGTCCAGACCATCCCGTACGTCTTCCGGCACTTGGAGGTGGAGCGGTTCGGGTTCCTGGGCATCG
>NW_025335629.1:5178-7748 GCF_004798865.1 Varanus komodoensis
TGTGCCAGCTTCATGAGGTGGACGGACATTCCCAGCAACCTCTTCGATGCCCAATCTTCCGGGAACTTGTACAACACCTACCTGAACATCTGCAAACACACCGTGAGTCAGACTGTGGCGGAGGCTTTGACGCCCTGCCAGAACCCACTGCTCGTTGACGTGGTCGGGCTGGCGAGGCCCACGGAGGACTTGGGCAGATTCCTTCTGCGAGGAGGCACAAGGCGCAGGGCCCGAGCTCTGGTTGCCGCCTCGTCTCAGCCCCGTTCCCGTCGAAGTGCCACCTTGACCAGAAGTGGCATCAATCTGCCTCTTTCCTCTCTCCGAGATTTCACTTTGTCCAGAATTCGGCAAGAGTCAATGCCAAATTTTGCAGGGCAAAGAACGGACCCCTTTCATCCTGCCTACACACGTCTTTGAGTTCTCACACCCCATGTACCCCACCGGGGCTCCCACGGGGACTTGAAATTTTCTGGACAGGTGGGATGTTTACAAAGCGTCTCCCTTTTTCCCTAGTTATGGAGGCACCAGTCCAAGCTGTCAGGAATGCTAGCCCAGATGGCCAACTACCTGAGGAGCAAGAAGCCCACCTGCCGGCAAGCCGCAGCATTCCTGATAGGTAACAAAAAGCAGGACCCCAGGAAAAGCGGGTGCCAGGAAGGTCGACTGAGCACCTGGGGGGGGGGGGCGATGCAGGAAGGCCCCCCACGGTGACACGCACTTCCCAGCTTGGCCAAAGGCCTTCCCTCCTTGCTGGCTGGGGTGAGCGACATGGGGAAGCCACCCTTGTTCCTGCTGCCCATGGCTGCTGCCTCCTTCCCTTCCCTGACCCGGATGCTCAGGAACGCCCCCCGACCTGACCCACGCCATTTCACACGCATCCAGCATCGCCGAGCTGTTCCTGCCCAGCCTCACACGCCAGCTCTGGGGAGCATTTTCAGCTGGACAAAGCACCCAGGCCCAGAGCTGCGCGTTTAATTGTTCTTTGGGTTTGCCCAGCCTGCAACGCACAGAAGATGACTGCAGACATGGTGACCTCGAAGCAGCTGGAAGCCATCGTGGCGGGTAAGTAGCAGGTCCTGTCGGGTGGAAGCTGCTCCTTCCTCCGCAGGAGCTCCCCCGACGGCAACCATGAGCCTTAGAAGGAACCGCGCCTGCTCCTCCCACACGGATCTGCCCTACTGGCCACCAGGGTCCAGTGCCGTCTTCCCCCCCTTCTGCTTCAGGAAGTCTTATCATCCAAAGATATTGTGCAAACACAGAAGCCGAGTGAGTCAGAAGGGGTCTCCTGGGCCATCTAGTCTGACCACCAGCTCCACCAGCTCTGCTCAGACAATCCCCCACTTGGTTGCCCTATCCTTCCTTGAACACCCTCACAGCTGGAGCCTCAACCACCGCCGTGGAAGCCCATTCCAGGCCCCAGGGATCCTAATAGCCAGGAAGGGCTGGCAAAGGAGGAGCTCTGGCCAAAGCGGTGCTCTATCCGTGACTCTCCCTCCTGACGGTGCTCTGGCAAAGGAGGAGCTCTGGCCAAGGCGATGCTCTACCCTTCACTCTCCCTCCTCACAGTGCTCTGGCAAAGGAGGAGCTCTGGCCAAGGCGATGCTCTATCCGTGACTCTCCCTCCTCACGATGTTCTGGCAAAGGAGGAGCTCTGGCCGAGGCACTGCTCTATCCGCAACTCTCCCTCCTCATGATGCTCTAACAAAGGTGAAAGTCGGGCAAAGGCGATGCCCAATCCACATCTCTCCCTCCACACTTTTCCCTAGCAAAAGAGAAGTTCTGCCAAGGGCGATGTTCTATCTGCATCCCTCCGTCCACTGGATCCTCCCGCAGAGGAGGACCTCAGCCAAAGGCGATGCTCTATCTTCCACTCTCCCTCCTCACGGTGCTCTGGCAAAGGAGGAGCTCTGGCCAAGGCGATGCTCTATCCGTGACTCTCCCTCCTCACGGTGCGCTGGCAAAGGAGGAGCTCTGGCCAAGGTGATGCTCTATCTGTGACTCTCCCTCCTCACGGTGCTCTGGCAAAGGAGGAGCTCTGGCCAAGGCGGTGCTCTATCCGTGACTCTCCCTCCTGACGGTGCTCTAGCAAAGGAGGAGCTCTGGCCAAGGCGGTGCTCTGTCCTCAACTCTCCCTCCTCACGGTGCTCTGGCAAAGGAGGAGCTCTCTCCAAGGCGATGCTCTGTCCTCAACTCTCCCTCCTCACGGTGCTCTGGCAAAGGAGGAGCTCTGGCCAAGGCGATGCTCTATCCTTCACTCTCCCTCCTCACAGTGCTCTGGCAGAGGAGGAGCTCTGGCCAAGGCGATGCTCTATCCGTGACTCTCCCTCCTCACGGTGCTCTGGCAGAGGAGAAGATCTGTCATAGGCGATGCTCTATCCGCAGCTCTCCCTCCACACGATGCTCCGGAAAAGGAGAAACTGTGCCAAAGGCAATGCTCTATCTTCCACTCTCCCTCCTCACAATGTTCTGGCAAAGGAGGAGTTCTGGCCAAGGAGATGCTCTATCCGTGACTCTCCCTCCTCACGGTGCACTGGCAAAGGAGGAGCTCTGGCCAAGGCGATGCCCTATCC
>NW_025335629.1:9462-10761 GCF_004798865.1 Varanus komodoensis
CGTGCGCCTGCTGGGCCTGCTTTTCTGCTGGACGAGGAGGGGCTCCTTCTGCTCCCGCTCTCATCCTTCTGGCGCAGGCGCTTGTGGCCACAGCCCTTCCAGATGCGCCACACGGAGCTGTCGCCCAGAGCTCTCGTGGCTGGCGGTGATGCTCAGCAAGCCCCGACCCAGCGGCTCATGGGCCCCGTGAAGGCAGGGGGCCCGACCGAGGGGGTCTTCCATGGCGCCCTGCATTTCGTGGGACGGCCCTTCTGCACGTGGAAGGGAGGAGAGGCCCCAGGGCAGCTCACATCCTGCTCCTCCAGGCTGGTCCCCTCCCCCCCCCCACAGACACTTCCCCTTTCCTCCCCGCTGAGATCGGGCTCCCCCCCTCGGGGTGCAGACAGCCCGGGATTCCCTGCTGGCTGCAAGCGGGACGGGGCCGAGCCTCAGTCACCATCCATGGTTGGCGGATGTGCCCCAACCTCAGAGGTGGACGTCCAGGGATCCTGTGGCTGCTCAGACACATCCAGGAGCCACAGGATTGCTCCCCGCAGCAGTCAGTCGGCCCGCGGTTCCTTGGGAGAAGGCTCCGCTCCACGCCAGCCAACCTGCCTCCGCCAGGCCTGCGCAGTGTCCAGGCCACACATGAGCCACCATCGGTCACGTCCGCTCGGACCACCAGACTTCTGCGGAGATCAGTCCAGCCCCGCACTGTCCGTTCGTCTGCCGTGGAAGCAGCTCCCGCTTTTCTTTCCTCGTGGATCCCTCATGTCTGCTCTCCCGGTTTCCCATTCCAGCTGAGACTCTCCTCTTTTCCTTACGCTCTTCTCTGTTAGATTGCGTCACAGGATTGTCATCATGGTGCACTGCCACGCATTGGAAGCACGCACAGTGTTGTTCTTAAAGTTTAAAAAATATAAAAAGGGAAACATCCCAAGAGAAACTAGAATGCCTCCTTTGCAATAATTGTCTGTGAAGCACACAGCCTCGTGGGTTGTCTAAATTTGACTCGCTCTGCAATTGAAAGTATCTTTGGTCCTCAATCCATTGTGCCACAGGAGGAAGGTATTTTGCTCTCCCAAGTTCTGGTGTTGCATTTATTAATGTTGTATATTTGCACCCCGCATTTTTCTTGCAAGGGGCCCAAAGGGGCATGCACAACCCTCCTCTTCTCCACTTTCCATCCCCCCAAAAATAGCCTGGGGAGGAAGGCGGGGCTGAGAGTCAGCCCAATGTCACAGCGGAGTAAAAAGCCAGCCCAGGACGCGGAAAGACTGCTTGCGAAGGTGTTTGCCAGGCTGCAGGAGGCCGGTGGTG
>NW_025335629.1:11287-13853 GCF_004798865.1 Varanus komodoensis
ACAATTAACTGAGGAAGCCCTTCTGCTGAGGATGAGGGTCAGGATCCCCCAAGGATAAGGTCCACAGCAGTGGGTCACGAAGGAGAGCCACGACCCTTCCCTGGCACGGATGCTCTCCATTGGAGGAAAGATGCTGCACGGCAGGGTCTTGGGAGAGCACCAGCCATTTCTGCCAATCCTGCGCTCCAGGCTGGACAGTCCTCCTCATCCTTCATAGGAGCTCCCAGTTTCCCCATGGAGAAAAAGCAACATCCTGGAACATTCATCTCCTCTCTCCTGCATTATCCCGAAATCCCAACCTCCCAGGTTGTTCTCTAACTCAGAGTTACCAACAAAGCAATAAGGATGTACGTCAAATGCACTTTATCACTTTCTTTATGCAAATGTAGCAAGAGCAAATATGTGGAAAAAGCGGTGGCCCAGCGTTTGCGAGAAGTAAATCCAACGTCCATGGGGAGACCTATCAGACCGACCGGATGCCAGTCTATCTGCCTTCGGCAGAGTCCTGAAATTCCAGTGAATCACGCCGCCCTCCGTCATACGTTCAGCACATGACGAGCATAGCATTTTCCCCTTCTCGGTTCCCCCCGGCAATCCCCTGCTCCTTCGCCCACTGGATGCTGGGTCCTTCCCATCGTCCCTGGAGATGGCTAGGGCCACACGGATTGCCTGCTGGATTCATGACCGTCCGCCAGGCCTCAGTTCCAATTTGTTGTGATTTGAATTTTAAGAGAAGCCTTTCCTTGCTCTGAAAACCCCAGCTCAGACTGGGCAAAACACGGGAAGAGACCCGGAGGGCCATGATGCCGTGAACGGGCCGGCAGATCCCCGGATGGTCTGGACGGATTCCCGGCCTTGGTGACCATTGGCCAGGTGGGCAAGGGCTTTGTGGAGTTGTGGTCCAACACAACGGGGAGTCCAAAGCCACCTTGTGGCCTCCCTTGCCTGCAGCGGTGGCGCCCCGAATGTGGAATTCGCTCCCCGGGGAGACTCACCTGGCACCATCGCGCTGTCCTTTTCGGTGTCAGGATAGGTGTGAAAGGAGGATTTGAAACAAGGGAGAAGCAGGATTTAAAGGGTAGCAAGGAAAATGACTGAGCCCAAAGGAGGGTGGCGGGGGGGGGGGCAAGATCAGAGCGCACAAGGTGTGATGAAACAGGCACGCAGGCAGGATGGCCACACACTGACTCAGCGACTCCCTGGTTGTTTCCTGACCAGCTCGGCAGGACCAGGTGAGGCCCCTGTCGCTCACCGTGGCAGGGCTGGATTGGGGAGAAACGCCGGCAGTGCAGCAGCGCGGGGAAGACGGGCGGAAGGAGTGCAAACTCCGGGACCCCAGTCAACAAGGGGAGGACAGGAGGGAGAAGCGGCCGGGAAGTGCATGAAATGGCATGTGGACATGTGCTCAGGTGAACAGGGAAATGGGAAGGACTCCAGCCTTCTCTGTTCCCTTCATGGCAATAAAGTTTTCAAAACAACTCTCTGCATGCTTCGAGTATTTTTCTCCTCCAAAGACATCAAAGAGTGATTATAACAACCACATTTCTCTGACCAAAAATTAAACCAGTTCCAAGGTTGACGGAAGTATTTATCATCCTGCTCCTTCAAAGACAAGGACAATCCATCCATTCTTGTGCAATCCAAAATCTCTTTTAAGATCAGCTCAGCAGTAGGTGGCTCTTCAGCTTATTTGGCAGAGCTTCTCCTTTGCCAGAGCCTCATGAGGAGGGAGAGTTGCGAAGAGAGCATCGCCTTTGGCAGAGGCTTTCTTTCCAGGGCATCATGAGGAGGGGAGTTGTGGAGAGAGGACACACAGTTTGTGCGCTGCTAATATTGTCTTGTACAACAGAATTTTGTTGACCCACGACTTGGGCATTTCCTGGAAGAGCCACGGGGCACTGCTCTCCCGGGCAGGTTCAGGACCATGATCATGTCTTGACGCTGAGAGGAGGAAATCCACCTGGTGCCTGCCGGATCCTTTGGACTGCCACTCCTGCTAGCCCTAGCCAGCATGGCTACCAGCAAGGGATCATGGAAGTTGTAGTCCAAAACACGGTGGGCCCCACGTCCCCTGTCCCGGGTTCATGGAGAAAGAGCAGATCCAAAGCGGAGTCAACAGGAGATCCCAAGAACAGAGACTCCCCCTTTGTGCAGAAGGGAAATGTCTCCCCTCTTCTCTTCAGAACAAGCTGTGTGAAATTGCCCTGTCGGCTGGGGCGGTCAGGCCGCTTTCTCATGCAGCTCCAGGACACCGAGTCGGGAAAGGTTGGCTGGATGGATCCCTGGCTAGAAGAGGGCCAGGCGGCGTGCGGTGGCCCAGTCCCTGGCCTGAGACCTTGGCCCGACACTGGCGCTGGCCACCAGGGCGGCTTCGTGGGGGCATTCGGAGCCGGCCCAATTTGCCGTGAGCCGGGTGTCCCATGCCAGCGAAGGCAAAAACTGCAGCAGTTGCTGAAGAGCCTTTACTCCATTGAGCTGCAGAGTATTTACAACTTTTGTATGCTGTCCCTTCTGCATAGCATCTCAGGACAACTTACAAGCATAAAACGACCACAATGAAACAACA
>NW_025335630.1:0-5441 GCF_004798865.1 Varanus komodoensis
CTGCTGGGGATGGTGCAGGGGCTGGTCCGGGAGAACGGAGGCGGCCACTACAGCAGCGGAAGCGCCGTGGAAAGCGCTGCTGGGAGTGCGTTCGGCATGACTGCTCTTGCAGCCGCGGTGGCTCTTGTCCGTGCCTTCCTGGTCGTCGCCGTGTTGGTCACAGCGATCGCCATGGCCTGGTGCAGATTTCCTGCAGACATCTTGTCCTGCCTGAAGAAGTGGGCTGCAGATGCCTTGTCACGGCTGCATCATAAGTGTAATTTCCTCACCTTCCCAGTTCCTTTTTTTAAAAAGCCCAACGGGCACGTTTCAGGCGATCGGTACACAGATGCATAAAGCATCTGCCACATCCACGAACCTCCCTGCTTCAGTGGTGTCTCTGGTTCCGAGGTCGGCTTCCAGCCGCGCCAGTGGGTGGTGCGCCACACCTCTCCAGCAGGGGGAGCCCCGTGGCCCGGCGGCGGGACCCCTGGACCCCCACCCTCACTCCCCCACTAGTGCACGGAGCCTCTCCGGAGGGCCTGTTCCCAGAGAAGCCCGAGAGCAGCCACGGCCCAGCTGGGTCGGCGGCAGAGAGCGCAGGGGACGTTTGCGCGAGGGTCCTGGCCCACAGACGTCGCCCGGGGACCGCAGCCTCTCGCCCAAAGAGGACGACAGTGCCGCATCAGCGGGAGGGCGAGGCGAACGCCGATCGCTGGGGCGGATGGCCAGCGCGGCCCCCGGGAGGTGCCAGTGCCGAACACGGGGGCGGCCGAGCCCCTCAGCGTGCGCTCCGGGCTGCTCGGGCCTGAACGCAGCGACCGGGAGGCCTCCCACCCCGACAGGTCCGGCGGTGGCCAGGCCGCCCTTGGGGCAGCAAGTTCCAGGGCAAGCCGGCAGGGGGGGTTCCTGGCGCGTGGGCCCGGCTGCGGCCTCGGAGGGCAAGCGCCTGCTCAGGAAGGGGCCTCGGTGCCCCGGGGCGCCCTCCACCCATCTTCATCAATGTCAGAGAGGGGCTTTGCCTCTAAAATTTATTTCATTTAAAATGTCATATGCCATCATTCATTAAAAATTGCACGACAGTTTACAATTTAAAAAACACAATTCAGTAATAAAACAATACAAAACTCCTTAGTGCCAGTAGTTGATGCTAAAATAATTAAAGTACCATTTAACAGTAAAAATTTGCTTGTGCCCAGCTCCCAAATTGGAGAGGACGCTCCGGGGTGCCATGCCTGCAGGAGAGACGGTGCTTGCACAGCCGAAAGGCTCCTGGCCACACGCCACCGGAGGAGGAGCTGCCCGGCCGGGCGGTGGAAGCAGCGGCAAAGCCAGGAATGGTGGGAGAAGGGGGGCCCCGGGGGCTCTGCGTGGAGGAAACACCTGGCCACTGAATGGCGGGGGCGGGGCGGGGAACGACACCTGCACTCGCCCCGGGCATTGCCAGCCCCTCTCATGCTGCTGACCCGCCTCCTCAGCCCCCCCCTCCCCGGAATGGGCAGGCCTGGACTAAGCAACCCGGACTGGACCGCGGTGGAATAACAGCGAATTGCGGCAGGATGGATTCTCTCCTCCCTCCCTTCCCTGCATCTCTCTCTCTCTCACACACACACACTCACACGCACACTCACAGGCACAGGGCCCACTGCAGATTCCTGGGTGCCCCTGAGGCCGCTCCCTTGGTGGCTGCCAGGCCCACCCATCCCACAGCATTCCCGTTGCCGGGCCGGAGCTGGAGGGCAGCCAGCAGGGCTGTGCCCATTTCCAGAGAGATCCAGGGCTGGATCACACAAAGCTGCATATGCAAATGCATGTGCCTAATCAGGCCTTTCCTGTTTGTGCAAGGAAAGCCCACTAACCTCCTGCCTGGTTTTCCAGGGCAGAACCACGCCCGCCCCACACGGGCCGGCTTAACGAACCCCCGGGCCTGGGCCTGGGCCTGGGCCTGGGCCTCTCCGTGGCCACTGTTCCGAAGGAAAAGCCAGGCGGGAGGTTGCTGGGAGGCGCCAGGTGCTCCGGACAAATGGCTGGAGCCACGGAGTCCACCTGGCTCAGGTGATAAACAGGAAGGAATGGAGCACGGACACGGCTGGCGGCCTGATTTTGCCTGGCTGGACGCTGAGCAGGGACCCCCTTCCTGTTCTTCGCATCGGGATGATTCCAGTTCTGTAGAATAGTTCCATGAAGGGGTTGTGTTGCTATGAACCATACAGCCCTGACTGTCATTTGCTGGTTTATGGGCTCAGGGTTCCAGACCCCGTCAATCTCCCTTCTCTAAGTTAGTTGGAAAGACAAGCAATGCCTGATCCTCCCTCCCTCCCTCCCTCCCTCCCTCTTCCTTCCTTCCTTTCTTCCTTCCTTGGACTTTTACACCTCCTGCAGAACAGATCAGCTTGCCAAGGCCGTTCAGGAGCAAATACACAAAAAGAGCAGCCGAATCCTAACACGCAGCACGGCCACACACAAAAATGCGCCGCAGTAGCCCAGTGGTGACAGCAAACTGCAAGGAGAACTGGCAGTGGCAGAAGCGCCGCAGCAGCCAATGCCTCCGGGAGCAGCTCTGCGGCCTCCCCGGAGGCCAGCCCTCCGAAAGGTGCGTCGGAGCCGCAGGCTGGCCGGCTGGCCCTACGGGGGCTTGGCCGGCTGCTGGGCTGCGGCGCTCCCGCTTCCCCGGTCAGCGGCTGGCGGCACGGAGCTTCACGCTCCCCAGCTCGGGCCTTTCGCTGCCTGCCAGCCCTTAAACCAGAGCTGAATCGGGGGCCGCATCGCAGCGCTGCACAGGCAGGCAGAGCACCCGAGAAGTGCCGGGGCAGCAGGCGCTGGCTCGTTTCCACGGCTGAAACCTGTGGCTCTTAACGTGCAATTAACGGCTGCTTCAGGCTCAGTCATCTGGGAGAGACGGAGAGAGGAAGGAGCTGCGGGCGAAGAGCGGCCAGGCCACGAATCCCCCAGGCTGAGCTGCCGCCCGGCAAAACAGGCGAGGCAGCCGTGCACCTTGCAGGTATTCCGGGGGGCTTCTGTTGCAGGGACCGGGAAGCAGAGTGGGAGGCAAGCGGATTACGCGGTGGAGGGGGGCAATCCCCCCGCCGTCCATCTCCTTTTGGCCTGGGGGAGTTGCGGGGGACGAGTGCAGGCTTGGGTGTTGTCTTACTGCAGAACCCGAGTCCTCCTGTGATGTCCTGAATCGCGGGACATGTGGGGGGGGGGGCATCAAAGGAAAGCCTCCCCCAAACCGGCCGGGGGAAATGCATGGGGTGCCCGACTTCCCGGGGGCTCCAGTCCCAGTGGGAGGGGGGGCCCGTCTCCGGCAGGCCGTTTGCTGAGATGCCGCTTCTGCGTGTGGCGGTTTCTCAGTGTGAGGTGTCACCGGAGTGCCGTGGGTCCCATCCTGATGGAGACACGGGCACTTTACACTTTACACGGGCACTTTACACAAACAGCCCTTTTGCGACAGCAAGTCCAGAGCACAGGCAAGCATGCCGAGTGGTCGCAGCTGTGACACCTGCCTGAGGCTGGTGTGTGGTGTGTGCTGCTGAACAACCAGGGGATTCCGGCCAGCATCATTCCTTCTGCAAACCCCTTTACCCAAGTTCCCAGCTGGAAGTCAGAGCAATAACCACATGCCGTTCCTTGATGGGCAACGCCGTGCGCCAGGATCCCTTCCGTTCCCAAACGGCATCCTGCGTGTCCTTCCTCAGCATTCCTGGGCTAGCCTCACTCTAAACTCCTTCCCGTTTTATTCCCATCCCAAAATATTTCACATCATCTTCATTCAGTGACCTCTTGCACAGATACAGAAAACGTACTCTGCTTTCAAGGTTGTTGCTAGTCGCGAAGTCGTGCCCGACCCATCGCGACCCCATAGACAACACTCCTCCGGGCCCCCCTGCCCTCCACCCTCCCCTGGAGTCCACTCAAGCTCACCCCCACTGCTTCAGTGACCCCATCCAGCCACCTCAGCCCCTGCCCTCCCCTCCTTCTTTTGCCATCTATTGTTCCCAGCATCAGGCTCTTCTCCAGGGAGTCCTTCCTTCTCATTAGGTGGCCAAAGTATCTGAGCTTCATCTTCAGGATCTGGCCTTCGAAAGAGCAGTCGGGGTTGATCTCCTCTAGGACTGACCGGTTTGATGGCCTTGCGGTCCAAGGGACTCGCAGGAGTCCCCTCCAGCACCACAATTCAAAGGCCTCAATCCTTTTGCGCTCAGCCTTCCTCATACGGCTTCCCCTGCAAACCGGCCACCAACCTTGTGGCCCTGCGCTGCACTGACTCTAACCTGGCTAAATCCTTCCTGTAATGAGGGGCCCAAAACTGAGCACAAGACTCCAGTTGTGGGCGCACCAGAGTCATATAGTAATGTTGTTGTTGTTGCTCATCGCGAAGTCGTGCCTGACCCATCGCGACCCCATGGACAGCACTCCTCCGGGCCTCCCTGTCCCCCACCATCCCCCGGAGTCCACTCAAGCTCACACCAAGCGCCTCAGTGACCCCATCCAGCCACCTCATCTTCTGCCGTCCCCTCCTTCTTTTGCCATCTATTCTTCCCAGCATCAGGCTCTTTCAATACGGGGGCACATACTGGGATGCAACTCTTAGATAAGAATTTGGAGAATTCTGGGGCAAAGATGGATGGCCAGAAATTGCGTTGCACGGGGCGGTGGCCAGTTTTCCCCGTGCCCAATCCCTTGTTTTGATGTGCAACGAGCTGGCACGACTCAGCGCAGCCCTTGGAAGCGAGCCGAGCCGAGCCGCCACCTCGAGCACCCGCAGCGGGGCTCAAACAGGGGGGCGAGGAGCCCAGCGACAGCAGAGCTTCTGCTCCAAAGGAGATGGCAGGCAGCCCAGCCCTTCCTTTGTCTGGCAAACAAACACAGCAGGTGGAAACTGCCCCCCCCCCGCCCTTTCTGCCCAGGGCTGCGTTTCAAGATGCATTGGATTATCCAGGGCCCGAGCTGGTTTTCCGTGACACAATCCGTCATCAGTGTGTGTGTTAGCGGTTTTCATTTTTTATTTCTTAAAATAAGGCGTTAGGGCGTGTCGTGAGCGGAGCCGGCTGGAGCCGGGGGTCAGGCTAGATGGCCCGGGAGGCCCCTTCTGGCTCGCGCTGCTTCTCTGTTAACGCCCTTTCTTGACTTGCTTTTCGGGCTGTCGCGAACTGCCAAGAGAGCCTCAGCCACGCACAGTGCAGAAACAGAAGCCGTAACGCCCCGGCTCTTCCCCAAATTTGAAAATCACGCCCCATGCCGCCTTTGGTATCGGGCGGGTATCTGTGGATCCGGCGCCGGGTCCGCCCATTCACCCCTTCTCTCTCCCCCGTTTGCTTCTTCGTTTCCATGCTGCCAAACGAGCCTTGGCTGCTCGACTTCCGCGCATTTTGAAGCGAAGGCGCTTTTCAAAACCGGCTTCTGCTGCTCGAAGCAGCGGGCGGAAAGAGGCGGGACCCGCCTCGGGAACCCCCCCCCCC
>NW_025335630.1:5541-82607 GCF_004798865.1 Varanus komodoensis
GGGGGGGGGGGGGGGGGGGGGGGGCCGTGCGGGGAGAGAGGCGTGAGGCTGGCCAGCCCCCCCCGCCGCCCCCCCGAGTGCAGCGGCTCCTTCCACGTGGCGCGGACGGAGCGCACCCGGCCCCGGCGCCGCGTCCCGACGTGCAGCGGTCACGGCGGGCGCGGTCACAGCACAGCCGCCCGCGCCGCCCTGCGGGGCGGGGGGGGGGGGGGCGCCCGCGCTGCGCGGCCCCGACTGCGCGCGGCCCGCCTGCGTGACGCACGTCGCTGCCCTCGAGGGGGGGCGCCCCTCGCGCGCTCGCGGGAGAGCCTCTCGGGCCGCTCGCGTGGGCTGGGGGAGGCTCGGAAGCCCCCCCGCCCCGCAGGCTCCAGAGGTCGCCCGCCCCCCCCGCGCCGCCAGCCAGGGACGGCCACCGCCAGCTGCCCCGCCGCCCTTCCCGCTCGCTCCGCGGTCGCCGCCCCGCCCTCGCCCCCGCCCCCGCCCCCCTGCTTGGCCGCTGTTCCCGGGGGCAGGCACTGGCAGTCTGGGGGGGGGGCGGCACAGGAAGGGCGCGGCCTTGTTACCCCCCACCCCCAGAAGGTGCTTGGATGCCCCCAGGTCAGGGAATTAGGGCCTTCCAGTGCCCCGTGCTTCATCCAGCACCAGGCTAGGGGACCCCTCCCGCTCCCTCCCCTGCCATGCCCCCCCTCCTCCCCCCCCGGCCCCTGTCCAGGCCTTCCTCCCACAGCAGCGCGGGGGGGTGGCAGCGTCGCAGCCTGAGCACCAGGTCGAAGGAGCTCCGCGCTCGGACTCCGAAGAATCCTCGGTCCCGCAGAAGGTGCTGCGAGGTCCTGCGACGGCGGGCAAGGGGCTCCGATTAGTTACACGGGGGCGGGGGCGGGGGTGGGGGGGTGTCCGGGGGGAGCCCCTGAAAACCCGCTCTCCTGCATTGTGCCTGAGCAGCGGAGTGTTATCCTCCCGGGCCACCCTTGGCAGTTTTGGAAAGGGGAGAAAGACGCGTTCTAGTTTAATCCCGTAGTTTAATGTTTAAGTAATCACAAATTTATTTATTTATTTAAAACATTCCTATGCCGCCCCCATCGCAACAAAGCCTCGGGGTGGCTCACAAAGGATACATAAATACATAAATAATGACAATATGACAATTTAAAAAAATGTTTAAAAACCCCCAGTGCATTCTCGGCTAAAAATTTTAAAATCCTAATTAATTCAAATAATTTAACAATTAAAATAAGTTTTAAATAAAAAGGGCTTCACCTGGCGCCGAAAAACAAATACCGACGGCGCCAGGCGGACCTCTCTGGGGAGCGCATTCCACAGATGGGGCGCCACCGCAGAGAAGGCCCTGCTCCGGGTGCTCACCCTCCTAATGTCCTTCACGGAGGGCTCCCGGAGGAGGGCCTCTGCCGCTGATCTCAAGGGGTGGGGGGGCATATATGGCAAATCACGTAGTTCAATGTTTTCAGGATTTCCCTATTTATACTGTTTTTGTTTTTCATGGTCCAGAATGCTTGTTCCCTGCCTTGAAAGCAGGACACATGCAAAGAATATGGTAAACAGATAACCCCACGTTGTGCTGACTGTGGAAACACAGGACTGGGCACACGGGCAGAGCAGAGGCAGGGGGCGGGGGGCGGGGGGGCAAGAGCTGAATGGGGCAGAGGGGCACCCGCAGGGCCCCCACCCAAGGACTCAGCTCTGGGGGGGGGGGGGGGCTGCCAGGGCTCTGGGGGAGGATTCAAGCCCTGCCAAGCCGAGGCCCTCCCACCCCGGGGGCTCTTCACTGCCGCAGAGAGAATGCCACTCGTATTCGTATGTGTGTTCAGTCCAGGAGTCTCAGGGTGCCACGCGTCCGGAGCTGTGTGCGAGCCTCCCTCGGCGAGCGCCATGGCCACAGGTGAGTCCCCGCTGCCGCCCGCTGGCTGCCCTCACCGCCGCCTCCACGCTGTGCGACTCTAGGGGGCCGCAGGAGGTTCCCGTTCCGTGGCCCCCTCTCTGCATCACACGCTGAGATTCTTCTGCAACTGCCAGAGCACGGCAGGCCGCCCGGTTCGCCTCGCCCGGGGCTTCTGGCTCAGCCCGGCTGGGAAGGGGAGGAGCTTCCTGGGGCTGGGGGCAAGGCAAGTCCCACCGTGGCTTGAGCTTCGCCCGGGGGTGGTCCAGGCGGCCCGCGAGCTCATAGAGGAGGAGGGCATCTCCGCACGGCGGGTCCGTGGGCTCGGGCTGAAAAAGGAGTCCCGCATGCTCCAGGGGGCGCTCTGAGCCGTCCGGGCCGAGCCCTGCAGGCTCTGAGCGAGCTCGGTGTGCTCCCTCACACACAAGGCCCCGCTGAGTCTGGGCAGCACCAGCCTCCCTGGCGAGGCCCCTTGCCCCCGCAGCCACCCACCCCAGGGATGGCGGGACGCGAGCGGCTCCGTCCCCAGATCCAGATCCTCAGTGGGTGCCCGGAGGCTGCACTGGGGCCCCACCCCCGCTGCGCCACCCTCGCACCCCTGACCCCCCTGTCCCAGCACCCCCTTTCTTTCTGCGGGGGCGGCATTGCCGGCCCCCGCAGCCAGGGTGGGCTCCGCACATGCTCCTCTGCCCGGCAGTCACACCGCCCCGGCACGGCTTTTCCAGCGTGCTCCGCAGGGCAGACTCTCGCTATTTAGCTCGGCTCCTGAGCACCTGCCGGAGCCTGACCGGCCCTCCCGCCATCTCTTGCTTAGTCCAAAGAGAACAGGAGCTGAGAATCCTGCTCATTGGCAAAACGGGGACGGGCAAGAGCTCGACGGGGAACACCATCCTGGGAGGCAAGGAGTTCGACAGCGCCGCCGCCGCCGGCTCCGTGACCAAGCACTGCGAGCGGAAGGAGGCCATCTTCGAGGGCAGGAAGGTGATCGTGGTCGACACCCCGGGGTTCTTCGACACCAAGCGGAAGCAGGTGTACACCTGGAAGGATCTCGAGAAGTGCATCGACCTGCTCCACCCCGGGCCCCACGCCATCCTGGTGGTCATCAAGATAGGCAAGATGACGGCCGAGGAGCAGAACGCCATCCGGCAGGTGAAGAAGCTGTTCAGCATCGAGGGGAGGCGCTTCCTCATCCTCCTCTTCACCCACCGGGACCACCTGGACCACGAGGGCTCCACCCTGAGGGCCTTCCTGGCCGGCGCGGAGGGGGAGCTGCGGGAGATGATGGATCTGTCCGCGAATCGGTTCATCACCTTCAACAACAACGCGGAGGACGAGGAAGAAAGGAAACACCAGGTCAGGGACCTGCTCAAGGAGATCGACGACATGGTGACGCTGAACGGCACAAAGCCATGCTACAGCAAGGAACTGCTCAAGAAGGACCGCTGCGGCTGCTCCGTCATGTGAGGGGGGCAGCCGGCGCTCCGGAAGGCGGGACGGAGGCCCGTTAGCCGAGGAGCCCGGATCCATCCTCCTGTGGGACAAGATGCGGCCTCCTCAAGACATGGAATCCTGCAGGGCCCCCTTCCTCTTTCCTCCTCCTCCTCCCCCCCCCCCCCTGTTTCACTCCTCACCGCTCCCACTCTGCCAGGGCCGGCTTTCCCGCTCTTTGGTCCCTCGCCACCTGCCCTCCCTCCGCTTGGGGTCACGCGCTGCCCAGCCGCTCCTGCCCGACCGAAAGCTGCCCAGCGGAGCCTCCACTGGAAGAACCCCGGAAGGGCCGTGCTGGACTGGTCCACAGTCCGCGTGCTGCTCGGGCCGGGGCGAAACAGCTGCCGGGACGCAGGGTGGGGGTGTGACAGCCCCTTCCCCGTGCATCCCACAGCTGCCGGGAGGGGGCCCACCGTGCCCATCAAGGGCGGGAGGGGCCCACCGTGCCCTTTTCGCCCCCCCCCGTAAACCTCTGGGGACTGCCAGCACTTTGCCCCTTGGAGTTGCAGTCATGGTTCCCACATGTTCAGCCTGGCCCCCGAAGCTTTGGGGACTTTTTGAAACACCGGGACGGCTACCGCAGGACAAGAATCCGGCCTGGCCTCCTGGTGTTGAGCGGGTTTGGACTGGAGGAGTCAAGAGAGGCCGGGACCGTGCCGGTTGCTGTGGCGCATCCGTGGGCACAGAGTCCAGCTGGGAAGGTTCACGGCTGGACACCGGGAGCACTCCCCAAGGGCCCATGTGGGCCCCCGGCCCCACAGAGTGGCCACGCTTTGCTGGCGTCCTTCTGTGGGGACCCGTCGGAGGGAGCCCTTCGCACTGGTTTCATTGCGTTCCGGTTCATCGTCGGTTCCCGTTGGGCTTCGTGGAAGTAGCTCCCTGGGTTGCCACAACGGCCTCAGTGTGGCTCAGCCATGCCAGCTTCCCAATTAGGCCCCCTTTTCTAATTCTGCCTCTTTTCCTTGGGCGTTGCTTTCCTTTGATGAAGGACTGGAATCCGTGTTCGCCTGTGCTCTCGCTGAGCTTTGCGGGAGGGCCTGTCTCGGTCCTCGGCAGAGATGTTTGGAATGGAGTTGCTCCGAGCAGTGTGAGATCTGAGCTGGGGTTCAGGCAGGGTGGGCCCCAGGCGGGGGTGCAGAGATGGCGCAGTGGGGCATGCTCAGGAGACCAGCAGAGCTGCCCGATCCAGTGCTCAGGACCGAAGTCTGGACTAGGACCTGGTTGCAAAGCAGGCCCCAGCTCCTGACTCCAGACTAGTTCCATGGCTCCCACTTACAGTCCCCGCTGCTCGATAGATGAAACTATTAACTCTTTCCACTTTGTTTGTTTAGTGGAATCGTTTCCTCTATTAAGCAGTTTGTAACAGATGGGAAGTGAGAAGCGAGAGGACAGAAATTCTGATAAACATGAAGTTAATTGACCACCAAGAAGGGAATACCAAAACACAGAAACATAGAAACAGAGCGAGTCAGAAGGGACCTCCCGGGCCATCTAGTCTGACCCCGGCTCCAGCCGGCTCTGCTCACAACATGCCCACCATGTGCACGTCCAGCCTATCCTTGAACAGCCTCACCAATGGGGTGCCACCACCTCCTGGGGAAGCCCATTCCACCCCTTGGGGGTCCCGACTGTCAGGAAGCGCTTCCTGGCCTCCAAATGGGACCTCTGGAATGTAGGGAGGCGTGTGGCTGGAGGACCCTCGTGGCCCCCGCATGTTCCCCGGAACCCCAGCAAGACTGCAGAAGATGCTGGTTCCTCATCACCATGGGAAGCTTTCTCTGCAGACTTCCAGACTGCAGCCTGTGGGCGGCCCAGAGCACCGCAGTCCTAGGGACACAAACGAAGAAGAACAGATCGGCCCGGCAGCGCAACAGCGTGGGGGAGCCCCCGGGTCAGAAAGTGCGCAGACCCTGCCGTGCAAACCCACTTTTTCACGCCGTCGGATCTGTTCGCCGTTTTGCCTCGTTCCAGCTTTTGCTAGCACTCTTTGTTTGCTTTGGGTGCTTCCCACCAGGCTCTGGGATCGCCCAGCCCCTCCTCTGCCATCTGCTCGAACCCCCTCGCTGGCTTTCCCCATCCCCGCCTCCTTCGAGAAACCTGCTTTGAACTCTCCCCCAAGCAGAACAGTCGCAGGAAAGGGATTCCGCGTGTGAAGAACGGCTGCCGCTCCCAAGGTCCGGCTCGTGTTCCTGCCCTTCCCCAGCCCTCCCGCAGATGTATCTTCCCCAATTGCTCTTGGCGACAACAGGCCCCCTTCCAGGAGCAAAGATCGGCTATCGCTTCTTCCATGTGTTTTGAAACGCCCCTCACTGTGCTTTCCCCACACCCTCCCTCAATAAACGCTCTTTGTTCGAGAGCCCTGTCGCACGATCGCCCTCGCATCGGTTGAGCCTGGAGGCCTTGGGCCCCGCGCGGTGGCTGAGGGCCCCCCAGAGGTGGTGCTCCCCACCTCTCAGCACGGAGGTCTGAAGAGGGACTGGCGGCGTCACGCTCGGGAGAGGAGCACAGGGCCTGCGCAGGACGGCCCCTCCCAGGCGGCTGCAGCAGCCACGGAGGCATGGGATGAATTGCGAGGGGCCAGGAAGGCCCTCGGGTCCAGCCCCTGCTGGTGCAGGGAGCCACATTACACCGTCCCACTCCGACGGCTGCCCAGTCGCTTCTTGAACGTCTCTAGTGTGGGAGAGCCTTCGTGGATCTCTGCCTGGTCGTGGCGAAGGGGCTTGCGTAGCTCGATGAAGCTGCGAGCCATGCCATGCAGGGCCACCCAAGGCGGCCAGGCCGTGGCAGAGAGCGCTGACAAAACGTGATCCACCGGAGAGGGAAATGGCGACCCACCCCAGCACCCTTGCCATGGAAACCCCGTGGATGGGTCATGGTGGGTTGGGCACAACTTTGCAACTAAACAGCAGCAGTGTGGGAGAGCCCCCCGCCTCTCCAGGCAGCTGGTTCCCCTGTCATGCTGTCTGGCCGTGAGGAAGCTCTTCCTGATGTCCAGCCTGGATCTGTGTTGTCGCAACTTGAACTGATTCTTCCGCGTCCTGCACTGGGGCACCAGCCAGAGGAGATCTCGACCCTCCTCTTTGTGTGGTACTTGCAGAGGGATATCATGTGTCCCCCCACCCCATCTTCTCAAGGCTGACCGTGCCCAGTTCTCCCAGTCTCTCCTCCCAGATCCTTTCCCCTGCCCTGCTCTGGACCCTGTCCAGTTTTGCTCTGGGGCCCAGCAGCCCGAGCAGGCAGGACCAGCCCCGGTGCTCCCTAACTGGAACCCTGCAGAGGCGCCACCAGGCAGACACAGAGCACCTCTGCCCTTGCACCTGCCGGTTGAAAAAGGCCCTCGACCAGCAGGGAACAAACATGTTTTCCAGCACCAAGCCGGGAGCCATTTCTAATCACTTCAATTCCCAGCAGGCGCTCGCTGCTGCCTCCCTGTTTACCCCGCGCTTCCCTCGTGCTCCTTCCCCGACAAGCGCGGGGCTCTGGCTGCGCGGAGAGCCTCGGGGCCCCAAGGGGCTCGCAGGAGGCAGCTTCTCATCCCGGAAGAGGGCCCCGATTCGCCCCACTCCCGCGATGCGCTGGAGAGGAGAGTCAGCCGCTCGGTCAACGCGCGGGACAAGCCCCTTTGCCGCCCCCTTCTACGGAACCCAGAGAACGGGCGCCTTTGGAGGGCGCAGGGGATGATGGGAGCAGGGGCGCCGAGCAGCCCTCCGCTGCGCTGCCGGCTGCCGCCGCGGTGGCGCATCCTCACGCGCAGCTCCCAGGCTGCAGGCGGCGGGAGAGTCCGGGCTGATGGGGGGGAGCGGGGGGGGGAGGCGCGGCCCCGGCGTTGTTTATTTTTATTTATTTATTAAAACATTTCTATGCCGCCCCTTGCCAAGGCCTCGCACTGCAGGCCCCGCGCGGCCCCAGGAGGCTCGTGCGCGAGGCTCTGCTGCAGGCGGCCCGTTGCCGCGGTGCCCAGGGAAGGGCTGAGCCCGCGACGAGGCGCCGCGGGTTGCAGGCCGTGGGGGTCGGCAGCCCACCACGGAACCCGGGCCCTTCATCGTGTCCGCCGCCCCCTTCCCGCGCGGCTTCCAGCTCGGCCCAGTCCAGCCCAGCTCAGCCCCCGAGCCCTCCCCCAGTCCTGAAGGCAGCCTGCAGCGCTCGCTCGGGGAGGGTTGCGCACGCCCGGGGCTAGAGGGCCGCAGAGGCACGTCCTGCCACCCTGGCCAGGGGCCGGGCAGAGCCGGTGGCGTCGCTGGCTTGCCTCCAAAGCGCAGCGCACCTTGGCTGCCCACGCGCGCGGGCGGGGCGGGGGGCCGGGGCTCGTGCTGGGAAGGCTTCGGGGTCCCGGGACCTGTGGCCCCTTCCCAACCCACCACACAGCCAGGAAGAGGCGACTCGGAGCCGGCCGAAGGCCGCGCTCGGCCCGCCCGCTCCTCTCTTCCTGCGACTCGCGATGCGGGGCCACCGCAGCGAACCCGCGGCCGTCAGGCCCGGACCCCTCGCAGGCTTTCCGCGCGCGTGGGGCTGCCCCTCCCGGGCAGCGCCTGCCCTCGGGCGCCTTCGGCCCGGCTTGCCTTGCTCGGCGCCGCTCGGCAGCTCGCCCTCGCCGGGGGAGGCCGCGGGAGCCCGAGAGCCACCTGCGCCGCGGAAGCCTCTCCCCCGCGCCCGCCTCCCCAGGAGGGGGCGGGAGGCCCGCGGGAGGCGAAGAGGGCGGCGGAGGCTGCGGGTTCCTCGGCGTCGGCGGCCGCGCGCAGAGCAGGTACTGTTGGCTCCAGGGCGTCCCGCATCCCCGACGGGGCGCTGCCCCGCGGCCCCCGAAGCGCGCCTGGCGGCACCCGCGCCGGCACCCTCGCCGGGCTGCTCTGCCTGCAGCCGGCGCGTCCCCAAGGCGCCCCGCGCGCTCACCGCTGCCCGCGGCTCCGACGGGGCGCCCCGCGCCGGCGGCCCTCCATGCTCCGCGTCGGGCGCGCGCACTGGCGCCCCTTCCCCGCCCCAGGGGTCCTTTGGAGCCGCGGCCCAGGGGGGGGGGGGGGCTGAGCTGGGGCCGCTCTAGGGACCCGCGCGGGGGCCGCGGGAAGAGCAGCGCTCGCCCTCCGGGCCGGAGGCAGGGCTCTGACCCACGGATCCAGCCCAGGCCCCCTGTCCGGCCCCGCGCGCGCCCCGCGGCCTTCCGCTCCGCGGTCACCAGGGCGCTGCGCTGCGCCCACGCGGGAACGCCGCCCCCGCCTGCAGCCCCTCAGGGCTCCCTCCCCCACTGCAACGACCCCTGCAGCCCCTCCCCCGAGGAGGACGGAGGAGAGGCGAGGGGGAGGGCTGGCAGGGCGGGGGGGGTCATGGCCGGGCGCCCCACTGTGTCTGATGGGTCGTCCTTTAAACGGGCAGCGCTGAAAACGACCCAGCTTATGCTAATGCCTGAACTCGGTCCCGGAACTTGCATTGCCTCTGAGCATGTGACGAAGTCCGGGCCCCTCACTCTTTACCCTCAGCTCAGGCCGGCCCCGCAGTTGTTGCTTTCAGCCTGTGGAGAGTTTAGCCAAGAGCCGGCTGCCTTCCTTCTCTAGCCTCTCTTCCGGAGACATAATTCCAGAATGTGAAGCCTTTCAAAATGGTTGCATGGCAAGTACAGGAAAGGATATCATCGCGTCTGTCTGTCTGTCTGTCTGTCTCCCTGTCTGTCCAGCTCCCCCATTCCCACCCGCACCCCTGTGACTGGTGTTCCATGGGCGGCTTGCCATCCGTATCTTTACGGGGCCATCCCAGCTCTCAATCCCCACGTGAGGCTCCTGCTGTCCTGCTTTCCCGTGGGCCGGCAGGTCCCCGGATGCATCCCGGCGCCCTTCCCTGGGGGAGGAACCGGGTCTCAGGTCGGGGCTGCGAAGACCTGTCGGCTGATCCTTCTGGGCTGCAGGCTGAGCGATGCTTGGCAGGACCGATCAGGGTCTAGTGACCGGCTCCAGCCTGGCCACGTTGGCCCTGGGAGCAGAACCGGGGTTTTCTGCAGAAACGTGCTCAGCGATGCCAAGCGCTGGAGGAGAGCCGCTCCAGCACCTGCCAAAGCAAAGGAGAAGCCTGTTCGTTTTTCCCAGGAAGGGACAGGGAAGTCAGGGCACTGAGGAGTGTCCTCGTCTTAAAGGACATTAGCCAGGCCCCACCTCCGATTTCGCACGACTGCGCCAGAGAAGGGTGCTTGTTTCTTCCAGAGCTGCTGTTGTCATTGTTGTGATAACCTTCAATCTTTTAATTGGAAAGCAGTTTTATGGAGTTGTTTGGCTTTGGATTAATGCATTAGCTTTGGATTTGATTATTTCCTCTGAGCTGTGTTTACTGGACTCACTTTTATTCTGGCAACTATTATTATTATTATTATTATTATTATTATTATTATTATTATTATTATTACATTTCTATGCCGCCCCTTGCTGAAGCCTCGGGGCGGCTTACAACACAATAAGATACATTGAAATACAATAGAACATAATAATCAGACTGATCAAACTAATCAGGTACGGTTTTCTTAATCATACTGTGATGGACGAGGGTTGCAAAAAGCAACTGGAGTCCCTGCAGCAGAGCCTAACTCACTGCATTCCCCCATTTTGTTTCCAAGTTGGGGCAGTTCTTGAACGGCGGAGAGATGGAATTCTTTAAGAAGAAGTGTCCCTTAGGCTGCAAAAAAGGTGAGCTGCCTGGCCCCCTTCCCCGCCCCACTGCCTCAGACCCACAGCGCCGCAGTGCCGGCAGGGCGCTCCGGCCCGTGCGCGGCAACAGGCAGGGTGAGGTCTGGGCCCAGCTGCAGACCTTGCTGGCCTGGTCCCATCGCCTCTCCCCAAACTGCCCGCCGTGTACGTATGTGGCGCCATGGCGTCCTGCAGCAGCAGGGGCTGGACCTGGTGGCCTTCATGGGCGCTTCCAGCTCCGCTCTTCGACGGTTCTATGCCTCGGGGGGCAGCAAAAATGACCCAGGCTTTGGAGACACTGCCCTGGGAGGAGAGACGGAGGGAACCGGGCCTGTTCAGCCCTGAAAGAGAAGGCTGAGGGGGGACATGAGCTCCCTCTAGAAAGACCTCAAAGGCTGTCCCAAAGAGGAAGGCCAAGGCCTGTTCTTGCTGATACCAGAGTGCAGGACACGGAGTAATCAAGTCAAGCTGTGACAAGCCAGATTCAGGCTGGGTAACAGGAAGAGCTTCCTCACTGCCAGAGCCATACGGCAGTGGGAGCAGCTGCCCAGAGAGGTGGGGGGCTCTCCCACACTGGAGACCTTCAAGAAGAACCTGGACAGCCACCAAGAAGAACCTGGACAGCCACCTGAGTGGGGTGGTGTGACTTGGTGTCCTGCAACAGCAGGGGGTGGACTGGATGGCCTTCATGGCCCCTTCCCACCCTATTATTCCATGATTCTATCATTCTAAGTATTAGACCAGAACAATTATGTGGAGCTGAGAAGGGAGCAAAGATCGCCATGGTCAGCTGTGCACCATGAACTGCGGCTTCCCTCTGGAGGGGCTGCCGGGGCTGCGGGAGGGGGCGCTGGGCCCCCCGCTCCCACATGCACGACTGATCCCAGAGGCGGGTGCCAAGGGACTGGCTCTGCGCTTGGCCACTTGTGCTGCAAGGCACCCCAGGGTTCAGGTCCGCCCCACTGCTGCTGATATCCACATGAAACCCCGAAGGGGAGCCGTCTGGAGGCAGCTTTAAAGGGTGGCGCAGAGAAAGCTCGGTGGCAAGACGAGCTGATTTTTCCCACAGTGCCGGAGAATGCCAGCAGTATCCCTGAGGAGCAAGAACTGCGGATCGTGCTCGTTGGAAAGACCGGCGTGGGGAAAAGCGCCACGGGGAACACCATCCTGGGCGAAGAGAAGTTTGAGTCCAGGCTGACCCTGAAGCCGGTCACCCAGACGTGCAGCGGAGAGGTCCGCGCCCTCCGCTGGAACGGGAAGCAGGTGATCGTCGTCGACACGCCGGGGCTCTTCGACGGCAGCCTGGAACGATGCCAGCACGCCCAGGAGAGCCAGAAGTGCCTCTCGCTGTCCGGAGCGGGGCCCCACGCCCTGGTGTTTGTGACCCAGGTGGGCCATTTCACCGAAGTGGATGAATGCGCCGTGAAGAGGGCGGAGGCGCTCTTTGGCAAGGACGCCGTGCGCAAGATGGTGCTCCTGTTCACGCACAAGGAGGACCTGGGCATGGAGAGCCTGAGCGCCCACGTGGCGCACTCGGGCAACGGCCCCCTGCAGGAGCTGCTCGGGAGGTGCCGCGGCCGCTGCTGCGCCTTCAACAACAAGGCCGCGGGGGACGAGCGGATCGTCCAGGTGGGCGAGCTGCTCTCCCAGATCGTGAAGATGGTGCGGGAGAACCAGGAGGGCCCCCGCCCCAAGAGGGGTCCTGGAGAGGCCCCGGGCCCCGGCGAAGGTAAGCCCCGCGGGCGCAGCGTGGCCGGGCGGGGTGCGCCTGTTCCGAAGTGCGTGGCAGGCACGTCACGGGCGGAGCCGGCTGGAGCCGAGCGTCAGACTAGATGCCCGGGGACCCCTCCTGGCTTGCAGTGCTTCTGTGGGTCCACGTTCCACATCCAGCCCTTCTGCAGGGCTGCCCACGTCCAAGGGGCGCCTGCCTGCCTAGCTGGAGGGAACGGCACGGGACCGACGCAAGCGCGCAAGAGGCAGTGCTGCCCAGAGTGCGCCGGATCGGCCTAGAGCGAATCACCGCAGACCCCGCGCACATTCCTGGTCCTAACCCCCCCGCCCCCGGGTCTGTGTCGTGTCGTGTCGTGTGTGGCTCCCCCCCAGTGGCCACTTCAGTGCCCCCTTGGGGCAGAGGGTTGGGCCCCTGAGATGTGGGTCTCCGTGGGCACTCTCCCCCTCCGCCTCTGCCAGGCTAGCAGGGAACTGTCTGGAGGGGAAGGAGCAGCAGCCTTGGCGTCAGGGTGAGTGCCGGGGAGGGCGGGGGGGAGCCACCATGCCGGGCCACCGCTCTTTCATCAGGGCTCCGACTCTCCGGCAGGCCCTCTGCCCACCCGCTGCTGCCCGTGGCACTTGTTGACGGATAGGGGCAGGCCCACAGGGCCCCGCAGCCCTGGACCACTCCCCCAGCAGCCGGCTTCCAGCCCCCCGCCGGGCCCCCCGCCGCCCTGCCCCAGCGTCTGTCCGCGATCAACCCCCCTCCCCTCCCCTCCCCTCCCCTGCGAGCACACGCCTTTTTCCCGAGAGGGGTGCCTTGGAAGGCAGACTCGTTTGGAGGCAGCCCAGGGAAGGACCTGCGGGCTCCTTTCAGGAACTGAGCGCTGCCCTTGGCGAGCAGCACACGGAGCCGCTTTTCGCCACGGATGCCGGCCCGGGCAAGCCGGAAGGATTCCGCGGCCGGTGGAGTCGCGTGCAATGAAAGGCCCGGTCCGGGGTGGCGGCCCGTGGAGAAGCTGTGCAGCAAGGCAAGGGAGTCGGGTGGCGGCAGCGCCGGCGGTGCCCCAGTGCGGAAGGCGAGGGCACCTCTCCAGCCGGGGGCAGGCACCACCGAGGGGCAGGGCTGGACCGTGCGGGCTGCGGGCCTCGGACTACAGGCCCAGGCCAGGAAAAGAGGGCCAGCATCCCCACGGAAAGACGCAGGCAAGCGTGGAATCTGGGGTGCCTTCGGGGACTCCCCTGCCTGGGAGCAGCGATCGCCCAGGTTTCCCGCGTGAAACTGGCGGGGGAGGCTGTCCGGAGGGCGATCCGGCGCCAGCCGCGTGCAGGTGACGGCCCGCTCCGCCCCCCCCCCCCGCCATCCAGTCCAGGTGGCAGAGGCTGCTCTGGCGGAGGGCCAGCCAACTGAGGCGGGACGCAGGCAGAGCTCCTCCGGGGGTGGCTGGTCTGGCCGGCCTCTTCTGGGGGGGTCGCCACCGCGAAGGACCTGTCGGTGGGTGCCTTCGACTGAGCACGTCGCTGCAGGCCCCGGTGGCCCAGCTGCGCCCCTCCGGGGACAGGCGCCACCTGGTTGCGTAACCCGTGAGCTGGTGCGCACTCGCTCGGCTTGCCGCAAATCTGTGGGGACGCTTGAGGAAGCGGTTGGGGTAGCTATCATTCAGTGACTGGACTTCCACGCCACCCCATGGCTCTCTGGGCAGTTCGGTGGAGGGTTGGGGCTAGGGTTCCGGCTCGAGTTACACCAGATGGAGCCGTGGGGGTTCGGGTTCGAGTGCTGGCTGGCGGGCTCCCCCTGACGGCCACCAGGGCCTGGGGCTCCCGGGCACACTGCAGTGCTCCAAAGATCGCACAGAGACCTCTGTGCAGCAGGGGCCGTGTGTCCGCTTTCTTCCCACAGGGCCGGAGACGGCCAGCGGTTCCGCTGAGAAGGAAGAGCTGCGGATCGTGCTTGTTGGGAAGACCGGGGTAGGGAAAAGCGCCAGCGGGAACATGATCCTGGGCGAGGAGAGGTTCGAGTCCAAGCTGGCCCTGACGCCGGTCACCAAGACGTGCTGCAAGCAGGCCCGGCCAGCCGGCTGGAACGGGAAGCGCGTGGTCGTCGTCGACACGCCGGGCCTTTCCGAGAGCAGCTTTGAGCGCCGGGAGGTGCAGAAGTGCCAGGCCCTGTGCGGGCCGGGTGCCCACGTGCTGGTGCTGGTGACGCGGGTGGGCCGCTTCACCGAGGAGGACCGGGCCACCCTGAAGGGCGTGGAGAGGGCCTTCGGCAAGGAGGCCACCCGGGGGATGGTGGTCCTGTTCACCCACCGGGAGGACCTGGGCACAAGCAGCCTGAAGGCCAGCGTCGAGCAGGCGGGCAACGGCCCCCTCCAGGAGCTGCTCGGGAGGTGCCACCACCGCTGCTGCACCTTCAACAACCGGGCGACGGGCGAGGAGGCAGCCGCCCAGGTGGAGGAGCTGCTGTCCCGGGCGGAGGAGGCCCTGAAGGAGACCCGGGACAAGCCGCCGGCCAGGCGGTTTGCCAGGGGCGCTGCCGGGAAGGCGGCCAAGAGGGAGGGGTGAGCCAGCCCCCCGCGGCCTCCCCACGCACCTCGATGTCCGGCCTTCCTGGGGTGTGCCCCAGAGCTTGCACGTCTGGCTGGACATCGCCGTGCGTGCCGGCGTGGCTTTCCCCTAGCTCTAGCATCGATCCGCATCTTTAAAATGTCCGTACGGCCAAGAGGCCAAGCCAGAGGGCAGCTTGCAGAAGGGGGACATGCTCAAAATAGAGTGAGGGCCCTGGCTGAAGTCCTGCTGCTTCAGGCCGCCAGTCCGTCTGGTCCAGTCGCACGGGGTCCCCGGCTTAGCTATGATCCAGCTGATGGCAGAGCAGAAAACAAGCCGGATTTCACAGCACGGAAACGGTGGGAAACCCTCGCCTTTTGCGCCCCCTGATACTCCGCACCTTCCGCAGCCGGATCTGCACCGGGGTGCTGCTCTGCGAAATGCTTCTGGGCCCATATTTACTTCCCCCTGCTTCCCGTAAGCGCAACACAGCTGTCCAGACCGGGCAGCGCTGTGCACGCAAGAGCGGGGCTGGACCTGGCGGGATGCCGCAGGCGCCCCGGGGTGCGCTCGGGCCAGCCAGGCGGTCCGCCTTGCCCAAGTGAAGCTGGCCACGGTCCGGGCCAGAGCGGCGCCGCCGGGTTCCCGGCATGCGGCTGGTTCAGGCCCACCTGAGCAGGGCGCGTCGGCCCTCCAAGCGAGCGGCACGGGGGCAGCGGGAGACCGCGCGCCCGCCCAGGGCCCGGCTGGTGCTGGGACGGAGCCCGGAGAGGCCACAGCGCAGAGGCCGCGGGCTCTCTGTTCTTGACTCTGGCCACACAGTGGCAGCAAGCCCCGGCCTGCGGGGAGAGGGGAGGGCTGAGCAGAGCGGTGCAGGGGAGCCCCCAAGGGCAGCGTGGGGCGCGGGGCTCTGCGGCCTCTCCGTTGCAGAGGCCCCCGTGCCCCTGGGCCAGCCCCACGCACCGTCCTGCGAGGAGCCCGTGCCACAGCCTGACCCGGGTCGCCCCTGCCCAGAGAGCCTCCCGGGCACGAGGACTGGCTGGACCGGCCCGGTTCCGGCGTTCCCCAGGAGAGGAAGGGCTGGGCCTGAGGCACGCGGGCTGCCGCCTCTCCAGCGGTCGGCACGCTTCCCCCGAGGAGCAGGTGCAGGGTGGCGGTGTAGCTGAGCTCTCGCAGGCTCCCTGGCCCGAACCCCGGCTTGATGCTGGCGGCCCGGGGGACCACCAGGGAGGGGAGGCCTCTGCCGGGAGGCCTCCCCTGCACACACCCGTAGCAGTAACCGGGGACCTGAACAGTCTGCGGGCAAGCGTCGTGTTGGCTCTGGAGGGCGTGAGCTTCCCTGGGCGGTGGTGGCGGCCCCATCGGTGCGAGTGTCCAAGGACAGGCTGGACGTGCACATGGTGGGCATGTCGTGAGCGGAGCCGGCTGGAGCCGGGGGTCAGGCTAGATGGCCCAGGAGGCCCCTTCTCACCCGCTCAGTTTCTATGTCTAATCCCAGTGGCTCCCCTGCAGGCTGCCGAGGGCGGCCCGGTGCAGCCGTTGTGTTCTGGCCTGTGCAAAATGGGGATCCTCCTGATGCAGCCTCTCCGAGGCCACCGGACGGAACGGACAGTCCATTTTCCTTTCGGCGTTCCAGCATGAAAATAAAAGAGCGTCCACGGTTGCATTTAATGCCCGAAGGTCCCTTGCCGCCAGCTAAGTTGGCTTAGGACAAATTTCGCTCTGGCACTAGGTAGCTGTCGCAGTTCAACTATTTTAATAGACTTTAAACATTGTGCAAATATTGTTGATTGTATTATTTAAATAAGTTGTCTTTTGCTGTTGGTTGTATTCCACCCAGGGAGGCCTGTGTTGACTTACAAGTGCCGTTATATAATACCAATATTTAAATAAAGGACTTTTAAAAAACCTATTCAGGCTTTATTAGTCTATCCATGCAGTTGACTGCTGCAGAAAAACCGTAATTCGATCATAAAAAAGAAATATCCATTCATGTATTTAGTAGCATAAAAAGTCCTCTTGGGGTAACTCACGCCTTGCAGTTCTAGAGAACGCAGATTTGATTCCATAGCATGGACACGGGTGGCGGGTCTTGACCTCTCTTTGCGATGCTGCTGCTCGATACAGCTTTTGACTTCTAGCCCTCCCTGTGCAAGGTCACACAACCACAGAGCTGAAGCGACTTTCAGTTTCTGCTGCTGCGTAAACCAGAAGGTTCTCATGCTGAAAAGGAAACCAGAAGCTATTTCAGGCTCGGTCTTCTGGAGAGTTGGGGAGAAGCTGGAGGTGCTGAGAAAAAACAGCCAGCCAGACGCATCCTGGGCCAAGAAAACCGCCGAGGGGCGCATGGGCGGGAGAGGCTGCCGTGCGCGGAAGGACTCGCTTTGCGCAGGCTTTGGGCTTCGTAGTGCTGAGCGACAGTGAGTGTGTGTTCGGTCATCCATCTGGGCTGCGCTGGGCTGGGCTGGGCTTTTCACTGGTCCTGGTCCCACTGGGTGCCGGGGGCAGTGAGAATTGTGCTGGCAGCCCCCCCCCCGCCCCAGTTTTGGTGTTTGGAAAGGGTGCATGATTCCGTTTAGATGCCAGGAAGCACTTCCTGATGATTAGGACCCCAGGGGAATGGAATGGGCTTCCACGGGAGGTCGTTGAGGCCCCATCGGTGAGGGTGTTCCAAGATAGGCTGGACAGGCACATGGTGGGCATGTCGTGAGCAGAGACGGCTGGAGCCGGGGTCAGACTAGATGGCCCGGGAGACCCCTTCTGACTCGCTCTGTTTCTATGTTTCTATGATGGATCTTCTCAATTTGGCTGTTCAAAATGAGTGTTTATTAACATTCCTATCAGATTACTTGGTGAGTTCGAAAATGAAAGTGCTACGCAGAAACTCGAGCGTGTGGCTGCCGTTGCTCTGCCGACCTCTTTTTACTGTTCCTGTTTTTATGGTTTGCGATAAAACCATATTTCAAAGGTCGTTTACTGCCTTGAAGGCTCTTTTGAAGATAAAGCAGCACATAAATGCAAAAAATACGTTAACAGATAGAGCCACGTCGCGCTGGCTGTGGGAGTACACGGATAGTCCTGCTTTCCCCTGGCTCAAAGCAGAGAACTGTGGCACAGGATTGGGGGGCAAGCCCGGAAAGGGGGGGCAAGTGCCACTCCCCCCGCCCCCCTGGGCAGCTCTTCATTGTGTGTTCCCCAACTCTGACTTTGGTGGTGGCAGCCTCGGGGCGGGGGGGGGGGGGACAATTCTGCAGGACGGCGTGTCCCCCAGGGCGCCAGCTAACAGCTCCTGCCGTGCGTTCACTCTAGGACTCTTGCGTTGCCTTGGATCCTGAGACATGTCCGGGCTCCCCATGCAGAGAGAAATGGCCCCAGGTGAGTCCTCAAGACGCGTGGTGGGTGGCTGGCTAGCCAAGGAATTCCGCACGTGCTCAGGGGTTCCCTATTCTGCATGAGAGTTCTACAGGTCCTACCCTGAGCTCTGCAGACTCTGAGTGAGCCCGGTGTGCTGACCCATTTGCGAAGCCGTCCGGGGACCGGGCCAGCGCCAGTCTCCGTGGAGCGAGCCTTTGCCGGGGGGGGGGGGGGGGGTGTGCTTTGTGAACAAATCCCCCCCCCCCCCCCCGCCCCTATTTCCACCAACTGCTGACTTTCCACCAACTCCCAGGTCTGGCAGCTTCTCCCCAGGTGCAAGATGGCCGACACGCAAAGGTTCTGCACGCCACCTGACGGCCTGCGGTGCCTCCTCCCCATTTGGCCCCCGGAGCCGCTGCAGCCGCAGCGACTCTCCTCCGGGGGGAGCCACCTGGCTTCCTGCCGCGGCTCCGTCCGCTTCTCCAAACGAGCCAAGTGTTGCCACACGCACGTTCAGCGAGGGCTGCGGCTGAGACACCGACCCGCCCCGCTTGAGCAGGCCAAGGCTACGGGCCCCTCGGCGGGCTGGCCGGACTGGCCAGGGGTCTTGCCCGGCCCGGGGGCCACTGCTCAGGCACGGCCCCCAGCTCCGCAGGGAGAAGGGAAGGCGAGCTGTTGCGGGGGCCGCCTTGCTGAGGGGCACCCGGCGGCGGTGTGCTGGCTGGGCCGAGGGGCGGGGGGGCCTGCCCTCTGCCGGGCACACGCCCCCCGGAGCCTGAACTGCAGGCGGGCAGCCTGCCGTCCGCCCTGGCGAAGGTGGGGGGGAGGCCGTACAAGTGCTGGACCGGGAAGGGCGGTTGGCACGGCTCCTGCAGCCACGGGTCCACCCGACGGACCGCGTGGGGCGCTGTGCCAGGGCCCCGGGGTGGCCAGAGGGGGGGGACGCGGGGGACGCGGTCCGCCAGGATGACGGCCAGGCCTAGGCCAAAGCGGCCCGAGGCATCCCGCTCAGGAAACTGTGGCGCTTTGGGGCAGGCGGGGGCGTGGCTGAGGGACCGCCAGGAGAAGGCCCCCGCCAGCCGGGTGTCGTCGGGATGGCAGCTGGTGACAAGGGGGGTCCCCAGGACCCCGTTCTGGGGCCAGTTTTGTTCAGCCTCCCTCTCCATGACCTGGGGGAGGGGCGACCAAATGCACAGGAGATACCAAGGTGGGGGCGGTGGGCACACCTGAGGCGCAGGCGATGCAGATCGAGAAGGACGTGGGCAGGCTGGGCGGGGGGAGCAACAGGATGGTGTTCCCTGCAGAGAAGTGGACAGCCTTGTATTGGGAACAGGAGTGGGTGCCATGGGGACGGGATGGGGGGCGAGGAGCTGGAGCAGCATTTGTGGAAGGGACCCTGTGGGACTGTGGGCAACAGGCTGAACGTGATGTGGCCATTAAAGAGGGCAAACGGCACCCTGGGGAGACGCGCCAGAGGCTGCACCGCGCGGGGGAGGTGCTGGGGCCGCTCGAAGGGGCTCTGCTGCGTCCGCAGCGGGGGTCCTGCCTGGATTCGGGGTCCATGTTCCCAGGTCGGGATCGGTGCAATGCAGGGTCGCGAGCATGAGGGCCGGGTTGCGGGGCGCCCCATGCCAGGAGGCTGAGGGAGCCGGTCTTCCTCAGGCTGGAGAAGAGGCTCGGAGGGGTTCTTAGAGCAACCTGCCGGCACGTGAGGGGGCGTCACATGGCAGAGCGGGGCGACCTGTTCTCTCCTGCGGTGGAGGGAAGGATGCGGTCCCGTGGGGCAAAGCTCGAGGAACCGGGTTTCAGGTTGGATCACAGGAAGTACTCCCCAGCAGTTAGGACCCCTGGGATACAGACTGGGTTTCCCTGGGAGGTGGTGGAGGCTCCATCAGGGAGGGCATTCAAGGACGGACTGGGCAAGTACACGCTGGGCGTGCCGTGAGCGGAGCCGGCTGGAGTCAGGGGCCAGACTAGATGTCCGGGAGGCCCCTCCAGGCTCGCTCTGTTTCTACGTGCTGGTTTGTTTCTCTTGCAACACTCCTGTGAACACCACTCTGACTTTATAATTTTATCTTGCTTTGCAGGAAGTGAACCAGAACTGAGGATTCTTCTGATTGGCAGAATGGGAGCTGGGAAGAGCGCGACAGGAAACACCATCCTGGGGTTTAAAGCATTTGAGACCTGGGCCTCAGCCGGATCAGTGACCAAATCTATTGAGAGGAAGGAGGGCGTCTTCGAGGGCAGGAAGCTGGTGGTGGTGGACACCCCTGGGGTCTTTGACACCTGTGGTAAGGTTGTTTACAACCACAGGAGCATCCAGGAGAGCATTGCTCTCCTCCCTCCTGGGCCCCACGCCATCCTGCTGGTCATCAAGTTAAGTGCCATAGGTGAAGGGGAGCAAAAGTCATTTGGGCACATGAAAAGGCTCTTTCTCACTGAAGGAAGGCATTTTCTCATACTTCTCTTCACCCGAGGAGATGAGCTAACATTGGATGATTTAACTCTAGATGAATTCTTAGCAAATGCAAGTGGAGAACTGAAGGAGCTGATGGATCTGTCTGGAGACCGATTTGTTCGTTTCAACAACAGGGCTGAAGGAGAAGAAAGGGAAAAGCAGGTCAGGGACCTGATTGAGCAGATAAACCGCAGGAAGGTACTTAATGGTAGAACACCGTGCTACACGCAGGAGCTGGCCTATAGGGACAAGCCCTGGTGTTCAATATTGTAACGTAAGCAGGAAATGTTCGGAAGGGAGGGTGGAGACAGGCTTGCCAAGGAACCCAAATCCTTATTCTGATTATGTGGGACAAGCAGCAGCTCCCTTGTGGAAGCAGGTCCTGCAGGCTGCCTTCCTCTTCCTCCTACTCGAGTTCTTCTTACTCTGCGCAGTGGCCCTGCTCCTCAGCGTAACCGGGAAGCTTCCTCTTCCGCCCCTTCGGTCGCTTAAGGCATACCGTCCCTCTCCTTCTACTTGCCCTTGCCCTGTGAGACGGGCCTGCATTGTGCTTCCACCGGGACTGGATTGGAAAGAGGCGTCTTTCTCACTGCTTCAAACCCCTCTAAGAAAGTGATGTGTTGGGAAAGTCCAAATAAATCCTCAAATAAAAAGATATGCTTTTCCGTGTGCTTTAATAGAAAATCTGGCAGCAGCGCCCTTGCTCCGCTCCACTCCACTCAAAGGGAGTAGAACTTTTCGCCCAGCTTCATGTGCCTGGGAAAAGCAGGCAGCCCCGCGGGCTCCCGTGGTCGTGTGTTCTCTTGCCGAGTCAGAAAGAGTGGTTGCAAACAGTGGTTCCTGGGGAAGCAGCACTTGCTTTGCAGTGCAAAAATTCCTGGCCAGCTCACGCTTTGTCTAAAGGAATTCTGTATCTCTGATTGCAAAAACCACAATATTTTAAACCTGTTAGATTTCTGTAACCCCTGATGATTTTATTTGTGACCTGCTACTCAAGCCTGTGATGAGTCATCATGTTTTTCCTGATGCCTATAATCATTTCTCAGCGTTTCTGTATTATTCTGTATTTAAATAATAATAATTTTTTCTTTTTTTTGTTATATTGTTATTATCTATGTATTTAGTTTTTGTTGTGAGCTGCCCCGAGGCTTTGTTGCGATGAGGGCGGCATAAAATTGTTTTAAATAAAATAAGTAATAAATAAATTCCCCTTCTCCACACCTTCTCACCCATTCAGAATCTCATCCCTGCCCTGAAACTATGTAGTGACCCACAACCTATGAAATATCCTGTATCTGCTCAAGAAACGTGCAGCCAGTCTGGAATACTGGCTACCCGGCCCTGCTGCTGCACTTGTCTCTGTCGAAGGGGTTCCCGGGCAGCTCGAGCGGGGCGTCTTCCGTGTGGATCTGTGCACACATTCTTCCCTTCTGCTAACCTGAGTTTAGCAAGTCCTTGTGACTCACGACGGACTCGTTCCTCAGACGGACCCCCACGTCCTCACACCGGGGCAGGAGGGTCCTCCCTTCTGCGAACGCTCTTTCCCCCAACGCAGCCCTCCAAGGAGAGTGCCAGGGCGCTGGCGGCCGGGAAGGAGATCGGCAGGTGGCCTCCCGGAAGGCCCCCCCATGCCCTTGCGCTCGCCTCATTGCGCACCCTCTCGCTTCACGCCTCCGAACCGCATGCAATCGCGGCCGGGCTGGGCTGTGCTGTGCTGCGCCCGTCTTTCCGCAGGAGCCGCCCGCGATCACGCACGTCTTCCCTGCACGAAGGCGGCTGCGATCCCGGCCATCTCCCCCGTCGGAACTGCGTCCGTGCAGGGAAGACGCAGAGGCGCTGGCGACAGAAGAACGTGCAGAACTCCAGGGCGAGCAGCAGGAGCACCTGCGGCGGAGGATCCCACTGAGGAAGAGGAAGGCAGGGAGGAGGGCAGCGGTGATGTGACACAATCCATCAGGGAGAAACGGAAGGAGTGCCAGGGTTTCTTCGAGAAGCGCCAGCCCAACACAACTGTAACAAACAGGGTCTTGAATCTGATGAACGATAGCGTGGTCTCTCATTTCTGGAGCGTTATGCAGCGCAGGAAAAAATAAGTGCCTATAGACAGATTTTTCCCCAAACTGACCCTGCAGCTAAGAGACAAAGGCGAGAGGAAACCCCTGAAAGATCTCCCCAGTGTCCCTACGGAGGGGGGCTCTCCCTCCAAACAATGACCTCCCCCCACCCAGGATAGTGTTCTCCACTGTACGGTACAGAGCTCTGTCACTTCATTGTTCTTTGTCTCTTTGTTTCAAATTTTTCTGATTAAAAAGTAGTTACAGAACAGATTGGCCTTATTTACATTGAACCTTATGGGACATTTGACTTGGCTCACGACCAATTTGGGTCGCAACCAGAGTCGTGGAACGGATTACGTTCATGAGCCAAGATACCACTGTATTTGCAAGTTGCTCCAGGAGCACTTCTGGTTAGAAGCATAGAAACAGAGCGAGTCAGAAGGGGACTCCTGGGCCATCTAGTCTGACCCCCGGCTGCACTCTGGTTGAGGAGTAGGAGAAAAATGCTCCAAACCAAGTAAATCAGTATATATATTAAGTTACATATTAAAAAGACCCATGGAAACCTGAGCATCTGCTCAACCTTCACCATCTGCTCCCGGGCTTACTTTAAGGAGAGCGAGGCAAATGGCGGCAGGGGGGGGCAGGGGAGACAGCAGAATATCCAGCAAAACTGATTTAAGAGCCAGAGGGTTTTATTGCATGTAACCCTAGCTTCTTACAGTTAATTGACAAGGAATTAATTAATAACGGCCGCATTCCTTTAGCACAAGGTCTTCCCCTCAACTGCAAACAGCAAAGATAGGACAGTGGAGTTGCTGAACCGGCTTTTCAAGGGGTGCCCGCCAGCCCAGCGTTCGTTGTCCCGGCACTGCTGCCCGATCAGTCCCCGCGACCAGCCCCCTGGATCCTGTTCCCGGGTCTCGCACTGCGGATCCAGCGCCTCTGTGAGGTGCGGGTCCCCGCGGGGGATGCCCGCCCCAACGGGACAGCTGCCGCTTCTCCCGCAGGCCTTCACGCCAGGGTGGGCCCCCTCGCTGCTAGAATGCCGGAGGCCGCCAGAACAAGGGCGGCCCGGCCCAGGGGCAGCCCGGAGACCCGCCGCAGGGCTGAGGAAGGCCTTCCTGCTCGGGCCAGGAGCCGTTGGGCGTCCTTCTGGCCCAGCGGCGTCCCCCATCTCCTTGCACGAGCCGGGCCAATCCGGCGGGGTGCTTCCAGGCGGCCCCCCCGGGGCAGATGGCGTCCGCCCCCGCCCCCCTTGTGGGCACGCTGGGCTGGGGCCGTTTCACCTGCCGGGCAGCAGCTCTGCTCTCCCGTCCTGCGAGCGGCAGACGCGCCCGGGCAGGGAGGTGCCCTTTGCACCCCAGGGGCCCCGGACAGCCACTGGGCGTCACGGCAAAGCTGGGCAAGGGCGCCAGGCGCACATCCAAGCGGCAAGGTCGCGGTGCCCTCAGGCCACAGCCTGACTCCGCCTGCCCCAGGAATCTGAGCAGGGGCACAACGGGGCGGTTTCTGGTCATGGAAGCCCCAGATTACCCACAGCTGCTGATGCGGAGGTTGGTTTCGATGATGGGTAGGTCCTGAGAATGGGCAGGGCCGGGACATGCCGAAACGTGTGGTCGTTCCACGCACAGCCATCCGCAAGCACGAAAGGGATGGGTGGACCTGCGCAGGCACCCTGCGTCATGTGGGGTGTGCGGCGCGATATGCGTTAAAATGTGGCAGCCCCCCGGAATGCCAGGGCAAGATGCAAGCGGAGGTCCCTCGAGAGCATCGCTCAGCCACGCAAGTCAGCCGACGGACGCTGGACGCTGGACGCTGGCGAGGCCCCCCAGAGGCTGGCTCGCACGCCCAGGGAGGAAGGGCCCCGAGAGCCCGAGCGGACGGTGCCGCAGGAGAGAGGGAGGTGGCGGTGGGCGCTGCTGAGCCAGGAGGGCGCCCTGCTGCGGCCTTCCCTCATGCACCGGACGGGGAGAAGCTCGCTTCCCCAGCTCACAGGGCTCGTTGCGCTGGGAATGAGGGGTGGCCCGGGCCCTTTCCCCAGCCCAGGGTCCCCTTGCAAGTCCTTGCCATCATGCCTTCCACTGGCCTGTCCTCTGGCCCTGCTGGAGGGGCCAGCACAAACTCTGCAGCTGGGGGGAGGGCAGTGGGGGGGCACTGAACTGATGCAAAAACAAAGGGCTGGAAACCGCGGCTACAAGCTTGCTCCAATGAGAGAAACCAGCTTCCACAACAGGAAAGCCACCAAGCTGCAGCCACAAACAGCAGTTGCAACCTTCAAGGAACATCCCAACATCTTCCTTTGCCTTGCCCGTTGTCCAGCCCATCTGTTTTCTCCCGGGAAAGAACTGCACTTCGCACGGGTTATCCTGGACTCTGCATACATCTGGCCGCTGTAATGGCCGCCTCCGTTCTCCCGGACCAGCCCCTGCACCATCCCCAGCAGCTGCGAGACCTGCTGCTCCCGCTCCGCTCCCACGGCCCGGTTGTTGAACGCGCAGACGCGATTCCCGCATCCCGCAACCAGCTGCTGGAGAGCCTCGTTCTGTGACTGCTCCACGTAATCCTCCAGGGACATCCCTCCCAGATCTTCTTTGCGGGTGAACAAGATGATCATGTGTCTCCTGGCCTCAGTTCCAAACACCTTCTGGACTCGCCGTGCCGCCTCCCTGTCTTCGGCGGTGAAGCGGCCCACCTGGGTCACGAACAGCAGCGCGTGGGGGCCGGGCCGGGAGAGCTCCACGCAGCGCCGGATCTGCGCCTCGACGGAGGCCTTGGAGTCCAGGATATCCGATGTGTCGACCACCGAGACGCACCGGCTGTTCCAGCTTCCCTGCGCCTTCTGGCACTGCCGCGTGGTGGCCGTCGCCTGGAGCCTGGAGTCGAACTCCGCGCGGCCCAGGAGGGTGTTCCCCGTAGCGCTCTTGCCACCTCCGCTCTTCCCGACGAGGATGAGCCTCAGCTCCGATCCTCGGCCGTCCTCTGTGAATTATGAAGGAAGCATCAGAGAAAAGGCCGGCCACCGCCAGGACGGGACAGGCAGCCGCATGAATCGCGACGGCGGCTCGGTTTTCTGATGTTCACGGGGACACGATACCCGGCCGTGATCCATCCAATGCACACAGCGATGGGCTTAGCATGTTCCTTGGCGCCTGTCTGGGCAGGAGGGCTCCCAAGGCACGCGATGAGGGGCGTGCCGGAAATGGCCATGGCCCCGGCCTCACGGAGCAGGGAGAGCAGCAAGAGCTGCAGCCGCTGCGTCTGACCTGCGCTCTGCGAGGAGACGGTTGCAGTCGGAAGCTGCCAACAAAGGCTGGTGTTGGGAAGAGGAGGGGTCACAGAAGCAGAAACAGGGCGAGCCGGAAGGGGCCTCCCAGGCCAGCTAGTCTGACCCCTGGTTCTGCTGGCTCTGCTCACGACACGCCCACCATGTGCATACCCAGCCTGTCCTTGAACACCCTCACCAATGGGGCCTCACCCACCTCCCGTGGAAGCCCATTCCACCCCCTCGGGGTCCTGACTGTCAGGAAGTGCTTCCTGGCATCCAAATGGAACCTGGGTTCCCTGAGCTTTGCTCCGTTGGAGCGCATCCTGCCTTCCTCTGCAGGGGAGAACAAGTCTCTCCCCACCTCTGTGTGATACCCCCTCACATACCTGTATGTCACCAACAGATCCCCTCTGAGTCTCCTCTTCTCCAGGCTGAAGAGGCCCAGTTCCCTCAGTCTCGCCTCGTACGGCATCCCCTGCAAACCAGCCACCAACCTTGTGGCCCTTCGCTGCACTGACTCCAACCTGGCTATATCCTTCCTGTAACAAAGGGCTCAGAACTGAGCACAATACTCCAGTTGCTCTCGAACCAGAGTCGTGTAGAGTGGTAGTAATACCCCTCTCGATCTAGAAGCCACACTTCTGGCTATGCAGCCACGGGTGGCGTTTGCCCTCTTGGCCACCGCATCACACGGCTGGCTCACGTTTCGCCTGCAGTCGACCAGCCCCCCGAAGTCCCTTTCACAAGTGCTGCTCTCCAGCCACTTGTCCCCTAACCTGTACTTGTGACACCCGTTCCTATGCCCCAAGTGCAAGACCTTGCACTTCTCCACACTGAACGCCACCCTGTTGTCTCCTGCCCACTTCCATAGTCTGTCCAGAGCCTTCTGGATCCAGAGCACATGATCCTCAGTTGTGGCCACGGCCCCTGTTTTACTATCAGCTGCAAGACTGGCCACCCCCTCCGCCAGGCCATTGATGAAAAGACTGAACAGGATTGGCCCAGGACAGAGCCCCGGGGGACCCCGCTTGCCACTGGCCGCCATCCGGAAGATCCCCCACTAATGGTCACCCTCTGCTTTCCGTCAGTCAGCCGTGCCCTAATCCATCAGATGGTGCGTCGGTCCATCCCCAAACTCCTCAGTTTCTCCACCGGGATCTCCATCATGGGGCACTTGGCCAAGGCCTTGCTGAGGTCCGGGTCAAGCACCTCCACCGCGTGCCCCGCATCCAGCCACCCCAAAACCTCGTCGCAGATTCCGCACCAGCCAGCTCCACCCGGGAGGCCCCTTCTGACTCGCTCTGTTTTCCATGTTTCTAAGCGCCCCTTCCGAGTTGCTTTACGGCTCGCTGCACGGAGGCACGACCGGAAGTGGCGTGCCCTCCGCCTCGCTCTCGGGGCCCTCGGGGTCCGTCCTGAGCCTGGCGAGCGCTGGCCGCGCAGGAGGTAGAGCGTGGACCGTGCGGCTCCGCTGCCTCCACTGCAGCATCGCTGGGCCGGGCGGGCCTCCCCGTGCAGGGCAAGGGCCGGGGCCGGGGCTGGGGCCCCGCGCTCCTCCCTGAAGACGGCGCGTGGGTGCAAAGCTGCATCCGCAGCAAAGACTTCTGGGGAACGTCCATGAATGGCCCCCTTCTGGCCTCCCGAAAGGGAATCCACACAACACTAACTGCAACCAATCCCAGGGCAGGGCCTGGGGCGCCTACCCATAGCTTGGCAGCCTGCCAGCCCCGGAGGCAGACGTGCAAAGAGGCTCTTCTCCATACGGCCGGGCTGCACCGCACAGCCGGGGTGCTTGGAAGTGCCCCCCCACCCACAACTGCAGCCTGGAAACAGCAGGAGGGAGGCCCCGGGGAGCAGCAAGAGCCCCCAAAGCGGGGGCCCGGAGCAGCAAGACCCTGAGGTCGATTGCAAGCGGTCTCACCCAGATCTGACGCTTCGCCCTGGTCTTCCCCGGCAGACTCAGCATCTCTCTGAAACGGTGTGATAACAGCAGGTGAGCCACAAGCAGCTTCCAGTTTTTAAACAAAAGCACAAAGGTCAGTGAGAAATGTGACCCCCTCCACACACACCCCCTCCCCCAAAAGAAAAAAAGCACAACCACGTCCAGGGCACGAGGGGAACGCTCCAGTTCGGATTCAACTCTTTGCATGGGCCGATGCCTCTCCCACACATGCGGGGGGGGGTTGGAGTGGGGGGCAGACTGTTCGTCTGAATTCAGGCGGCTTGCACCCCCATCCACTCTACGTCCGGGCCAGTGCTGCCAAGGCACAGCCGGCAGCTGCTGGGGCGGGGCAGGTGGGCCACTCCTCCCGGCTCCAGGGGGCTCCCGGCGGTCTGACCGGCCAGCAGCACCGCCCTGCAGTGACACCCCGTGGCTCCCTTAGCAGCAGCTCTCGGGGGGCACAGGGGGGCTCAAGCCTCAAGCAGACTGAAAGCAGACTGCCAGCTCTGCATCCAACCCGGCTGGAACAGGCCTGAGAAAGGAACCAACCTCGTGGCCCAACGGAAAAGCGCTTCCGGAGCACAAGGGGGCGTTTCAGCACTGCTCTCTCCCCACGCCCAGGAGGACGCGTTTGTGTGTCGCTGCCGTACAGCCAGCTGCCGGGCGCGGGGAAGCTTTTAAACACGCGCAGGTGCTGCGCATCTGTGGCTTCCGAAGGTCTCCAGAGGGGAGCCTGGCTGGGCCGCGGCCACACCGCTCCGCTTGCCGGGGGGCCACATGTTCAAACCCCGCCCCCTCGCAGGCCCACCTCGCAGCAAGGCTCACCTGCGAAATTGGTTGGTAATCCATATTTTTTTCAGTGGTGCTGCTCTTTCCACAAAAGAACAAGCTCCTGGGATTTGTCCCTGCAAACAGTTGCAAGTTGTAACTTGTTTGGATAAAAGCTTTTATCCCCAGAAGCATTTGATTGCTGCAGTGCCTGTACCTGTATACCTCCAAATCCCAATCCTGTAAAATTCCTATTAAAGCAAACAACGGAGTGAAAAACAGGGCACGACCAGATACTTCTAAGTCTGGGAGGAGAGAAAACAGCGGGACATCGTTGTTATTGTTGGTGTCATAACCATCAAGTTTCCACTGTGCCTTTTCTTGGGGGAAAAAACCAGCACGTGGCGCAATTGCTTGCATGTCTCTTGGAGAATAACTCTGTGGGGCTCGGAGGGACCACCTTCCTGCTAAATCCATGGGGACTTCTGCCTCCGAGGGCGAAGAGATGAATTAAGCCTCACAAGTCTGTAGCGGTGGTCGCACCCCAAGCAGTGCATCGCCATCCGTGTGCCAGTGACACACGGGCCCAGCTCACGTTCGTCTTCCGCAGGGGAGGCCGAGGGTGCACGGAAGCGGTGCCTGGCCGCAGCAGCGCGCCGGACGGGCACGAGCAAAGCGGAGCCCAGTCCAGACAAGGCTGAAGCGCCGCTGGCGAGAGGTTCTTCCGGCCGGACGGCGAGAACGCAACCTTCTCCCGGCGGGGTGGCACCCCCTCGAAGGAGCAGGGCCGCAGCTCGGGGTGCTCCTCTGCCACTTGAGGCCCAGGCGGCGTCGGTGGCAGGCGCTTCTTCTACCATCGCTGGCTGGAGGCTCAGCCACACCTCTGTCTGGGCAGAGACAGCCCAGCTTCACACCCCGGTGGTCTCTGTGCTAGATTATGGCCGTGCGTGCTGTGAGGGTCCCCTTGAAGACTGTCTGGAAGCCGCAGCTTGGCAAAAGGCCCCAGCCAGATTAAGAGCGGGGCCAGATGGTCTGGTCACCCAGCACCAGTCCTCGCCAGCTTGCACTGGCTGCCTAGATGCTTCCAAATGCAGTTCCGTACTGGTTCTGACCTACAGAGCACCACATGGCCTGGGACCGGGGTGGCAACCCGCGGCTCCGGAGCCGCACGTGGCTCTTGAACCATGTCCCTCACAACATGGGCTGGCACAGCCGCTCATCTGCTCGAACGCCACTTCACACACTTCACTTAACTCAGCGCTAGCTAGTTAAATAAATCAGCTAGTTAAGTAAATTGCTACCTTCCTCTGGAAACAAGCTTCCTCTCAGGTGACTCAAACGCTACTGAAAAGATTGTCCTTGTCCCAGAGTAATCTCCTTCCTCTGAATGTTAAAAGCTGCGCTTGGGACCTGTCACAATTCACAGCACTTGACCGTTTATCTGCTAATCAGGCACTAAAGGCACCTAGATCCACAAAGGGTACCTCCGATTTACTGAGTTCCCCCCGCCCCAACCATGGATAATTCAAAGAAAAGTTTCTGAAGAAAACCAAATTATGCATTAAATGGTACGTGGGTAGATTCATTGGCTTTTACTGCTGACAAACTTATGGGGTTTGCTGTTTAATGGATGGAGCCCTTTAGGACTGACTTTGACTCTGCAGGAGGCTGTTCTCTTATTCAAAATATATGAAAGGAGTCCTACTAGTGTATAATGTAAGATTAAAAATAGCAGTTTTTTTAGCCTGGTGGGCCGTCTCTCTCAGCCTCCACTGACCCGGCACTGCAGCCAGGCTCTGGGGTCCCCCTCCACTTGCTGTCTCCAGGGGGGGCTTGGGGGGCACCAACAAGGAGAAGGGCCTTTTCAGTGGAGGCCCTCCAGTTCTGGACCAAGCTACCCAGGGAAGCCCCCCCCCCTTTTACTGCCTTTCTGCCACCAGGGGAAGACTGCCCTCCAACGCAAGGCATTCGGTTGGTTCCTGAATGCCAGTGGTTAGGGTTTAATGGGGTCTTTTCAGTTTCATATAATGTTCTGTTTTTAATTTGGTATTGTTAAACATTATGATATTTAACACGCTTTAATGGTGTATTTTATATTGCTTTTTGAAATATGTCGCCATGACCCACCCAGAGAGCTTTGGTGGTTGGACAGTGTGGACAGGAAGCAAACCAACCAGCATCTCGTCCGTGGCCACTCACCCTTCATTCGCGCATTTGCCTTGAGCTGCTTAATTAATCCCGAGGGATTAATGAGCAAACTGGGAGTGACGGCTGACGGCCCTCCCCGCTGTGCGGCAGAGCAGGCACTACCGAGCCCGGAAGGCCCACGGGCCACGTGGGGTGAGGACCCTCCCCGCTAGCTCTTCCGTGCTTGATGGGACAAGGGGGGCGAGGCCTCCCCAGAGGCAGAACTGCCGGGCTTGCCCATGCCCCCACCGCCCCCCAGGCAGCTTCTTCGGGGGTGGGATTCCCCATGCACCATGGGCTGCCGGCCTGCCCGGCAACGGGGCCATCCATGGCTTGATCCAGCAGTCAGAGGTCTGGAAGAGCTGGCGCCATGAGCACCTCCAGCCGCGACCTCCTGGGCCATCGCATTTCAGAGGTGCAGCTCAGGCCCGGCCAGAGGAAAATGCCCCGAGCGGGGCTAAGGAAGCCCCCCAGGTCCCTCGGCAGCCCCAGCACAGTGCACCTCCCAGGAGCCTGCACAGCCAGCCCCCGGGGCAGGTCCCGGCTTGGCGGGGGGGGGGGGGGGGGCAGCGCAGGGAAGGGAGCCGTGGCCGGGCCAGTTCCTGAGTGGGGCTGATGGAGCGGGGCTCCCAGGCTGGAGAAGGGGGGGGGCAACGCAGCGGCTGACCCCGCAGCGGGTCCAGGGGCTGTAGTGCAGCAGGCGCGTTTCCATTCAGATCACGCGCGATGCGGCCGCGCTGTCCCGACAGGCAACGAGGGGCGTGCGGGGGAGACGGAGCGCGGGGCACAGAGCCCCCCCCCCCCGCAAAAAGGCTCGGTGCCGGCCCCTCCGGGCGCCGCTGTGGCCGAGCCCTTCTCTGCGGCGTGGGCGCCCCGCTGGCCGGCAGGGCGCCGTCTCCCCGCTGCATCCCGGAGCCCGGGGCCGAGTCGGGGCGAGCGGGCCCCCGCGGCCGCCGCTCGCCCGCCTCCCCTGCGCAGGCACCTCGCCCCGGAGCAGCCCCGGACCGCGCCGCTCGCCCGCAACGGGCCGCCAGGCAGCCGCGCTCTGCCCGCCCCTGCCCAGCCCTACCTCTGCCGAGCCTGGCGCGGGGGGCTCCTCCGCGCGCCCCGGGCGGCCCCCGCTTCGGGGCGCGCTGCTTGGCTGCCTCGCGAGGTCCGCGGGGCAGGAAGCGGCCGCGCGCGCTGAGCCGAAAGCGAAAGTCCCGGCGCGGCGCGGCTCCCGCCCCGCTCGCCGAGGCTGCCGGCACCGCCCCCCCCGCCGCCCCAGCCGCGCAGACCCAGCGCGGCGAGCGGCGAGCCCCCCGCCACGCCGCTCGGCCCCGGGGCACCCTCCGCCCGCCCGCCCCGAGGTCAGGGCGGCTTACAATACAAAGAAAACAGACTAAACGAAGCAAACAGCATCCAGCAAGTCAAGATCAAAACCCCAGTTAAAACCAACGGAGCATTAAAATAGTGGGGAAATAAAAAGATTTTCCCGTGACGCTGAAAAGCACATGGCATCAGCCCCAGGCGAACCTCTCTGGGGAGCGTATTCCACGGAGGGGGCACCACCAAAGGGAAGGCCACCCCCTGATCTCCTCAAGGACGGCTCCCGGAGCAGGACCTCCGCCTCAGATCTCAAGGGGCGGGAGGGCACACGGGAGAAGGCGCTCCTTCAGGTATCCAGGCCCCAAGCCCCAATTTAAGGTCATCCCCAGCACCTTAAATTGGGTGCAGGCTCTCTAAGTACCTCAAAGGCTGCCACAAAGAGGAAGGTCAAGATCTCTTCCCACTGATACCAGAATGGAGAAAGTGGAATAATCAAGTCAAGTTGCGACAACCAAGATTCAGGCTGGACATCAGAAAGAGCTTCCTCACTGCCAGAGCAAGACGACAGTGGGACCAGCTGCCTGGAGAGGTGGGGGGCTCTCCCACACTGGGGACACTCAAAAGGAAACTGGGCAGCCCTCTGAATGGGGTGGTGTAAACTGGTGTCCTGCAACAGCGGGTGGGGGCGGGGGGGTTGTACCCGATGGCCTTCGTGGCCCCTTCCAGCTTTACTGTTCTATGATTCTATGGAGCGCTGGGCTGAAAGCAACCGACTGAGACTCGGCGGGGACCAATGCCGAGTCCTGCAGCAGGAAAAGAAACCGGGGGCATCGCGACAGGGTGGGGAACGCTCGGCCCACAGCACTGCAAGCGGGGAGGATCCGAATGGCTGCAGATCCGCGGCTGAGCAGGAGTCCACAACAGGATGTGACCCTCAGGCGGCTCCTGCCAGGGGGCTGAGCGAGGCGGGGGTGGAGCTGAGCAACAGGGCAGCAGGATCTGGGAGCAGGGAAACCGGACGGGCTCTCGGGGCTCCGGTCTGGGATGTCATGTGGCTTTGCTGATGTGACATTGTTTGTTTAAAAACACAGAAACAAAGAAACATAGAAGCAGAGCGAGTCAGAAGGGGCCTCCCGGGCCATCCAGTCTGACCCCCGGCACCAGCCGGCTCCGCTCACGACATGCCCACCATGTGCACGTCCAGCCTCTTTATGGATTGCTCTCACCTGCCCAGAGAACGTTGGTGGGGGACAGATAAGAAAAAAAATTGATGATGACCCAAACCCTGATGACAAAACTACACCTAGCAGTGGAACAAAGCATGTTTATTCCCATGCTGCTGGGGGGGGGGGGCTGTGGGGGGGCTCTGAAGTGGGCCTTTTGCCCCCCCCACCCCCAGCTGACCTGCTTCTGCAGGGAAAAGAGGGCGCCGCTTCCTTGCTTCAGGACCCTCCCCTTGCCTGGCCCCCCTTCCCCTCTGCCCTCCCTGGATGCAGTTCTTTCCCCTGTGCCATGGGGGGAGGACTGGGCAGGGGTGGGGGCTTTCAGACACTGCGCCCCCCTCCACCCCCAGAGCTCCTTGGTATCCCTCAGGGGAGATCCGTGAAGGCCGGGAGCCCCCCCCTCCCCGAAGATCAGATGGGCTTTCCAAGCCCCATGGCTGCCTGTTCCCTTGTGGGATGGGGGTCCGGGATGGGGGGTCCAACTGAGCACTTGCGAGCCGCAGAGCTGCGTCGCCCAGTTGCTCCCGGGACTCAGCGGCGCATTGGAGAGTCTGGAAGCAAGAGGCCGTTTCTTCCAAATCCTTGTGGAATTGTTGGACAAGTTTTCAAGGTGCCTGGATGCAGGGGAGGCGCTGGAGGTGGTTCACCAGGATCTCAGCGAGGCCGTTGACCAAGTGCCCCATGAGGTCCTGGTGGAGAAACTGGGGAGTTTTGGGATACACCAAAGCACTGCCGGATGGATTAGGGCACGGCTGACTGACGGAAAGCGGAGGGTAACCATTAGTGGGGGATCTTCGGGATGGCGGCCAGTGCCAAGCGGGGTCCCCCAGGGCTCTGTCCTGGGCCCGATCCTGTTCAATCTTTTCATCAACGACATAGCAACATAGAGAGAGGCAGAAGGGGCCTCCTGGGCCATCTAGTCTGACCCGGGGCTCCAGCCAGCTGCACTCACAACATGCCCACCGTGTGGACGTCCAGCCTGTCCCTGAACAGCCTCACCAATGGGGTGCCACCACCTCCCGGGGAAGCCCATTCCACGCCCTCGGGGTCCTGACCGGCAGGAAGCGCTTCCTGGCCTCCACCTTGACCCTTGGCTCCCTGCGCTTGGCTCTGCTGGACGTGGAAGAGGGGCTGACCAGTCTGCTGATCGAAGTGGCAGGTGGTCCCAAAACGGGGCAGTGGCCACAACGGAGCAGCAGGAACTCCATACTGTGGAAGTGGCCGGGGCCACGGGGTGGCGTTCAATGCGAGTCAGGCCTGGCACTTGGGGCACAGGGACAGGCGTCGCAGGGACGGGACGGGGGACCCGCGGCTGGAGAGCAGCTCCTGTGAAAGGGACCTCGGGGCGCCTGTGGGCAGCAGGCGGAATCAGAGCCGGCAGTGCGAGGCAGCAGCGAAGAAGGCGAACCCCAACCCTTGGATGCGCAGGCAGGAGTGCGGCTTCCAGATCTGGGAGGTGTTGACACCCTTCCACACAACTCTGGTGCACCCACAACAGGAGTGTCGTGTCCGGCTCTGGGCTCCACATTATGGGAGAGACGCAGCCGGTTAGAATCGGCCCAGCACAGCGTCCCTAGGAGGGGAGCCGGGTTGGGAGGGATGATATATGAGGAGGAGTTGAGGGAGCTGGCGGGAGCCGGGGGTCAGACTAGATGGCCCAGGTGCCCCCTTCTGACCCGCTGTGTCTCCATGCTTCCATGTCTCTGAGATGGAGGATGCTTGGCTCACAGCACTGCAAGTGGGGAGGATCTGAATGGCTGCAGATCCGCGGCCAAGCAGGAGTCCACAACAGGATGCAACGCTCAGGCAGCTGCCGGGCCGCTCCTGCCGGGGGGCTGAGCGAGGGGGGGTGGAGCCCAGGCAAACAGCAGCAGATGCCGGAGCAGCGGAAGTGAAAGGGCTCTCGGGGCTCCGTTCTGGGAAGTCACGTGGCTTTTCCGATGTGACATTGTTTGTTTTCTAGATTGCTGTAAACTGACCAGAGACCTTTGGCCATGGAGCAATAAAGAAATAAAATTGAGGATGGTGATGATCAAACTACAAATGGCAGTGGAGCAAAGCAAGTTCATTCCCATGGTGCTGGGGGGGGGGGGCTCTTAAACCTTTGCGCCCCCTCCCAGGCTGACCTGTTCATGCAGGGAAAAGGGGGCGCCAGCATCCTTGATCCAGTATAGCTCAGCAGGGAAGACTGAGGGAACTGGGCATGTTCAGCCTTGAGAAGAGAAGTCGGAGGAGGGACATGATGCCCCTCTAGAAGGACCTCAGAGGCTGCCACAGGGAGGGAGGCCCAGATCTCTTCCCGCTGACGCCAGAGTGCAGGACACGGAAGAATTAATTCAAGCTGCGACAACCCAGGTCCAGGCTGGACATCAGGATGAGCTTCCTCACCGCCAGAGCAATAAGGCAGTGGGACCAGCTGCCTGGAGATGCAGGGGGCTCTCCCACAATGGGGGCATTCAAGGAGAAACTGGACTGCCCTCTGAGTGGGGTGGTGTGACTTGGTGTCCTGCAACAGCAGGGGGTGGACTGGATGGCCTTCACGGCCCCTTCCAGCTCCACGATTCTTCGAATCGCATACAGTGAACCTGGAGGCACCATGTTTACCAAGGTGCCTTTGGGGAGAGAGACGGGAGTCCAGTCAGGGCTGCGCTTTCCACCAAACCCTCGCTATGCACCACCCGCACCAGCGGGAGGGACTGACCCCCCCACGCACACCCGCCCCCAGGCAGCGCCTTGTCTACGAGGGGCTCTGGCGCCCAGAAGCTCTCCGGCCAGCACAGCGGCCACCAAGTCTGTGGCCTACGGACAGGGGTGCTCGTGGGCGACTGCAGGCCAGAGACGTCCGTTCCCACGTGCCCAGAGGCCCTGCGCCGCCCCCCACGCGAAGCACAGATCGGCCGCTCAGACGCTGCAGCTGCCTGCGGGGAGGCGGGGGGGAGGGCTAGGTAGGGGAGATGGCGAGGATCGGAAACCGGCCCCACGGCTGACCCCTCCCTCGCTCGTGCTGGACACCGAGGTTAAAAGAGCGGGGTGGGGGCAGTCCCAGCCGCCGTTCCTGCCGCGGCCTCCAGGGATCCCTCCCCTCGAGGGCAGGCGCCCCTCCGGCTGCCCCCACGGCACCACGGCCCCTGCCTCCGAAGGCTGCTGGCCGCCCGGCAGCCCCGCCCGTGGCCGCCCCCCGGAGCGCCCGCCCCGCCCGCGTCTCTCGCCAGTGGGGGGGGGGGCGCCGCTCGCGGAGCCGCGCAGGCCAGAGGCGGGGGGGGCGGTCAGGGCGCGCGCCGAGGCGGGGGGAGGCGGGGGAGGGGGAGCGGGGCGCGCCGCCGGGGCAGCTGCCAAGAAGCGCCAGGGAGCGGCGGCGCCAAAGCTTGGGATTTTATTCTATTTTTCATAAACACGCAACTCCGCCGGGAAGAGAAAGTGAAAGCGGAAGCCCGAGCGGGACGGACGGGAGGCTGGAGCGGAAGCGGGAGACTGGGGGCCCGGAGCTCTTGCGCGGAGCCCAGCGTCCGGCGAGCACTTTCCCGGGGGGCGGCGGGCAGCCCCCCACATGCCGTACCCCCCCCACCCCAAGCCTCTCATCACTGCCGGCATCTGCCCAGGCTCGCGTGCGCACGGCGGTCGCCCGGGGCCCGCGAGAGACCCGCAAGCAGCCCGGCAGCAGCGCCGCCCGCCGGCTGCAAGCGCCCGGATCCCCGGCGCCCATCTGGCCCCCTTGCGGGCGCTCGTTCCAGTGGGAAATGATGCGCGGCACGAAGAAGGCGCCCCTTCTCTCCGTCTCGCACCTGGCCTCCGCCTCACGGGGGGGGGGAAGGGGGGGAGAAGCCCCCCAACACCAGGCGCAATCTGGGGCCCTCCCGGTCGCCCTTCGCCTGGGCTCGGCAGGCCCGCGCCGCAACTGGCCCTCGCGCTCCAGCCCCGATCCGCGCTCGCGCGTTGCTGCCTGGCCCGCGGAGCTCCCGGCGCAGCGCCACCGCAGCTCTGCCCCCGGGGGGGGGATTGTTCCCGGCCCCTCCCCGCCGGACAGGCAGCTGGCCTCTTTGGCGGCCGCCGCACGCGCGTCGCCCCATTTCCGCGCGCTTAGTCGAGTTGCGTGGCGCCGGCCGGGCGAGGCTTCCGTGCCGCGCAGCGCAGCGCATGGCCGCAAGCGCAGCCCCGGAATGACCGGCCCGGGGCGAAGGAGCCCGGGCGCGTGCCTGCAGCTCCCGGCGTTCCGGCGCGCGCGACCACCCCCGCCCTGCCCTTCCGGGGCTCTTTGGACCACCCTTTCCCGCCCTTGCCGAAGCTGCCACTTCGCTCCAGCTGCGAGTGCTTCTCTGGTGGTCGTTCTTAGCATTTATTTATTTAGAAAATTTCTAGGCCGCCCCTTTCGCCAAAGCCTCGGGGCGGCTTACAAATAAATAAAATACATAAATAACAATATAAAATACACATAACTGTATAAAATAAGTCGCCCTGGCCAAAAAAAAAAAAACTTTAAAATAAAATAACATTAACAATTAAAATGACGCTTGAATAAAAAGGGCTTCGCCTGGCGCCGAAAAACAAATAACAACGGCGCCAGGCGGACCTCTCTGGGGAGCGCATTCCATAGGTTGGGTGCCACCGCAGAGAAGGCCCTCCTCTGGGTACCTACCCTCCGAATTTCCTTCACGGAGGGTTCCCGGAGTAGGGCCTCTCCCGCAGATCTCAAGGGGCGGCTGGGCATATATGGACATAAGCGCTCCTTCAGGTAGCCAGGAACCAAGTCGTTTAGGGCTTTATAAGTGATCACCAACACCTTGAATTGGGCCCGGACTTCAATGGGAAGCCAGTGAAGCTGACGGAGGACTGGAGTCATGTGAGCATAATGCCCAGTCCCCGTCAACAGCCTGGCAGCTCTATTTTGAACGAATTGAAGTATCCGGACCGTCTTCAAGGGTAGCCCCACGTAGAGCACGTTGCAGAAGTCAAGGCAGGAAGTCACCAACGTGTGTGTCACCATCGCCAGGCAGTCGTACTCCAGGTAGGGACACAGCTGATGGATCAGCCGAAGCTGAAAGATAGCGCTCCTCGCCACCACTGTCACCTGAGCTTCCAGTGAAAGCTCTGGGTCGAGGAGCACTCCCAGGCTGCGGACCTTGTACCTAAGAGGGAGTGCAACCCCATTCAGGACTAGGTTCAATTCACCCTCTCCGAAGCCCGATCCGCCAACCAACTGGACCTCCGTCTTGTCTGGATTGAGCTTCAGTTTATTGGCCCTCATCCAACCCATCACCTCGGCCAGGCACCGGTTCAGCACAGCCACTGCCTCACCTGGATTGGTGGAAAACGAGAGGTAGAGCTGGGCATCATCGGCGTACTGATGTTTCCGCAGCCCACACCTCCGGATGACCCCTCCCAGCGGTTTCATGTAGACGTTAAACAGCAAAGGGGACAAAATGGAGCCCTGTGGGACTCCATGGCATAGCTGCCATGGCGCAGAGCCACAGTCCCCCAGCACCACCTTCTGGAGTCGGCCATTGAGATAGAAGCAGAACCACTGCAGAGCAGTGCCTCCGACCCCCTGTCCCGCTAGCCTATCCAGAAGGATACCATGGTCGATGGTATCGAAAGCCGCTGAGAGGTCCAGGAGAACCAACAGGGACGCACTCCCCCTGTCCTTCTCCCTGCACAGGTCATCGTACAGGGTGACCAAGGCAGATTCAGTACCGTACCCGGGTCATGTGCGTGGGGGTCTCTTGTGCGGCTCAAAGGGCTGCAGAAGCGCGAGACACGCAGCCAAGCGGGAAGGCCCCTCGTGCTCCCCCCGCCCCTGCCCCCACTCCTGGGAAAGAGGAAGCCACTGCAGCCACAGGGCCAGCAGGGGTGGGGAGGGGCGGATCACAGAATCCGGAGGGCAGCCTCCCCCCCCACTGCTCAAGCGCACTCAGCGTCTGCCGAGCCAAAGCGAGCCCAGCCCCACCCTGTAAAAGGGAAACCGCGTCGCGCTTCCGACACTCCGGTTCTGAGGCACTGCAAAGGGAGATCGCGCGGCGGCGGGGAGGGCCTCCCGGGACCCCACGGAGGATTGCTTGCTGCGCAGCCGGGGATCTGGCAAGGAGACACGTCCAGAATTGCGAGCTGGGAATTTTACCAAGTGGTTTCATTGTCTTTCTCCAGGGTTGTGGCAGCTCGTGATTGAAGGCTGCGGTGGATAACATGTCACACAGTGAGTCTCCTGGGAGCGGTTGCAGCCTCAGCGAGTATATGCTGCGTGAAGCACACCTGTGGGATGTGGGACTTCCCCCACAGATGCCCCAGAAACACCTGCTGGTTCAGGTTATCCATGCGAACGGATCGGGTGGCGTGCCTGGCTGGAGAGCCTCCACCGCGTCCCTTCTGGGGAGATTCCAGAATGGGCCGGGTGCTGAGTGTTTCCGGGGTTCCTCTCATTTGCTGTCCTCCATGCAAGAGACACATCAGCCCCGGATCACCAGCCCCTTCAGTGGCCAGGAAAGGAAGGGCTCCGCAGCTGGGGGCCACGACGTGGCGAGCTCTGCTCCAGACCGGCCACGGACGTCCCGTGGTGTGTGTTCACTGGCATTCCAGCCGCTTTTTTCTCTGAGGGCCCCAGCTCCCCTTTCCCCGTCCCGCCCTGGACTCCCGGCTGAGCAGGGATGCAGCCCCGGGTCTTCCCAGACGCAGCCCGGCACGGGAGCCCCCAGGCCAGGCTGCCGGGGAAGAGGGGACGCCCCCACCCTGCCGGTTCCCATGCGATGTGGGTTGGATGCAGAGGGCACAAGGATGTGGGGCTCCCCTCCCAGCAGAGCGCGAGTTTCCAGAAAGCGGCCCGGTCGGCTGCCCAAGGAAACGGAGCCGAGTGTTGCCTGGATACGGACACCTGGTGCCAAGGCCGAACCTGACCGACCGGGGACGCCCTCCGGGAGGCCAATCTGGGAGGCCAGGAAATGGCGCTCCGCCTCAATAGGAGGGGCTGCGCTCCCCGCGGGGGCGAGCATGCGCCTGAACCCAGCTCTGCCACCAGGGGGCCCGGAGTTGTGCAGCGGTGGCTGGGCTGGGCCAGTGGTCGTCCGGCCTGGGTGGTCCGTCTCCGGGGCACTGCCCGGCTGGCTCACCGCTGCACCCTCCGCGAACTGCGTGGGCCGCCCCCGCGCATCACTCCCCGTGTGGCAGCTGTGGCCTGGCAAGGCCCTGGATGGCTTGGGACCCGGGCTGGAGAGGCCGGCTCTTCCCAGACCGGCCTGCCCGGGGCTCCAGGCCTTCTGCTGTGGCGCTGCTCCAGGCACCCTCCAGGCCGCAAGAAAAGAAAGGGGGCGCCTTGGAGCAGGGGCAGCAGGCCGGGGGCCGGGGGCCGCCTTCCCGAGCTTTTCAGCGTGAGAGAAAGCCGTATCTTTCTCCCAGAAACCGCTCAGCCTGCCTTCGGACAGAGGCTCGCGGTCGCTCCTTGCGCTGCGGCCACGGAGGGTGACTCGTGCTGTGCCTTATCGTGTTTCTGAAGGAATGCCTTGTTCACGCTGTGTCCACCCTGGGCTTCTGTGTGATGGAGGCGCCTCTCAGGCAGAGCTGGGCCACCTGTAGGTGAAGCCATACGTGGCACCGGCTTGTTCTGGGCATTTCACGTGGTCGTGGGAGCTCTGCTGATGTGGCCAAATCTCTCTCACTTCCCACACAGAACTGAGAATCGTCCTCATTGGCAGGATGGGATCCGGGAAGAGTTCGACAGGGAACTGCATTCTGGGCAGGGATGTGTTCAGATCATCCTGCTTGGCTTCTTCGGTAACAGACTGCTGCCAGAAGGAGCACGCCTCTGTGCAGGGGCGGGAGGTGGAAGTTGTCGACACGCCCGGCTTCTGTGAAACAAGAAATAAACTAACATGTATGAAGGAGCACATGAATTTGAGCATCGCATTTCTCCGGCCGGGACCCCACGTGATACTCTGGGTAATAAAGGTGGAACTCCTCTCACGGGATATCATGGAAACTATGCAGCAGGTGAAAAAGCTTTTCCAGAAAAGAGGAAGGTACCACCTGGTCGTTCTGTTCACATTCACAGACTACTTGAAGGGCACGCCTCTGCAGGAGTTCATAGACTCGGCAGGGAGAGAACTGAGGGACTTGCTGGCACTGGCCGAAGGGCGATGTGTTGGCTTCAACAACTTGGCCGAAGAGCCGGAAAGGTCGCGCCAGGTCACGGAACTGTTTGGGGTGATCGACGGCATGCGGAGGAGTAACACGAACATGCCGTACTATTCGAAGGCGGCCCTCGAGGAGGACACCTCATCCAGGGGGTCCTGCTCGCTGCTGTAGCAGACGGGCCCCGGAGCCCAGGGGGAGCGTGTCCGCAGTGAACCCAGCAGGCCGTGCAGCCGGGAGGCAGGCGGGCGAGGGGGCCTTTCCCCAGAAGTGCCGGCCGGCCGAGCTCCCGTGCGGAGGCGCCCCTGCCTGGCCATCCGGCGGCTGCCCTGCCCTGAGAAGCACGCGGAGAGGAGGAGGTGCCTGAGCGCCCTCTGACCGGCTTCTGACTGCACCCCCATTCGCGGTCACCTTCGTTTACCAAACGCAAAATAAAATTAATCCAAAATTAGCAACTGTGTGAATCATGGTCTTTCTTTTGGAGTTGCATTCAACATTTTGCCAGACTCTTCGCCAAAATGGTCTTTGGTGACGCAAAGGCGCCCACTTGGGCGGGGGGGGGGGGGGCGTCGGGGGCCGCTGCTGCAGGCCGACCTGTTTCTTCTGCAGATGCTCCTTGGACTCTGCCTGTTTCCGGCTGGTATTTCGTTCTCACAGGACCAGAATCTGCAGCGGATGGGGGGGGGGCGCCAGGACCAGCCCCTGCTCAGCGCAGGCTCCGCATTGTTAACACCACTGTTTCCGTCAGAAGAGAAAAATATTCCAGGCATGCCGAGAGTTCTTTCTAAAACTGTATTGCAACGAAGGGAACAGAAAAAATACGGTTTCCTTCCCATTTTTCGGTTCCCCTGAGCACATGTTCACCCCCCGGCCCATTTGGGACACTGCTGGGGCCGCCTCTCCCCCCTCCTTGGCTGGGGTACCGGGGGTTTGCAACCTTTCCCCCCCCCCCCCCGACTCCACGCTGCCCCAGCACCGGCCCCAACCCAGCCCTGCCCCCGGTGGGCCCATCTTGTTCCGCCCAGCTCGTCCGCTAACAAGCAGGAAGCCAGCGAGGCAGCCGCCCTTCCCGCGCCTCGCCCGCGTTCCCCGAAGTGACGCGCCGAGGCGCTTTCGGTTTCGCCCGGCCGATCCCCCCACGGGGCCCCCCTCGCGGCGCCGCTCGGCCGGGGGGGGGGGGCTCGAGGCTGGCGGGGGCGGGGCGCGCGGGCAGCGGCGCGGCGGGGGGGCAGCTGGGCGCGCGGGCTCGCCGAACCTGCTCCGGCGGCGGGGGCGCTGAGGGCGCTGGGCGCACCGCGGAAGCAACGAGGCGCCCGCGGCCGCTCGAGGGCGGGCCGTTCCTCGCGCGGGGGGTGCGCCCCGCCCTCGCTGAATCGCTCCGGCGACGGAGCCGGGCAAGAGCCCGCGGGGGGGGGGCGGCCTTGCCTGCCTGGGTGGCCAGCTGTGCCCCCGCCCCCCAGCGCTGCCTCGGCCCCCTGCCTGCCGGGGCGCTGCCTGTCTCCATCTCAGAATCCCGCGCCCCAGAGAGCCCGCTCAAGGTTCCGCCAGTTCCGCCTGGGCAACGCCGGGCCTTGTCCCCCATCGGCCCTCTGCTCGCTCTGTGGGGATGGAGCAGAGCAGGGTTCCTTTCTGAGGAGGGCTTCCCTGCTGCTGCTGGAGGGTCTGCTGGAGAACACCGAGCGGTGCCCGAGCAGGCCAGTGGGGACCGCATGCTGCGTTGGCCTCAGGAACCGCCGGCGTGTTAGGCCACGTCCGAGGTGGTCAACTGGCAGGGGGGTCTTAGGGGAGCCAGCTGGTGCGAGTCCAGTGACAGAGCTGCGATGCAGTTCCCCGTTCTCTTCTGCACTTCTGCTTGTGTGTGGTGTGTGTTGTCGTGTCGCAAGACCCTCCGCCCCCACCTTGTCAGTCCCCACTGCTTGGGTCGTCATGTGCTGAATCCGGGGGGGGGGGGGCCGGGGGGGGGGGGAGAGGTGAACCGTGCCAGCCGCTGGGAGGCGGGGGCTCTGGGGAGGCTGACCGTCGCACCCAGGCATGGCGGCTTGGGCCGGCAGGGTGCCTCAGGGCTCCTGGCTGCGGAGCGCCCCCACCCCCCGTGGGGTGGCCTGCTCCCCATGTAAAGCTGTCCGAATCGGTGGCCATCAGAGCCTCTCGCGGCAGGGAATTCCATGGCTTGACTAACGGAGCAAAGCTCAGGGAACCAATGCTCCATTTGGAGGCCAGGAAGCACTTCCCCGGAAGGTGGTTGAGGCCCCATCGGTGCGGGTGTTCAAGGACAGGCTGGACATGCACATGGTGGGCATGTCGTGAGCGGAGCTGGAGCCGGGGGTCAGACTAGATGGCCTGGGAGACCCCTTCTGACTTGCTCTGTTTCTATGTTTCTATGTCAAGTGATAGCATCCCTCTAGAATCTCACAAGCTGTCACAGAGAAGGGCGAGATCTCTTCTTGCTGATGCCCCAGTGCGGGACACAGAATAGTTCATTCAGCCTCGACAACCAGGATCCAGGCTGGACATCAGCAAGAGCTTCCTCACTGCCAGAGCAAAGAGACCGTGGGACCAGCTGCCTGGAGAGGCGGGGGGCTCTCCCACCCTGGAGGCCTTCAAGAAGAAACTGGGTAGCCACCTGAGTAGGGCGGTGTGCCTTGGTGTCCTACGACCGCAGGAAGTGGACCCGATGGCCTTCACGGCCCCTTCCAGCTCTGCTATTCTACAATGCTGCGTTCTGCGTGGAGAGGGCCTTCTCAGACCTGTCCAGAATCCCCCGCCCCTCACCTTTATGGGGCGACTCGCTCGGGTTTTAGCATTTTGGGGGGAAGAAACACAGCTTTCTGCCCGCTCTCCGCCCATCGTGCAGGAATGACTGGGCATGTTGGAAACCGCAGGAGCAGAGCCAGCTTGTGCAGGGGCCAGACTGGATCTCCCCGGAGGCACCTTCCGACTCGCCGTTTCCAAGGCGTCGTGCAGAGGCTGCCAGGAGGCCTCAGGTGCAGCCCCTGGGGAGACGGAGCAGCGAACGGCGCCGGGTGCCCAGCCTCGTTCGTCCTGCCTGCTTCCAGCAGAGCAGCTGAGGTGGGACGGCACCACGGAATGGACCGAAGCCGCGATTCCGGGCAAAGCCCGTCCGGGAGGAGAGCTCTATGCACAGCTGATCGCCCTGCGTGAGCATCGATCGTTCACAGAGACCGCACCTCCTTGCGCTTGCTGACGCAGCAAGAACAGGAGGGTTCTCCAGACCCCCCGCGATGTTGTGCACACAAACTGCGCACTCCAACCCAGTCACTATGCGAATTAGTTTATTAGTTCATCCGTCATTCTGTGGACACTTAAACGCGAGATAGTTAACGGCCTTTACAGGGGCTACAGTCGGCTCGCTGCCTGGGGCTCCTTCCCGTGCCCAGGCAAGGAATAGTAGAGGAGGAGGAGAAAAAATGCCCCCGACAGAAAACACCCCAGCAGGACCCTCGGCCGCTGAATCCACCTGCAGAAGCGGCTGAAGAAGTCTTCTCCCTTGGCCTTTCCTCGGTCGAGGTAGGCACCGAATGCCGCCTCCATCGCGGAAGACTCAAAGAACGGCTTGGACTTGGCTCTCGTATTCACCTGCACCATTTTCTCCACCATCCCCATCAGCTCGTTCACCTGCCCCTCCCGCTCCGCTCCCACGGCCCTGTTGTTGAACGCACAGACGCGATTCCCGCATTTCTCAACCAGCCACCAGAGAGCCTCGTTCCCCGACCGGTCCACGTAATCTTGCACGGAGAAGGTGCCCAGATCTTCCCTGCGGGTGAACAGGACGATCAAGTACCGGGCAGCCTCCTTGCCGAACGCTTCCAGGATGTGGTTCGCAGCCGCCTTGTCTTCGGCGGTGAAGCGGCCCACCTGGGTCACGAACACGAGCGCGTGGGGGCCGGGCCGGGCGAGGTCAATGCAGTGCCTGGTCTCGTAGGGCAGGTCGTCGGTGCTGGCCTCGGGGCCGCAGATGTCCGCCGTGTCGATCACCACGAGGGCCTTGCCGTTCCACTGCCCGCGGCACCCTTGGCAGACCTGGGTCGTCGGCCTCGCCTGCAGCCTGGAATCGAACTCCGGCCAGCCCAGGAGGGTGTTCCCCGTGGCGCTCTTCCCGCCGCCGCTCTTCCCGATGAGGATGAGCCTCAGCTCACTGTCTTGCCCTGCGGGTGGCGAGGAGGCGCCTGTGAGAAGGCAGGGCCCGCTCGGCGGCTCCACTCGCCCCACTCACCATCTCCGAGAGCTTGCCCGATGTCCGGACACGCACCCAGTCCGGAATAGGCAGGGCACGACTCGGGCACAGAGACGGAGGGCTGGCCAGGCACACGGCTGGTCCCATTCCACCCGGGATCTCTGGCCAGAGGCTTCCCAGAGGAAGGAGGCGAGAAGCACCCCTGCCGAGGCCCCGGCAAGCCACCGGCAAGCCCGGGGGGGCCACAGCCAGCCGGCGCCTCCTCTGACTGGGCTGCCCCCTCTGCTGCTGCGCCATGGGGCAAGAGGGGGCTGCCTGGTCCGTGTCTGGGGGACTCCTCTGCTGAGCGTCCCCTCCTGCCCACTGTGTGGCTCGGTTTATCTGCCCCCCGGCCCCCACCCCTCTCCTCTCCTCTCCTCTCCGTGTCTTGGTAGGGCCCGTGCCCCCTTCCTCCAGTCCCGCCTCACATTCCGATTCTGATTCTTCTGAAACCCGGCCAGCAGTCCTGGAGGATGCGTGCCCAGTGCAGAGGGGCTGCTGCAGGTGGGGTGGGTGCAAGGCCTCCGCTGGAGACCGCGGGGGAGATGGTCCTTCAGGAGGCCTGGTCCTAAGCTCTTCAGGGCTCCGGTCGTTACTCTGTCCCCCTGCCCCGCCTTCTCCCTCAGGGAGGCATCCAATGCTGGCGCCAGTGGAGCCTCCCAAAAATAGGTGGGGTGAGCAGAGTTGCCCCTGCCCATGAGTCCCGAGGCGATCGAGGGCCCCTTCCGTACCTGGCCTGGTCCTCTCCATCCTCCCCTGAAAGAGCGATGAGAACATGGTGTTAGTGAAGCACAGCCCCCCGTGGGCCAACCTGGCGCACCTGCAGGCAGGTCCGTCCCTTCCTTCTGCCGCCTGGAAGAGCGAGGAGCTGGCCCGGCCTCCCACCCGAGATGCATGCCCTTCCCACCGAGAAAAGGCACGTGGGGATTCGGGGGGGGGGGGGCGGATTTCAGACGCAGCGCCTGCGGCGGCAGCTGCTCCCTTCCCAACGCAGCCACCTGCCCCGCGGCAGCTCGCCCTTGGGCGGGAGGTGCTGGCCGCGGCCCCCGCGCGGCCCCCAGGGCGCCCCTCCTTCCAGCCCGGCCAGCCTCCCGCCTGCTTCGGGGGCGGCCCCGGCAGCGGACTTGGAACGGAAACCGGGCGGGCGCCGGCGCCTCGGAGCGCGGCATCCGCGGAGCGCCCGAGACGTGGAGGAAGCGGCCCACGTCCCCTGCCTGGGCGGAAGGAGGCGGCGCGGCGGGGCTCCCGGGGGCTCTTCGCCGCCGCGTCTCCCCGTCCCCGCTTCAAGGAAGCGGCCCCCCTCGCGCGGCGGGGGGGGGGGGGCGGAGGCCGAGAGCGCCTCGCCGTTAGCGGCCCCGCGGAGAGCCTCGCTGCGTGCGAGGGCGGCCGCCCGGGCGGACCCAGCATGGCGCGGGTGCCGGGCGCCTCCGCAGGCGGCGCGGCGGCAGACCGGACGGGGCCGGCCAGCGGGGAGGCGCCGAGGGCAAGCGCCGGGCAAGGGCCCGCCCGCGGCGCCCCCCACGGCGCCGAGCAGGCCAAAGCCGAAGCCCGCCGCGGCAGCTCCGTCGAGGGCGCCCCGCGCCTTGCCCGGAGGGGCCGGCTGACGCCCGCCCTCTCCCCGCGCGGCCCCCCGACCGGCCTACCTGCGCGGGGTGCATGCGGGGGTCGGCGGCGGCGCGGCGAGGGGAGCTCCGAGCCGGGGGTCGCCCGCTGCCGCTGCTCCGCCGGTGTCGGACGCGCTTCAAGCGCGCTGGAAAGAGAAAGCGGCGGCCGAGCCGAGCCGTTGCGCGCGGCCCCGCCCCGCCCCGCCCCGCCCGGGCGCCGCCTGGGGGCCTCTGCGGGTCTCTGCGACGGGGATGGGAGGCGCGGGGCGGCCCGCCGGGGCTCCGCGAGGGCTCCGGGGAAGACGCGCGCCGCCCGCGCTCGCCCTCCGTCTCAATGCCGCCCCCTCCGTCGGGCGCAGGCGCCCTCCCCCTCGCTGCAAGCTGGCAGCGCGGGGGGCGGCTTGCCGGGGGCTGCGGCCCCCAGAGCACGCCCCCCCCCCCCGCGGCTGCAGGCCCGCCTCGCCCTCTTCTGCGCTTCGAGAGACGGACGGGGAGAGACGAGGCGCAGGGCGCGGCTGGGCTCGGGACGGGGCCGCCTGGGCGGCGCGGGCAGGATGCGGCCGTCGGCCAAGCGTCCCCGGGGCAGAACAGGCGAAGGCTCTGCCCCGAGGGGCTGCCAGCGCTTTAGGCCTGGGACGGGATTCCTGCGCCGATCCGGCGCCCGCGTGGCCAGCCCGGCTCCCCGCGGGCCCCCTGGCGTGCCGTGGCCTGGCCTGGCCTTCGGGGCGCAGCGGAGACGCGCCCTTCCCGAAGGCGCTTTCTGTGCGGTGCGGTCCTAAGCGCCCTCCGTCAATTCCTTGTGTTTTGCACCTCCGAAACGTTGCGTGGAATGACCGCTTGGAGGAGCGCCTTGTCCAGCGCCGCCTGCGGGGGGGGGGGTGCTGCCTCCCTGCCATTTCCTGCGCGTCTGCGTAACCTGTGAATGTTGCTTTGGTTGTACACCCGTTGGACTCTCGGAGCGCTTTTTCCCACTCCTGTCATGACTTTTCACTCTGCTCCGTTTGTTTTCTAAGTGCACAGGTCCCCTTTTGGCCGACTTAACTATTAAAATGTGAAACCAATGGGAAGCCTTGCTAAAAATAAAAACTTTAAAAATAAATGTTGCATTTTAAAGTCTCTGCAAGAGCAGGGCAGAGTCGTACAAGCCCTGCTGAGCTGGCGCTTTTTCGGTGACGCTGAAGAAAAGCTGCGCAGGGCTGCAGGATGCCGCGAGGCCATCTGGAGTGCTGTTATTGCTGTCGCCAGTCGCGAAGTCATGTCCGACCCACCCGACCCCACGGACAACGCTCCTCCAGGCCCTCCTGTCCTCCAGCTTCCCCGGAGTCCACCCAAGCTCACACCAGCTGCCTCAGTGACTCCATCCAGCCCCCTCATCCTGCTCGCTGAAAACGAAGACAAGGGGGCAGCCTGACTTGACATTTGGCTTGTGGGGGGGGGGGCGGGATTTCACAGACAACCGCTGCCCCCAGCCAAGCCCTGCCCCTCATTTATTTAGCAAACTTATGTGCCTCCCCATTCGCCTAAGCCTCGGGGCAGCTTATAAATAAATATCATCAATACAATAAAATACAGATGGAGATATCCTGGCCAAAGTTGTTAAAATCAATAAATAGAATCAACAATTAAAATGACATTTGAATGAAAAAGTCTTGGCCTGGCGCTGAAAAGCAAATAATGACGGTGCCAGGTGGACCTCTCTGGGGAGCGCATTCCACAGTCGGGGCGCCACCGCAGAGAAGGCCCTGCTCCGGGTACTCGCCCTCTTAATGTCCTTTACGGAGGGCTCCCGGAGGAGGGCCTCTGCTGCCGATCTCAAGCGGCGGGAGGGCATGTATGGACGCAGGCGCTCCTTTAGATAAGCAGGTCCCAAGCCGTTGAGGGCTTCATAGGTGAGAACCAGCACCCTCGTTCCCAGCAACGTAACCTCACTTGATGCTGGAACATGCAAGGGGATGCGGAAGGTCGCAGATGACAGGGAAGCCCCCTTCCCCTCGACCCAGCGAGTGCTCCTCCCAGGGGAGGCCTTCTCCGGCTCCGGACAGGAGTGAATCCGGCTTATTCTGTCTCCTCCCGGCTTATTCTGCCTGAGGGCAAGTCCCGCCTGGAGTAAGCGCAGGCCGGATTGTGCCCGGGATGGCACCCCCTGCCCCCGCTGCCCCCATTTCCCAGAAATACACTGAGGCCCACAAGTGGGCCCGAGGCGTGGCAATGTGCTCTCCCCGGGGGATGGGAGGGCCCCCCGAGTCCCGAGGGCATGTGACCGGCCCCACGGTCGGATGCAGCAGTGGGCCCCAGGGCCCCGGGAAGCGCCGTCTCTACGGAAGAGACCCCCCCACACACACCCTGCACATCACGCCCTCCTTCCGCTCCCCAACAGTGGGGCAGAAAGGAGTTGCCTATTTCGCCCAAAGAGCCCGAGACGTGGCGCATCATGGAACGCGTGGGCGCCTGTGGGGCACCGCACACTCCTCCTCGCAGGGCAGGAATGGAATCCCCTGGCCTGGGGGAGCCCCCCCCCGTGGGGGCCCCCCTCTCCTTCACGGGGCACCTCCCAGCTTTTCTGCAGCTGCCTCCCATTCCAAGTCTTGCAACAGGTCTTCCCCGGCCGGCTTCTCTTGCGCTCTGGCTCGACGCCTTTCGCCTTTGCCCCCAACCCCCCCCCCCCCAAACACAGCCCTGAGAATTGCTCTGGGTGCGGCCACTGGGCTGGGAGCGCGAAGGTGGCCCAGGCTGAGCCCCAGTGATAAGGGAGGCGGAGCGATGAGAAACTCCCAGGAGCAAGCACAGTTCCCGCTGATCAAGGCAGGCGCTTCAGCACGTTTTAATTGGGAGAAAGACTTGCAGTACATGATAGTCAACCAAAGCAGAGCTTCTGGCATCCTTTGTGTGGGAAGGTGCATACATATATAACGCGAAAAGTTTCTCTTTGAGACTGTGAGTGGCAGAGGGCCGTTATCTGGCAAAGTAACCCACTTCTGACGCTGGCACACCGAGGCAGAGTCCCCCTGCGGCAGACGAGGGGGCTAGCTCCAGATCAGCCATCTGGCTGCCCCCCCCACCCGCCGTTGCACCGAGCTGCAGCAGAGCCGGGTGGAGAGCATCCGCTGCGCCTTCCTGGGAGGGGGTGGCAAAGGTGGGGGGGGCGGGAGCTCCGGGGAGCCTCCCCCGCCCTCTTTCTGAGACTCCGGAAGGGAGCTGCTTTGAGGAGGGTCTGAAGATGGCCGACGGGGAGGTGCCGGCTGAGCGCTGCCTGCAGCTGCCCGAAGGCGCCGCACAGAGGCTGCAGGAGGAAGGTGAAGCATGCCTGGCCTGGGGGGGGGGGGGGGGGGCTTCGTGCTCGGCAGCAGCGTGCCGCCCGCCAGCCAGGTGCACCCGCGAAAGGCCTGCAGCTGGGGCCTGTCGCTCACCCTGCCACGGCTCACACCTGGCCTGCCCCCGGGGCACGGTGCAGGCACGGATTCGTGGGTTCGGAGAGGGGTCACTTCCCGTGTTTCCGCTGCGCTGCACGGCCAGGCAGCCGCTCCCGCCTCTCTGTGCGGAGGACGGGTCTCGATCTGGCTGCGTCTGTGTGTCTGGACAGACATAAGTGGCAGGAAGCCTGCGGAACAATCACCGGAAAAGGCCGGCGGGCCCTGCCAGCGTGCTCCAGCAGCACGGCCCGAGCATTCCCAGGGCCCCCGCACACCGCCTCCCCGGCCCGGACGCTGGGATGCCTGGCGACCCCGAAGCAGGCCTGCTCTAAGGGGGCCTGGACCCTGTGGAGTAATTTCCGCAAAAAGGAGCAAGCTGGGGGGGGGGGGGTTGTGTGCCTGGGAGGCCCCAGAAGCTGCTGTGTGCGGGTGACGGCGAGGAGGCCGCGAGGGCCTCGCCTGGGCGAGTGGGCCGGCTCTGGCTTCGGCCGCGGGGCAGTGAAGCAGCGCCCCCACCCAGCCAGGGAGCTGTGCCTGCGAGACCCTGGCTTGGGGGGGGCGAGGTCAGATGATGTTGCAGAGTATGAAATGGGGACCCAAGCCGACCCTGGACGCCTCCTGCCGGTCCTCCTGCAACATGTCTTCCGTGTAGTAGGGGGCCCTGGCGTTCTGGGCCACCAGGCCGTCGATCAGGCTCAGCAGCTCGGCCACCTGGTTGACCCGCTCCTGGCCCTCCGCCTTGTTGTTGAAGGCGAGGCAGCGGCCCCCGCACTGGGCGATCTGCCACTGCAGCTCCTGGTCCCCCTCGACCAAGAAATCCTGGAGGGACCGACCCTCCAGGTCCTCCTTCCGGGTGAAGAGCATGATCATGTAGGCCTTCGCCTTGAGGCTGAAGACCTTCTGGATCAGCTGGGCCACGTCCTTCTCCTCCTGGCTGAAGCGGCCCAGCTGGACGACCTGCACGAGGGCGTGGGGGCCCGGGTAGCTGTACTTCACGCAGGTGCTGATCTCCCTGCAGGTCACGTCTTCCGGGACGTTGGTGTCGAAGAAGCCGGGCGTGTCCACCACCACGATCTTCCGTCCGCCGACTTCGGTGTCCCACCTCTCGCACCTCATGGTCACCGAGGAGGGCGACGTGGTGGATTTCAGCTTCTTGATCCCCAGGATGGTGTTTCCCGTGGCACTTTTCCCCGCTCCGGTCTTGCCGATCAGGGCGATCCGCAGCTCGGGTTCTACAAGGAGGGAGGGAGCACGTGGCGGCACCTGCCCTACGCGCGAGGGAAGCCCGGGCCTGGGGCCCCGGGGAGGCCAGGGGGGTCTCGGAGGGCAGGCGCTGGCCAGCCCCATCATGCACAACCCGGGGCTCGGCCCACCCCCCACGGCCCCCACCCCCACATGCAGCGCCCCCCCCGCTGCGCGTATTCCTGCCACGGGGCACTGTGTCGGGGGGGGGCGGCCGTGTGCGTCTGCGGGGTGAGGGTGCGCCTGCTCCGAGTCGCCTGGCAGAAGCATGCGGCCAGCAGCTGAGGGGGGGGCCTCACCTGGACTGCTGCCAGACATGGTCACGCAAGGGCAAAGGGCCACCGGGAAGGGATCCAGACCTGGAGCTGCAGAAGAAGACAAAGCGACGGGGAGCGTTGGCTCACTGGGAAACACGCCAGGGGCTTGACTGGCTGAGGCAGATGCACTGGCCCAGGCGAGCATGCCGGCCCCGGCCCCGGCCCCAGCCCCGGCCCCGGCCCCCACCCGGGCGACCCTGAGGCCCCGTGGGGCTCGCTGGCCGCTTGGCACTTCAGGCACAGGCTGGGCGCTGCTCCCAGGTGGCACTCGGGCCGACGAAGCAAAGTGTGCGGGGTGGGGCAGGGTGGGGCGGGGTGGGGGGAACACTTTTGTTCCAGAAGCCAGGGGAGAGCTTTGCCCCAGGCTGGCGCACTCAGCCCCCCCCCCCCACATCTGTGTGGCGTGTCTTGGAGGGAGCTGCGCTCTGAACCCTCCCTGGGATGCGGCTTCGGTGCCCCGTGCCGGTACGAGCGGTTTAGCAGAAAACGCGTAGTGTCGCGCAGTGGAAACCGAGGAGGAGCTTCTGCTCTGGGTGACTCTGCTGGGGGGGCTGGCCCGCCGCTTGGCTGGGGCGTCTTCTTCCATGCGGTGGGAGGGAAAAAAGCACTTCTGGCATCCCCCCCCCCCGGTGTTTGCATTTCTCTGCCTTTTTCTCTGCGCTGGGAGCTAAGCCTAAAGGGGCAGAGCCGCGCTGTGGTGGATTCGTGACTTTCCACTGGGTTTTTGTAGCAGTTTGAAATGTCATGTCGACATCCCTCGCTCTAAAACCCACACCAGGAAGGCTGGAAGGCACAGGAGGGCCCCACGAGCTTCGGTGAAGGAGTGATCCGAGGGCAGGACACGCTCCTCACCCGGAGAAGCTCTAGCACATGGCCGCCCGGAGCAGCATCGGGCCTCGTCCTCTTCCCGGTTCCTTCCAGCCTGCGGAAGAGCCAGTCCTGTGTGCCCGGAAAGGGCACATCCTGCCATTGACGGAGGGACTGGTTCAAAGAAAGGTATTTCCATTTGCAGCGTTTTCTGACCCCTCAGACGACAGGGGCAGGTCCAGACTTCCTGGCCCCTGGCCCACAAGCCGCCCAGCACCCCGGCTTCGCTTCAAAGGGGCTCAGACTCAACGGCCTGGGAGGCCCCTTCTGCCTCGCCCGTCTCTGTGCTTCAGTCACACGAGCCAGCCAGAGCCGAAAGTTGCTGAGTACTTGAGGGAGTCTTGGAAACTTCAGCGGGTTCAAATGACAGATCTGGACGCCCATAAATTCTGGGAGCATTTGGCCGCTATGCTGATGGGGTAGCCGAAGAAGGTTTCCTGAGGCCCAGCGCCCTGAGGGATTGTGAGCCAGAGGGCCCTGAGTCACACAAAGGGAAGTTTACGGAGGCTTCGCACGAACAGAAAGCCAAGCCAGGCACGCACGCCTGCCACAACACGGAGGGGCCTAGGGCGGAGATGAAGCCCAGATCTGCTCTAGCAAAAGCCAAGGAGACTGGGAGAGCCGTCTTCCTTACAGGGAAGGCACCCGGCTCCTCCCATGACTCCTGTTGCTGGTTCACGGGCTGGGAGGGGACGCAGCCCAGAGGCTGTCCTGGGAGTACAGCTGCGGACGGCGGTGAAGGCATGGCAGAGCCCGCGCTCAGGCAGGCTGAGCGGATTATTTTGTTTTTGTGTATTTCTGCTAGTTTCCTTGAGCATCTCCACCTGGAGAAAGGCACGTTTGCATGCAGATGAGCAGTACATAAATGAGTCGCATTTCTGCCCTGCCTTTGCTCCGAATGGTTCAAGCGCCAAGCGAGCCCCTCCGGCCCGGCCCCACTCCAAGCCGTCCCCAGCCTTGCCTCGAGCCCAGAGCGACCCTTTTCCCTCTCCTGTTCTCTTGTTCGAGAGGAAGGAGGAGAAGAACGCCGAGGTTCCCTGGGGTGGAGGGTTTGCTCCAGAGCCTCGTTCCGGGGGCCTCGTGGCAGGGCCCCTCCCTCTTGGCCAGGCACCCGAGAGGCAGCCCTGCCAGCCTGGGGGCAAGGGGCAGCGGCGCCGCGGGGAGAGCGAGCAGCCGCCTTTCCCGCCCCAGCGCACGTCCCGGCCAAGAGCAGGGGGAGCAGCGACAGCGCCTCGCCGCTGGGCATCCCGGGCCGGGCACACGAGCCCCTGGTCACGGGGCCCCTCCGGGTGGGGCCGCCGAGGGCCTGGGTGCCCGGGGAGGGCGCCCGCCCCCGGGGCGCAAGGAAAGCCCAGCACCCACCTGGCGTCTCCTGGCTGAGCAGGCTCCTCCGAAGCGCAGGGTGCGTCTCCTGGTGCGGTGGAAGAGGAACTGCGGCCCCTGTCCACTTGCCCACGGATAAGAGCCTTGCCCCAGCCGGCACCTCCCCTCCCGCCGAGAGCGATGCAAATACACCTCCGGGAAATCAGCTGTATTCTCAGGGAGCGCTCTGGCTGCGCGCCATAAATCTTTCCAGGAGAGGGAGGGGAGGGGGGAGGAAAGGGCAGGAAGGGGGGCAGAGTCGGAGCCACTCTGTGCAGCCAGCATATTTTCGCCAGCGCTGCCGAGAAAGCAGCTGTCCTCTCAGCAGACGGGAGGCAACGCCTGAGCGGAGAGGAGCGGAGCGGAGAGGAACAGGGCAGTGTCTCTCGAGCGCCGGAGAAGGCGGCCAGACGGTACGGGTCGCCCCCTCGCCCGCCTGGTGCCCAGGACCTCTCGCCCGGGCACGCTCTCGCCGGGGGCCCCAGCCTGCCTGGGGACGGCGGTGGGGCTGCCTTGCTCCCGCGCTGCTTGGCCGGGCAAGAGCTGGGAGTGAAGCCCCGCAAGCCCAGAGGTGCGGCGGCGGTCGCAAGGCTGGCGGGGCGGCCCGGACAGGACAAAGAGCTGCTGGCTGGAGCGCCCAGGGAGGGGGCTTGCTCCCGCTCTGGGGGCGTTTCCTGCCCGCAGCCCCCTCCGCTCTGGGCAGGGGTCCCTCCCCCAGCCCCATCCGGGACTAGGGGCCAGCAGCAGGCCGGAGGGCCTGGATTTCCAGCCAGCTTCGAGGAGTGAGGCAGGAGCACCGGAATCGGCCACTGGGCAGAGAGCAGGATGGGGCAGGGGGTTTGGCAGGGACCCCCGCCTGGTGCTGACAGCCAAGCTCTTCCCCCAGGCAGCTGCCCCTTCCCAGGAGACAGCTTCCTGGCGCTGCCCCCGCGGCCTGCCTCATTCCCCCCCCCCCAGTGGGGCCATGGAGGAAGGCCTCCTGCCCGCAGGTCGTGGCTGCAGAGCCGGAGGTCGCGATCCAGCCCCGGAGTTGCCCTTCCCTGGCCAGCAGCCCTGTGGCGCTTTCCAGGGCTGGGTGCCTCAGCCCCACATCCTCACAGGCGGGAAGGCTTGAATGCCAGGCAGGAGGGGCCTGCTGCGAGACATGGCGGATTCACCCCACCCCCCTGCCTTCAGCCCCTTCCGCTGCTCCTGGCTGAGATGGGGCCGAGCCGCCAGGCAGAAAGGGGCTTGGCCACCTGCCACAAGCTGCCCCCAAGTAACGGGGCTCAGCCAGGGGCTCAGATTCGGGGTGCCCACCGTGCCCCTGAGCAGGTTCAAGGCGTGTGTCAGCGGCCAGGGCAAGGCCGCCTGCCCCCCGGGGGAGCCCCACGTCTGTGGGCAGGACGGAGCCTCTCCCGCTTCCCTGCACCGGGGCTCTCCCTGCGCTTCTGGAGCGTGGCCCGCCAGGCCCCTCCGAGTGCCTGCGTCTGGCGCGCGGATCCGGGCCCTGGGCTCAGAGGCAGGTGCTTGTGCCCCGGGCCTCCCTTGACCCACCTTCCCACGCCAGCGCTGGGACCAGAGACCGGCTGCCCAAACCCCTCATTTTCCGACTCTTTTGCAGTGCTGCGGTTTCTTTCTCGAACACCGGGAGAGACGAAATGTATTCGGGCAGTAATAACGGTAAGGCCCCTCTCCAGATTCTCCCGGAAAGGAAGCCAGGCGGGGGGCTGGCGAGGAGGGCCCTGTGTGGCAGTGGGGGCAGAAGCACAGCCGGGCCGCCGCCGGTCGTGCGGGCAGCTCCGCAGGTGCTGCGCCGGGACTCCCGGGGCTCACGGGAGCCGCAGCCGAAGTGCCCGGAGGACCCCGCCGGCGCGGTGCTTTTCGTTCGCGGCGCCCCCCCCCCCCTCGGAAGAGCTGCGAGCACGGCCCGAGCTGCCGCTGCCTGGGCTCCGCTCCCGGCCGGGGCGCGGGCGGGGGGAGCGGCCGCACGGCCCCGGCGCATCCAGGCAGCGCCCGCTCCGCCGAGCCGAGCCGAGCCGAGCCGAGCCGATGCTGCGGCCGAGGAGACGCCCTCCGGGCAGAAGCCCTTCTGGGGGCGGGCAGCAGCTCTGCTCTGGCGGCGGGCGGAGAGGAGGGGCGCGCCCACGGCAGCCCCCCGCCCCGCCTCCCGTGGCAGGAGCCAGGCGCTTTCCCGAGGCGCCGCTCGCCTCCAGCTCCATCGTGCGCCCCAGCGCGGCCCGAGGGGGCTCTCCTTCCTCGCAGCCGCGCAGCACCTGCCGGCAGCCGGGCGCGTCGCTTCTGCCGCGGTGCCACCCCGCCACCCCGCCGCCGGAAACCAGCCCAGCAGGCGGGGCCGGGAGGGGCAGGAGCCCGGCGAGGCGGTGGGGCCCCTGCCCGAGGGAGCTCTCCTCCGCGCGGCCCCGTGGTCCTCGCCAGGGCAGTCCGTGGGCACCCCGTGCGCCTGGCACCCCGGGGTCTTGCGGCCTTCCAAGGATCGGGGGACGTGGTGCCCTGTCTCAGGACTGCCCGAGGGGACTGTTTGCACAATTCTGCTGTGCACATCACCAGCCGAGGGTCATGTGTGGGGAGGCATAGAAAGGCAGTGAAAGAAATCTGTGGGGCGGGGGACTGCATGCCATCCTGCACAACCTGGGGGCAGAAGCCTCTGCCCCTGATGGGGAAGATGAAGGCCCCCCTGCAGAGGCTGGGCCTTCCCTTCCCTTCCCGAGCCGGGGGCGCTGGAGCCGGCTTGCGCATCCAGACACAGACTTGCAGTGCTTGGAACGGCCGGGGGCCTCGGAGGATGGAAGGTGGAGCTGGGAGGACCCGGCACGAGGTGGAGGGAGATCAAGCTGGCGGTCTGGGGCGAGGCTGGAGCAAGAGGGAGGCGCTGGTCCAAGCATTGCCCGTGTGGGAAGAACGTCCTGGAACCGTGCGGCACCTGATCAGAACACGGCCTTCACCACTTACCGTGGCCGCTGGCAGCTCCCTCAGGCCCCCCAGGCTGGGAACTCCCCCACTGCCTCATTCCCTCTCTGAGGAGGACCCTTTCAAGGCGCACGCAGACGCGCTGCCTCGGCCTGCCCCCTGCCCGCTCTCTCACCTGGCTCTCCTGCAGCTGCATCCAGATGTGCAGTTTCTCTTCCACCCACCTTCGTCAGAATGAGGGAGACGCTGCCTTCGCCGGCGCCTGTGTGCGCGCACGTGAATAGCACACGGTCCGCAGTGCACCTGAAGGGCCGCCCTGCCGCGCGGGAGTGGCTCCCACGCACGATTGCCCAGGGCTGTTTCAGTCTGGGGCGCCTTCTACCCCTGGGGAGCACCATTTCCGGGGCTGGCGAGAAACAGGCAGGCCTCCTTCCGCAGCCCCGGGGGCCGGAGCGGGACCGGCTGCATTTCCAGGGCAGCGTTTCCTACACTTCTGGCCCACACGGGGCTTTCCGGCCTGCCCCCCTTTCCACTGTGCTCTGCTTATATAACAAAGCCAAAGAAGGGCCAGGACTGGGGCGGGGGGGGGGACCGCATTCCCTCCCCAGGGGCAGGAGGGGAGTGGGGAGGCTGCTGGGCCCACTGGCGCCTCCTGATCTCCTGGGCGGTGGGGGGGGGGTCCTGACAGAGAGTCTTTCTCCACTGGGTGACCAGCCAGCTTAGCTCTTAAGGTCCCAGACGCTGTGCTGCGCCGCTTTGTGTCGTTGTCGCGCTGGGCTGCACCAGCCCCCCCCATGCACAGTTCAGAGAGTCTGTGTCCTTGAAAGCCCAGCCCAAAGTGATGGATCTTCCCAATTTTTCTTCCAGACAAGCCAGGCGCTCCCAAAGCACAGGAGAGCAGCATCAGTGTCATCGATAAGGAAGCAGAGCTGCGCATCGTCCTCGTCGGCAAGGCCGGGGCGGGCAAAAGCGCCGCCGGGAACACGCTCCTGGGCGACCGGAGGTTCGAGTCCAGGCTCTCCGCCCAAAAGCCCGTGACCCGGACCTGCAGGCGGGAGGAGCGCGCGGCGCCGTGGGAGGGGAAGCGAGTCGCGGTCATCGACACGCCCGCCCTGCTCGAGGACCGCGTCGCAGAGACGTGGAGGTCCGCGGAGATCCGGAGGTGCTTCGAGCTGTGCCGCCCGGGCCCCCACGCGCTGGTGTTCGTGCTGCAGGCGGGCCGCTTCACCGAGGAAGACCAGGCGGCCGTGCAGAGGGTGGGGGAGGCCTTCGGCCCAGATGCCCCCCGCTACATGGTGCTGCTCTTCACCCGCGCGGAGGACATGGACGCGGGGTGCCCGCAGGAATACGTCCGCTCCTCAGGCAACGAAGCTCTCCAGGACCTGGTTGGGAAGTGCCAGAACCGCTGCTGTGCGTTCGACAACAGGGCAGTGGGAGGGAAAGGCGCCCCCCAGGCTGAGGGGCTTCTGCGTGTGATTGAGCAGATGGTGCGGGAGAATCAGGACAAGCCGTACCTCAAGGAGCCTCCCCGAGGGGGATCCGATGAAGCCCAGATGGACACAGAAGACTCGCCAGGTCAGTATGAGAAGAGGCGCCCCAAAGCGAAAGCACAGGGGAGGAGAACGGGAGGTGGTCCCTGCAGGTGGGACCTGGTCCAGGTCTCCCAGGGAAGCTTCGCCTGCCACCTGCCAACTCAGGGTCCCCCCCGTTCCCCCGGAAGGCTGCCAAGCTGCATCCGCGTGCTCGGTTCAGAATGAAGTCCGTAACTTGCTCGGGTGTAGATCCCATTGCATTTGGGAGGCTCCAGCAGTTATAGGCGGCCCATAAATACATGGAAATCAATCAATCAATCAGTCAATCAATTTTGTATAGTGAATAGGTGCGGACTCTTCCTTTCTACCCCACACACTTGTGCACAAAGAGCTCAAGGCAGCTTGCACGGCCTTCCTCCTCCTCCTCCTCTCTGTTGTATCCTCACAGCCACCCTGCGAGGCAGGCCAGGCCGAGAGTCTGTGGCTGGCCCAAAGGCACCCGGTGAGGGAGGTGAGGGTCCGGGTCCCGGCTCTCGCCCCCATGCCTCCGCCCGTTTCCCCCGCGCGCACGTTCTGCTCCTCACAGTGGGAGCGAAGGGGAAGGAACGGGGCATTTGCACGGGGGCTCGTCCGGACGGGCCTGGCCAGAGCAGGCCCCTCACGCAGACCCTGGCAGCGGGCTCTGGCCAGGGGCCCCGGGGGCCCGCAGGGAGGTGGGCCCCGTGAGGGCTGTTCCGCCCACCTGCCGCCGGCTATCAGGGCCTCCCGCTCGGGCGCCCGCTGGGTTTGGCCACAGTGCGGTGCCGCTTATCGCCGCTCACGCTGGACCCTGTTGCACTGCCGGGTTGGCACCTTCACACAAGGGCCCCGCACCAATTTGCACTTGCCCACTTGTGCGAAGGACGGACGCGCGGCAGCAGGAGGCGACCCCCCCCCCAGGCACTCGCACGGCCGGGACCGGGACCGGGACGTGGCCGCGGGAGAGCGGGCAGAGGCGGGCAGCGGCCAAGGCCTGGGCAGGGCAGGACCCAGCGCTGCGCTAGCGGGGCAGTCCGGCCATGGGCGAGCCGAGGCTTGGGGGCCGGAGGACAAAGAGGGGCCGGTGCCCCGCGTTAGCGCAGCCTGGCAGGAGGCGCGCCAGGTCGGGCAGCCATGGGGGCTGGGCCCTGCACACGGAGAGCCCCGCGGTGCTGGGGCGGCACGGCAAGGCGAGGCGAGGCGAGGCAGGAGGCGGGCCGGGCCAGGGGCAGGCGCAGATGCAACCGGGGGAGCTGCACTGCTGAGCCCCTTCTGCAGGGAGGCCTTGTCTTGCGTCGCTGGGCTGAGAGCCGGCGCCCTGCAGGGGCTCAGTGCTCCAGCACGGCACCAGAGGACGGTGTTCCGGTCGTGGGTGCCGGAGCAGCCCGCTTCCCGACACTCCTGCCCTTCTGTAGTGTCTGTGCAGCCGCGTCTCTGGTTTCCTCACCGGGAATCAGCTTGTGCTCCAGGGCTGCAGTGCAACGAAGGCAGAAAAGCCGCTCTGAGTGGGATGGAGGTGCCAGCCAGGGCTGGGCCCGACGGCCTTCATGGCCCTTCCAATGCCACGATTCTGCGGTTCTTTGAACCCGGGTCCGCCGCCATCGCAGTCACCTTGGGGAGCCTACCCCCGTGCTGACCAGCTTGGCCGGCTTTCACTCCTAAGCACCAGGTGGGACATGAGGTGGGCTTGTGGGAGGAGCAGCCAGAGGAGGAAAGGCGCCAGGGTGTTGTGTGACCCCTCAGGAGGACAAAACGCGAGTGCTGTTCCAGCGGTGCTAAGCAGGGCCGGTTTCCACCCAGCAGAGCCCGGAAACATCCGCCACATCCGTGAGGATTCGGACATACTCATTGTGCTCGTTGGGAAGACCGGAGGAGGGAAAAGTGCCACGGGCAACACCATTCTGGGCGAAAAGAAGTTCGAGTCGAAACTCTCCCAAATTCCGGTGACCCAAACCTGCCAGAGAGAAGCCCGGGTGGAGCCGTGGAAGGGGAAGCGGCTGGCTGTGCTCGACACCCCGGCCATCTTCGACGCCAGCACGGCACCTCAGCATGCCCGGGAGGCGGAGAAGTGCCGCTCCCTGCTGGGGGGCGGCCGCCACGTGCTGGTGTTTGTCACGCAGGTGGGCCGATTCACCAGGGAAGACCAGGTGGCCGTGCAGGGGGTGGAGAAGCTCTTCGGCCAGGAAGCCGCCAAGAAGATGGTCGTCCTGTTCACGCGCAAGGAGGACCTCGACGCGGACAGCCTGCTGGGGCACGTGGAGCGGTCGGGCAACCAAGCCCTCCAGGAGCTCGCCCGGAAGTGCGGGGGCCGCTGCTGCGCGTTCAACAACAGGGCGACGGGCAAGGAGAGCGCCGCGCAGGTGGAGGAGCTGCTCTCCGTGGTGGAGCAGGTGGTGCGGGAGCAGCTGCCTCTGGGGAAGCCCCCGGAGGAAGCAGCAGCCGGAGAGCCGCAGGAAGACAGGCTGCGAGAAAGGGGGCCCGGAGGAAGCGGGCAGAAGGGTCCGGAGGGCGCGGAGAGCCCCGAGGAAGGAGGTACGGTGCAGGCGGATCCGCGCGTCGAGCCCCGGGTGGGTGGCTTGCGGTGCTCAGGCCAAGTGGGTGGGCGGGCAGCTCCTCCCCCCCCCCCGGGGTCCTCACTGGGCGCAAGATGCCTTTCTGCTTTCCTTTGATGGGGGAGGCCTTGCCCGATGCCGGGGCCCTTTGCCCCTGCCCCCTGCCGTGAGAGGCCCCGCGGGGTCAGGCCCCCCCGCAGTCCCGCTCCAGGTGCAGAGGATGGCGGCTCTGGCTGCCAGGGCCGGGGCAGGGAGCTGTGGGCCCCAGGGCCAGGTTGTGGGGCCATGGCCAGCCTGGGGAGGCAGGGGCAGGTCCCGGGAGGCCAGGCGGCCGTCTTCCGGCGGTTTGGCACAGGCAGAAGCAGCCCTTCCGTGAGCTTCCGGATCCCCCGTCCCGGCTGGTGGCTGGCACTGCAGCCATCGTCCGTGTGCGGCTGCAGGGAAGGGAGCCTCGGGCCATGTCTGGCACTACCTGAGACCCACGGGAGATACTGGGGTGCAAGTTGGCTCTAGAGTAAGCGCAGGGAAGCCAACCCGGATCAGGTCCCTAGAGTGGGAAGGGCTGGGGGATCAGGGCTCCCCCCGTGCACCCCGCAGCCTCATGCAGAGCGGGACACTTGCCCCAATCATGAGTCACATGCTTCGGCGGCCCCCTTGGCTGCCTCCCAGGCGGGAACGTTTTCTGGAACAGAGCCAGGCCTGCCGCGCTCCCAGGAGGCTGCCCTGCGCTCCGAATTCCAGGCATGCGGCGCCACAGAGCGCATGGGAAGGAAAGCGTCCCCTTGGTGGGCCGCCCGGTCTGGTCTTCGCACAGCTCTGCCCTGCCCCGCCGGCCCTCCAGCGAGCCATTGTTAGGAGGGGGCCATTTGCAGGAGCGTCCCGGGTGCCCGCCCGCCAGCCCCCTTGCCCCCACCCTGCGGGGGGCTTCGTTCCGGATCTCCCTCCCCCGCCTTCCTGTGGGCAAGTCCATCAGGGCTGCTTCTCCCACATTCAGGGGTCAGAGGCTCACGCTCGCCCCCGCCTGAGCATCAAACGCATCTCCAAAGCTGGTGGAGATGAAATCCTCCTGCCTGCGCAGCGGCCACACTCTTCTGGGGGACCCTGAGACGGTGGGGAATTCTTCCCAAGATCTCGCTAGAACGAGACCCAGACCCACACGCCCTTGCAGCCCACCCCCCAGGCCTGCCAGCCCCCGATTCTGCCCTGGGGCGCTGACCGCAGGAGCTCTCTCTGCCTCTCCTTTGCAGGGGGGCCGGACCCTGACGCGCTTCCAAGGAAGATGCAAAAGATGGGGGTCGAGGGGGGGCCGAGGGAGACCTCCCTGTGAACGGAGCGGCCATGGCAGGCGGCAGATCGCTCAGCTGCCTGTACCCACCGAGCTACTGCACCCCCTGCGCACGCTTGGACCCCTGCGGCCCGTCCCTCTGCAGAGCAGCGCAGCGGGCAATGGGGCGCCCCCCACCCGGGCGGCCTGCAGGAGGCACCACCCCGGGAGCCCAGCCCAGTCAGGGCTCAGACCCGGCTCCAGCCGAGGCCTTCGCGAGGGAGCCTGGCTGGCTGGCGACCCTTCCAACTTTGTCAGACGGCGCCTGGCAGCCCCTCACCCGCCCGTCCAGACCTTGCTTGATCCCTGGCGCTGCTTGATTAAAGCACTCTCCACGCTCCGGGTGTCCGCGCTCGGTGAAGGGGGCTGGGCACGGGCGGCACACGGCACGGCGGGAAGCCTTCCGGAGGGCCCGCTGCCCTCCAGGGGACAGAGGGAGACGGGCCGGGGGGCCCGGGTGCAGAGCCAAGCGGTGCCCGCCAGCAAGGGGAGGTGCTGCTCCGTCCGCAGAGCTCCTCCATGCACAGGGAAAGGGCTCCGGATCGTGTCCGTGCTCGCGGGGGCCTTTGGAAGGCGGTGGAGCCGCTCTGCAGATCTTCCCTTCCTAGCCGCAGCTGTGCAGCCGCTCCAGCCACATGTCTCCGGGGGGGCCGCGGGGGGAAGCTGAGCCGCCAGGGGTCAGGCAGGGCTTTCAGACCGGGCCAGACGCCTGAAAGGCCATGCCCCGTGGGGACGGCCAGGCCCAGGGCCCCAGGAGAGAGCCCCTGCGGAGTCCCCAGCACTCCCTGGCGGAGGCCCGGCTGGCGGGGATCAGAGGCATGGCCTCCATGGCGCTGGCCCCTCGTCTCTGGAACGCCTCCCGAGGAGACCTTGCGGGCCGGGGCTGTTCCCGGCCTTCCCAGCCCTCCCGCTGCCTTTGAGGGCCGCGATGTGCAGCCGGCGCTTGGTGCCAGGGCTTCCCGGCGGGGGAAAGCGGGCGCGGGAAGAGCCGCGGGCATCGGGCCAGCTGGCCGGACTGGTGCCGGTGTGGTCGCGCCCCCAGCACACGCAGTCAGGCGAAGCCCAGGAGGTCTGGTGCTTCCAGGGCACGGGAGGCGAGCCATGACACCGGCGGCCGCCAAGGCTTCTGACAGCAAACCCAGCACGGCAGGGGAGGGTGAGGAATGTCAGCTGGTTTGTTTATTTGTCTGTCCGGAGGGTTTAGCAATACAAAGTGTAAAGCAGCTCACAGTTGCCTCTCCTGGTACAGTAAGCCCGACCCCACGAACTTGGGACAACTTGTCCCTCTGGCAAAATGCAGAACCCCCCACTGCCCCCCCGCATTTCCCCTGCGTTTGGGTTTTGCATAACTGTACACAATATTTGCATTTAAGGAAGAAAAAACACTACAAAATAGCAAAGCTGAAGCTCAGCCAAATGTTGCCTTTGGTGTTGCGTATTTGCTCTCTGCAGAAGCTTCTCGGCCATGGGGGGGGCGGGTAGGGGCACGGGCCCTGGGGCAAAATGCCCGGAAGAATTCAAGCGGCCAAGCCTGGCAGCCCCTCCTCCTGGGGCGTCCCTGCCCCACGAGGGCGATAGCCCAGCCATGGGCCTGGCTCCGGCCCCCCAGGTGGGCTATCGCTTTCTTCCCTGCTTCATGCGGTCGTTCCCTCTGGTCCCCCTCTGGAAATATCGGCGTCCGTTTGACTCCCACACCCACAACTGGAAGCAGTCCCGGCCCATCCTGGGGCGCAGGGCTCCCCGAGAGGCCAGTCCCGTGAGGGGAGGAAGGAGGACCAGCCAGGAGCCGAGGGCTCCCCAGCCGAGGCCGCAGCCCTGAGTCCCCAAGCGCGGACAGGGCCACTTGGGGGGCCCTCCCTCGCGGTTGCCACAACCCAGAGGCAGCTCGTCACACGGAGGAGCAACAGCCACCATTTGAGCGCCTCCTCAGGGTCGTATGCCAGGTCTCCCGAACGGTGTTCATTCACCTCACTTACGAAAGCACGCGAAACACGGCAAGACACGTGCCCCGGCCCCTTCCTGGAACGCCCGTTGGCCAGCACAGGCGGCTCCAGCCCCCCGCCCCAACCGTCTAATCTCGGTCTCAGATTCCTCACCGCTCAGACCCCGTCTGGAATTCTGTGTCCAGATTTAGGAAAGATGCAGAAAAACTAGAAAGGGTCCAGCGGAGGGCAACAAAAACGATCCAGAGCTTGGAAACGCTGCCCTGTGAGGAGAGACTGGGAGAACTGGGCATGTTCAGCCTTGGGAAGAGTAGACTGAGGGGGGACATGATATCCCTCTAGAAGGACCTCAAAGGCTGTCACAAAGAGGAAGGCCAAGCTCTCTTCTTGCTGATGCCCCAGTGCAGGACACGGAATAACCAGTTCAAGTTGCGACAACCCAGATTCGGGCTGGACATCAGGAAGAGCTTCCTCACGGCCAGAGCAATACGGCAGTGAGACCAGCCGCCTGGAGAGGTGGGGGGCCCTCCCACCCTGGGGAGATTCAAGGTGGAATTGGACAGCCACCTGGGTGGGATGGTGTGAACTGGTGTCCTGCCGCAGCAGGGGGTGGACCTGATGGCCTTCTGGGCCTTTCCAGCTCTACTGCTCTATGGTACTACGATTCTGCGATCAGAGGTAGCACAATCTACATCACTAACGCGGGAAGCAGGGGGCCGGCTCTTCTGCTCACACTGAGGATACCTCCTACGGGTGCGAACTACTGCTGGAAAGCTGGATGCGCTGGCGTCCCCCCAGCGGGCAGTGGGGGCGGCTCAGGTGCAGCTGGTCCTGGGCACTGGGGCGCAAGCCTGCATGGAGACGCCCCTCCGTTCCGCTGCAGCGCTTCCACCCCTCCGGGCGCTGCAGGATACGGGGGGGGGGCGGGGGGGCTCTGCCTCTGAAGTCAGAGGGTGTCTGGCGAGAGGCCGGCCGTGAGAAGGAGTCCACACAGAAGCAGCAGCGATGCTGGGCTGGACGACGACTGGCTCGGGCCTGCAGCTGTGGAGACAGGCGGAGAAGAAACGCCCGCCGTGAGAGTCTGGCGAGACGGAGCCCCTGCGGCCGGGCGCTTTCGGCTCCCCGGAGCACCTCACTTGGCTCTCGGGCGCTCCTCTGCCAAGGCCGGGAGGACTTCCCCCCGTTTTGGTCTTCCCTCTTTCCAGAGCAGCAGCCGAGAGTCGTGCGGGACCGTCCGACGAAGGAGGCCGAAGGGCCCAGGTGACCCACACGGCCGCCGGACGGGCAGCGCCAGGAGGGCCCCCAGAGAGGCAGCCCAGCGGCTCGGCTGGCGGAGTGGGGCCAGGCAGGGCCCCAGTGTCGAGGGGGCTTGGAGGAGGCCCCTCCGCCTCACAAGCTCAGCCACGGGCACAGCTCTGGGGCCATGGGCCGCTGGAGAGGCATGGACGCTCCTCCAGGAGTGGATCAACCAGGCACCCACACTGGCCGTGCAGGGGGGGCAGCCCGAGGGGGGCCTTCAGGACACCACCCTGATGTCACCCAGGTGCCCCTTCCAGCGTTTCACGAGCCACGCTGGCGTGGCGCTTCTGCCAGGCCAAGTCGGATTTCGCAGGCCAGAGCCAGCCCCTTGAGTTGGGCCCGAAGCGTCCAGGCAGCCCATGGAGGTGGGCCAGATGTGACCCGAACATCTGGCTCCTGTCATTATTCTGGCCCCTGCAATTCACACACGCTGCAGCTTGCAAGCAGTCTGCAAGGGCCGACCCACATGCAGCCCACTGCAGCAGTCTAGCCCAGAGCCCACCAGCGGGGGCCTGCCGAGGCCGGACACCGCACCGCTCAGCCCCCAGCCGGAAAGCGAGGGGGCCGGCTCGGCTCGCTCTCCCGCTCTCGCGTTCGGCACTGGGAGAAATTTGGGGAGGGGGAGTTCTTACTTTGCAAGAGGAGCTGCGCGACGTGCTACGTGGTCCCCCCCGCTCCCGGGCAGGGCGTGCCGCCCCCCGTGCTGCAGGCGTGGGGGGCACTTGAGGGGCCCTGCCTGGCCCCCTCCGAGGCGCGAGTGGCCGTCGCCGCAGCCTCTGGCCTGGAAGCAGGCAGGGAGGCCCCGAGAGGGGCTGGCAGGAGCCCTGAACGGCCCCCGGGAGCGATGACGGCCGCCCCCGCCCCACTGCAGGCCCCTCCCCGGGCTGCGCCCTCCACCACCTGCAACAGAGCCCACGGGAGGCCACGCAGCCACCGATGGCTGAGGACAGATCCAGCCCCTGCGGCTTCCTCGGGAGCAGCGCTGCGGGGGGGGGGGGCAATGCGGGCCACCTGGCGCGCCGGACCCTTCGCCATCCAAGCCAGTGCTGCTGACACAGGCCGGCAGCCACAGCTCTGCAGGGCTCCCTCTCCGCCCTGCCAGGACGGGTGGCCAGGACCGGACTGGTGGGGCACCCCCCCCTCAGCTAGGGCACTGCAGGTGCCTCCAGGCAGGCCAGCCCCACTGCAGCGGGGAGGGGGCGACCCCCAGGGCCATAGCCCACTCACGGGGACTCCCCTGCGGTGGAGCTGCTCCGAGGAGGGCGCTTCTCGCCCAGATCTGGCTGCGTGGGGGGGGGGGCACGTTGCCCGTGTGGCCTCCCCTCATGGCTCGGACGTGGCTCGTCTGATGCTCGGGCTCAGCGGCAGCCCCCGGCCCCGCTGCTCCTGCTTCCCCCAAGGATTGTGGGGCGGGGAAGAACCGTCTTCTGCCTGCACTGCTGGGCACTTGTGTGCCCCCCCCCCACAAAGGGGCCGCTGATGCTGAGGACTGGGCCGAGCAGAAGAGGACACCCGGGGAGGCTCGGACGGATGGCGTCCTGCGGGGTTCATCCCGGCCCAAGCTGGGGCCGCCGCTAGTCCCTCCTTGTGGGAGCGGCCAGTGGCCCGGGGAAGGGACCCGCTGCTGCTGCTGCTGCGGCACCTCGGGGCTCCCTGCAGCCTCCCCTCGTCTTCCCCCAGCCGTGTGTGCGCATGCGCGTGCACCTCAGGCCTGGGGAGCCCTCCCCCGGGTGTCAACAGCTACTCGCGGCCTGCAGTTCACCTTGCCACGGAGGCGGCCACCCTCCCTGCCACGGCAGGGCCCGGAGGGGGCTGGGGCAGCCCCAGCGGGGGTCAGCGCTCACAAAGCCCCTGCCCAGCTGATCCCCCCCGCCCCAACCCGCTGGAACTTTCCATCCGCATCGGCCGCAGCGAATGGCTGCCTGGCATCGACCGGGTCGGTGGACTAATCGCCTGGTCAGGGTCCAATCGCCCTGGGCGCGCGGGTCCCGCTGGTCACGGGCTCAGCTGGGACGTGTGTGCCCACCACGCGCCACATCACCGCGTGCCGGTGGCCGGCTCTCACCGTTCTTGCGGCCACAGTTGAAGCTGCTGTAGGAGCCGTCGGACTCGAGCTCGATGGAGATCTTGTCATTCTCCTGTTTAGCCCGCACAACCCTGAACCTCTCGTAGGGCGGGATCAGGACTTCATCTTCCCCCAGGTAGAAGGACAGGTCCCTAATCCGGACCCCAAAGCAGGTCCTGATGGTGAAGAAGGTGGCCTTCCCAAATGTCTGCGCAACCCCCTCCTTCAGCGACGAGGACGCAAACTGCCCGAAGCGGACCTGCTTCTTGGCGTCGGCACCCTGGAAATGCACGTTTTCCGTGCCGCGATACGTCGTGTAGCAGTCGCTCCCCTGGGCCCCCAGGATCTGCACTGCTCGTGTCAGGAGAAAGTGGAACCTCTTGAAAGGGAAGTGCTTCTGGTAGTCCTCGCTCGATTTCCCAGCGGCTCTTGTGGCTGCATTGAAGTCTCTGTACAGGCTCCCCCTGGACGTGTAAGCCAGCACCGCCGTGCCGTGCTCTGCCTGGAAGCCGCTGGGCAGGTCCCTGAGAGAGGCCTTCCTCTCCTCCCACTCGGAGGTTGCCCGTTGCCAGGTGCTTTCGAAGTCTTTGGAGGCCGTGAAGTTCAGCGGGGTTGGGGCCTCCCAGTTCGCCTTCACCTTCGCGTCACAGTCCTTGTACTGGTCATCAAAAGCCTCCAGGGACATGTCAAGCAAAACATTTTCGAAGCAAGAGACCTGCGGGGGAGAGGGGACACGGGCAAGGGGCGGCCAGCGGAGCCTCGCTGGGTGGCTGCCCGCCGAGCTGCGTCCAAGCCCTGTGAGACCCGTCCCTCGGGAGGCCCCCCCCTCTGCCTGCGTGCCGCCCCTTCTCGGACAGTGGGCCAAGCGGAGGGGAAGCCCGCGGGTGTCCAGGGAACGCAGGCTGTGTGGCCGGCAACCTTCTTCCAAGCCATGTGCAGCAACGCCCGCGGAGGCTGATGCACCCGCTGCAGAAGAGGAGCGTCCCTGCAGAGCGGGCGCAAGGGGCCCGATTCCTGGCAGGCGCTGTGCAAATGCTGGGCGGGCCCCCCGGGAGCTCAGACCCTGGCCGAGTCAGCCCGGGTGGGGGTCCGGGGCGAAGGAGAGCCCAGGCTCCTCACACGTCCCCAGGCACCGGGCGGGATCCAGCGTGAGCGGTGACGCTTCCCCCGGACGCCTGGCAGCCACCCCGGCCTGGCGCGGCCTTGGGCGCATCGTCCCTGCAAAGCTGGACATCAGCCGCTCGGTGACGGAAGCCCCCTGGCCTGCCTGTCATGCCCACAGTGCCCCATCCTGCCCCACAGTCGACCTGGTGCAGCCAGCTTTGGGGCGGAGGAGCTGCTGCGGCCCCCAACTCTCCCTCTGGCCAAAAGGGGACCGGAGAGGACACTGGCTGACTGGGCAAACCGGGGGGCGAGGTGCGGCCGGCAGGCCTCCCCACACGCCCTGGGAGAAGGCAGGCCCGAGCAGAGAGGGCGCCCGAAGGGGCTCCGCGGCCACTGCCCAAGCCCCCACTCCTGGGCCCCTCAGGGCACCCTGGGAAGGGGCGCTCAGGGCTCTCCGCTGTTTCTGCAGGTGCCGCAGGAATGGGGGCTGCCCCGGCTCAGTTCTCCCACCCACATTTTCCCACCGCACAAAGTTCCCAGCAAGAGCGTGGGAAGCCGGCAACCCTGGGCAGGAGGGTGGATTGGGGGTGGGGGGCGAGGAACCCGGGTTCCTGGGCAGCTGGTTGCTCAGCGACCGAAGCTTCTGAGACGAGAGCCCACCTTTTGCAGAGACGTGCTGAATACTGATTTTCTAAAGAAAGCTCTTTTTAGGGGGGTCCGGGTGCTTCGTCATAACCTTAAAGTGAGGACTGTTCTTTAAAAGTGCGTGTAGATGCCAGGGAAACGTACAGTTTGACGTAGGCTCCTCTAAGTTTGTTCTGAGTGCCACAGACACCTGCAGAATTTGGCTTCCTCCTCTGGATTTCTCACTACCAGATCTTGTTCAAGGACAGGCTGGACATGCGCATGGCGGGCACCTCATGAGCGGAGCCGGCTGGAGCCGGGGTCAGACTAGATGGCCCGGGAGACCCCTTCTGACTCGTTCTCTTTCTGAGTTTCTGTGTTTGATGCCCGTGTTCATGTGCTGATCGAGAAGCAAGTTGCTTTCCTGCTGTCAAACTGCTTTAGGCAGAAGAAGAGGGGAAGACCAGTCTGGGAAGGATTTGCTCCATCAAGGAAGGGCAGTGAGCCGGGCCGTGAAGGACAGGTCGCCGTGGGTGCCCTCCTTCACCGGCGCACCGCAGCTGGAGATGACCTGGGACCAGGTGGGAAGAGCGGAGTGTTTCCCTGTGGACTCGAGTCCCCTGCTTTCCCTCTGGGCTCCCGTCATACCTGGCAGCCTCCTGTGAAGAGCCCCATCCACGGCAGCGCCAGGACAATCCGGAGAGACCAGGTCCTCATGGCCGCACCTGACGAAGACACCACAAGCGCAAACGGGCCCTTCGCATGCGCTCCCTGCGTGAAGCACGGTCAGGCCTTCCCTGCCGGGAACTGGGACCGAACGGGCTGCAGCTGCAACGCCCCGCCCGACCCTGCAGAGCGACACCTGAGGGCGCACTCCCACAGGTCCCCACAGCGCGCGCGCGATTGCGCCCCCTCCGGGATGCTGCCCTGACCACGGCGAAGGGTCTGAGAGCACCTGAGACGCCGAGGGCCGCGCGAGAGGAGGGCGAGCCCGTGCACCAGGCTGGACTCCCAGCAAGGCCACCCAGCCAGAAAAGTGGAGGCGGAGACCCCAGGCTGAGAGGCCCCCTGCAGGAGGACAGGCCAAGCAGCGGAGGGGCAGGCACACCCTGCCGGTGAGGGACCGGGAAGAGGCCAAGGGGCCGCCATGGGGCAGCCGCCATCCCCGACGGAGACCCCGGTGGAGGGTCTATTGCAGACAGCGGCAGTGACGCTCACGCTCGCTCTGGTTACGGAAGAAAGCGATGGCCAGCACCTTCTGCATTTTCTTACCTTGAAACTACGAAGATGAAGCAATCGAGAATGAAACAGGCGAGAAGGCCTCCGGGTCAAAGGCGCTCCGAAAGCTCCTGGGGAAAAGCAAAAGAGAAGGACAGACGGCGCCGTCTCTCATGAAGCCACCAGATCGAAGCCCGATTGACTCGATGCGGAGCCAGAAGCGTGGACAGGAAGCCACTGTGAGGACAGAATGTGGCTCCCCAGGGGCCAAGGTGTCTGGCAAGGGTGTGCTCGGCCTCCCGCGCTCCCCTTCGAGCTGCATGCAGAACACACAAATCACAGGGAATCAGGATTCGGATCGGAGAATCCGAAGGAGCGCGTGCTTCCCCCCGTGCGTGGCTTGTGCGTGCTGTGATCAAAACAGCGCACAACGCAGCGGCGGCACTAAGAGGCCTGCACAATCTCAGAAAGGGTTTTGTGAACGGGGACAGATTTGCGTTGCTTTCCCCGCTCTTTGTTGCTTCTGGCCAACCTCGCAGGGGTGGCCCTAGGCCAGAACCTGGCCAGAATTTAGGTGCAGGAGCTGGGGAGTTGTCAGAAGGAAAGCCATGTAAGACTTCTGCTTCCAGTGCTGACCTGCTGGTCATCCCACGTGAGCGGGATGCGAAAGGGGGAATAAAGCAGAATCGGGTGCCGGGGCGGATCTGGCTGGGGAGGAGAAGCGAAGCGACTTCACGCCCTGCAGAGCCAGCCCCCTGGTGCCGCAACTGCCGCGGGCACAGCGCAGCGTGGCGGAAGCTGGGGCCCGGCTCCTGACCGTGCACAGGCGGACCGGGAATGCGCTGGAAGCGACTGGCCCCGGAGAAGCTCCTGGGGCCAAGGCGGGCCGGCTGATCAACAGCGACCTTCTGGAGGGAGGCGGAGGAGGCGGCGAGGTCCCCGCTGGGCACCAGGCAGGAGGTGGATGGACTCCGTGGAGGAAGCCGCATCCTTGAACTTAGGAGGCCCGGGCAGGACATTTCCGAGGGCTCGCCGAAGTCAGAGGTGCCCTGACGGCACAGGACGCCGACGCCGACGCCGCCACCATGGTGGGCAGAATTAGGAGAGGAATCAAAAGTAAACCTGCCAAGCTCCCACCCCATTGTGCTCTGGGTGAGCACGCTTGACTCTGGTTCCCTGTCCCATGAGATCCTTCCAAGCAGACCAGGACAAAAGGTGTCCTAACTCAGGGTGTTATGATCTTAAAGTTGGTGCTTTGTGTTAAAAAAACGGGTTCCGCAGAAGTGAATAACAAAAGACGCAGGTCGGGCTGGAATTCTCTGCTTTAGCGGAAGTGGCTGCAGCAAAAGAAGCCGCCCCCTGCAGGGCCTCCGTCTTTTTTCCAAAGCAAGAAGAACCGACTCCGCTGCCAAGGTGGGTCCTGCTGCCGGTTGGTGGAAGCTCGCTGCCCCTTAATCTGATGCCATATAAAAGGAGTAGCGATGTGAAGCCTGCTTGGAATGGGTGCCAGCTGTGCAGCCCCCCCCCCCCCCGCAAGCCAGACGCGGCCTGGTCATCTCTCTGGGCACTTGGACCTCGGCGGTTCGGGCAGGAAGCCCAACCCCACCCCTCCTTCCAGCTCTTATTTGGAAACTGTGGTGGGAGCATCTGCGGCTCGTGTGCCCGGGGCGCTCAGCCTCCATTTCCTGTGTGGATTGTGGCCGGGACAGGAAAAGGCTCTTGGGCTGCCTGTGGCCACCAGCCCTGACCCTCCCTCTGCACCTGCGAGTCGGAAGCCCGCCGGTCTGGGTTTGGTGCTCCAGCGCAGAGCGGCCCTGCAGGCCGAGCACCGCTCTCGCTCCCGTGTCTCGCTGTGCGATCTCCTCTTTCCCTGCTCATGCGCAGAGAGCCACAGCCGTGCAGGCTGCTCCTGGGGTTGGTTTGCCTCACAGTCTCTCTGGGCTCAGCAGGCAGTGTGCTGAGGAGCCGCGTGTCGTGAGCGGAGCCGGCTGGAGCCGGGGTCAGACTAGATGGCCTGGGAGGCCCCTTCTGAGTCGCTCAGTTCTGTGTGGGCACCCGTTTCAGAAATGATGCTCTAATTGTCTTTTAAGAAGAAGGATGCAGCCAGGGAAGTGCCTTAAAGAGCTCGATTTTCTTAGAAATTATTTCAAAAGAGGGAAAAACCTGCAAATGATAAGGCTTATTTCAGTGACCGCATGGCCGCAGTGGTCACTTTATGCTCGGATACTTGCAGGCGCCCGTCCGCTCAGGGGCAGCGGCAGCGTGCGGGCTCCCCCGCTGTGCCCCTTCGTGCGCAGCTTTGGCACAGCCCCTTGGCCCCTTTTTACGCAGCTGCGGAGCGCCCCGAGCGCCCCTTGGCCACGCGCGGCCCCAGCCCTGCCTGGCTTAGGGCCAACGGTGCCCCATCGCCACGCAGACGGACCCCAGCCAGGCTCGGCTTTCCCCCAGGCCTTCTTCCGTCCTTCTGCATCTCGTGGCTCCGTTTCTCCGGGATGCCCCCCCCTTCTCCATGGCGTGGGGCATCCACAGCCACTGGGCCAAGTGGGTGAGTCTCCACGGAGGCACCACACCGCCCCCCGCCCCCCCCGTGCCTATGACTGCATCCCCATTGCCACGTCCAGAGCGTAGTGCGAGACCCTCCAGGGATCGGTCCCTCCAACGAGGTCAGTTCCCTCTGTCTCAGATGGGTGCCTTCCTGCCGCAGACCCTCCTCCCCCACGAGGCCGGAGAAGCCGCCGGGGTGGGGCCCGCTGTGGGGCAGGAGAAGCCCCCAGTTGGAGCCCCTCGGCCGACTCCGAGCAGGGCAGGGGGCCCCCCCGATCTGCCCCATTCTGAAGCCGTGGGCGGGGGCAGGGCAAAGCGGCACGCAGGCAGGAGGCCTGCCCTCGTGCGTGGCCGGGTGCCTCTCGGCCTCTGCGGGGGTCTGCCCTGGCCCCCCGGGGCCCAATTCTTTCCCGGGGGCCAGGGGCTGGCGGGAGGGAGGGAGGGAGGGTCGTGCCCGCGCTGCCACCCGAGTGCGGCGCTGCGGGATTCCTGCAGGCCGCAGCCCCTCGGGGCCGGTTTTACATCTTGAACATGCAGTCCCTCCTCGCGAGGTGACCTTTTGCGCTCACTGTGGGGAGAGGACGGGGCGCCACTCCCCCACCATGGGGGACAGTGGAAGACCCACAAGTCCAGACTTGCCTGGTGCCTTCTCTCCCCCCCCCCGACTCCCCCCCGGCTGCCCCCTCCCACTCCCCACCCGCAGCAGCAGCAGCAGCCCCTGTGGAGCACAGCACAGCAGGCCCCTCTGTGCCCCTCGTCTGCCTCCGCGCAGGATTAGGACACACTTCCCTTGGGGTTGCAACCCTGGAGGCGCAGCAAGATTGTCCAGAGAGAACACAAACGGGAGCTGAAGAGGTTCCTGGACTTCTTACAGAAGACCTGCCAAGGCCAGGGAGGAAAAACAGAAACGCAGGGAAGAATTTCGGAAAGGGAGGCTGAGGACAAATAAGGAGAGGGCCCTTGAGGAGGGCCAATGGATTGGTGCGGGGGCAAGACAGGCCCCCCCCCTTGCGAGCACGTGGAGGCTGGTGCGGAGCTTGAAGCCAATGAGGCCACGCGAGAGGCATTTGCCGAAAGCACGCCAGGCGGGAAGGATACAATGTTCAGGAAGACTCGGATGTTAATCAAATAGTGCATAATGTTGTGGAAGGAAATAAGAACGATGTGCCCTTATTTTACCTGAGAAAGAGCAACAGGCCCTTTGCGTGACTTGCACAAGGTCGGGTCAGGAGCCGGTCCTTGGCGTCCAGACTGCCAGAAGCAGCAGAGAGAGAGCGGCAGGACGCGCCCAAGGGGGGTCCTTCCCTGAAGCCCCGGAGAGCAGGAATGGCCTCCTCCTCACCCCGGAAGAACTTCTGCTGACATGCGGCAAGAGCAAAGAGCCCATCTGGAGACCTCGGTCACTGGGGCGGCCGCCTCAGGTGCCACTTCCGTAGGAAGGAAGCGAGCTGCATTTCTCTCACCGTGCATGAACCCCCGCGGAGAAGGCAGCTGCTGCTCCCCTTCCTGGGCCCACTGCTCCGCCGCCGCTTTCCGAGGGGCTGGGCCAATTCTTTCCAAGCTGGCCCCCCCACCCCTTTGGAGCTCCTGGGAGGCCCTCAAAGAGGCAGAACCAAGGTGGGGGGGGAGGGCTCCTCAGCAGCACCGTCGGCGCCTCTCCCTGGTCCAGCAGCGTGCAAGGGGAGGGGTGGGCTCCCACGGGAGGAACGGGCTCCCCCGGGAGGTCGTGGAGGCCCCATCGGTGCAAGGATAGGCTGGACGTCCACCAGGTGGGCATGTCGTGAGCGGAGCCGGCTGGAGCCGGGGGTCAGACTAGATGGCCCGGGAGACCCCTTCTGGCTCGCTCTGTTTCTATGTTTCTATGTGTGCAGGTGCTGAGGAAGCACAAAAGATCCCGGAGATTTGGGCTAGGCCCCTGCGAGGGTGGGCCATGCCAGATGCCCATCGTCCCCCACAAATAGGGGACTGAGGATGGGCTTCCCTCAGGCCTGGGCGGCCTCTGCTCCCCATCTTCCACAGCTCTATGCATCAAGCAGCCTCAACTGTGTCGCATAAGCCTCTGCAGAATTCTCCCTTAATGGACAACCTCCCAGGTGGGCCTTTCTCTGGAGGCAGGAAGGATGGCTGGGTTCAGACATGGCAAGACATGGTGGCTTTTTTAGTGTTGTCTGAACCCAGTCATGGTATTTCACCATGGTAAGTTCAGTCTTTATAAACCCTGATCAGAAACAAGGGTCTGCTCTACCACTTCTCTGAACCACCACGGTTTGCCATGCTCTCTGAATCCAGGGTCATGGCCATCCAATCTCTGTGAGTGGACCAATGAGGAAGAGGCAGGGAGCAATGCACGCTGGGAATGAGGTTCAGACACAGCGGCTGATGGGGTGCATGCCAAGGGTGGGAGCAGGGAGGATGGAAACCATGACAACGTGGCTGTCCTTGCCAAGCTCAAGCAACCGAGGTTCCTTTCGGATGCCAGGATGCCACCCGAGGGCGTGGAATGGGCTTCCACGGGAGGTGGCTGGGGCCCCATCGGGAGGGCATTCAAAAATAGGCTGGAAAGGCACATGGTGGGCATGTCGTGAGCAGGGTCGGCTGGAGCCAGGGATCAGACTAGATGGCCCAGGTGGCCCGAATCCGGCGAATGCCCAAGCGGGGAGCAGACTTTCCCGCCCACATGTTCCACGTGCGGAAGAGGGCATCCTGTCATGTCTAAGCAGCAGCAGCTTGGACCACCACGTTTGGGAAAGTGCAGCCACCGGTGGGGGCCGCATTCTGGTGAGAACATTCTGCTCAGCATTAGCAGGGTGGAGCTGGAAGGGGCCAGGCAGGCCATCGAGTCCCACCCCCTGCTGGCGCAGGACTCCACGCCACACTGCCCCCCTCGGAGGGCTGCCCGGCCTTGCCTCGAATGCCTCCAGTGCAGGAGAGCCCCCCCCCCCCGCCCCCAGGCGGCCGGTCCTGGTGCCGCGCTGCTCTGGCCGCGAGGACGCGCTTCCCAATGTCCGGCCTGGACCTGGGCTGGCGCCGCTTGAACGGACCGTTGCGTGTCCTGCGCCGGGGCAGCAGCCGGAGGAGATCTCGGCCCGCCTCTTCTGACAGCCTTTGAGGCGCTTATACAGGGATCCCAGGTCCCCCCTCAGTCTTCTCTTCTCAAGGCAACTGTGCCATTCTGTTCATTTTGGCTTATAATCCACCAAGACATAGAAGCAGGGCGAGTCAGAAGGGGTCTCCCGGGCCATCTAGTCTGACCCCGGCTCCAGCCGGCTCCGCTCACAACTCGCCCAGCCTGTGCGTGTCCAGCCTCGGAGGGGTTCGTGGGCGTGTGTGGGTGTACCGGGAGGCTGGGAAAGCCACCACATGAAGGCATCCCCCCGACAGGCTGTCCTGTGAAGAGGTGGGGGGGTGGAGACCCCCCCCTCCGAAGCCCCTGAGGAGGGCGCCCCGGTAGCCATGTGCCCACTGGTGCCCTGAGCTTGGGGCTCTGGCCAGAGCGCTCAGCCATGGGGTCCGAGGCACAGCAGCCGAGGCGGGACCCCCAGCTCGGCATCGAGGCGAAGCCGGGAGAGCGCCAGAGTCAGCCTGACTCTGACACGGGGGTCTGTGCCCCCCACCGGCAATGCCCCCTCCCCCCACCCCAGCGATGCACCTTTGGGCTGAGTCGACATCAGAGAATAAGAAGGACGTTTTATTGGAAGGCAAGGCAAGCGTGAAAATGGTGCGGACGCAGCGCCGGCTCACTTTGGTTTCCACTGATCCCACAAACGCTTGGCAAATTTCCCTGCAGTGCGCAGCCAGCCTTCATTCCCGGCTTTCTTCTGCGCCGCCTCCAGCAGCCGGATCCTCCCCTCGAACCCGGGCTTCTTGTCTGCTCGTTGCTCCTTGATGAGCAGGTCGACGTATTGGGGCATGGACAGCGGGT
>NW_025335630.1:82707-100233 GCF_004798865.1 Varanus komodoensis
GTTGCCGCCGGGCAGCTCTGGAGGGGCCGGCATTTTCCAGCATGAACCCGGCCTCCCAGTCCAGTGCACGGCCCCTGCGTGGGGGCAGAGCGTGTGCTAGCAAACCCCATGCCAGGGCGAAGGGAACCAAGGTTCAGTTTTGATGCCAGGAAGCACTTCCTGACAGTCGGGACCCTGAGGGCGTGGAACAGGCACGCACAGCAGCTCCTTTTCCCCTCAACCCATCTGCCACAGCTCCCCCCCCTTCCCTCATGGGCAAGCTGCTAGCGGGCTGCAGTCGTTCCCTCGCCTGCTTCGTATCCCCCTGCTCATCCCACAACATGCATCTACATGCATCACATGTGCGCGTGAGCCCAAATTCCACAGCAGGGGAAGGGTTTCTTTGTTCTCGAGAATAACTGGCTACCCGTGAATCGTTCCAGGTGGCCGCCTGGGCAGTCCTCGGCCGGCCCGTTCGCACACAGAGCATTAAAGGGTGGCACATAACGCACCTGACACTTCCCAGCAGGTCGCAGGGGCCGCCGATCTTTCCCACTTGCCTGCCAAAGAAGGTGCTCCAAAGGGGGGAGGAGGAGGAGGAGGAGGGTGGGCCGGGCCGGGCCGGTGGGACTTGCGCTCTGGGGGAGCTGCTGCTACCTGGCGGTGCCGAGGAGCCTTCTCTGGGCTGCCTCCGGGGCAGTGTCACTGCGTTTCCAGAATGCGCCCCGCTGATTTCTAGAGAAAAGGGCTTTTCTCGGGCCTGGTGATGCGCCCGTGATCGCAGGGTTGCGCCCGTGTAAGTGCTACCGACTGATTTGTGCATGAGACCCCGGGGGAGTTGGCGTCCCCCGTCAGGACGGCTTCACGGACCGGCTGTCCGTTTCTCGAGGGTTTCGTCTCCGTCCCCAGCCGGGCGCGGGGTCGAGAGCGGCGTCCAGCCGCCGCGCTCCTTCCGCGCTTCGGTCCGTGCGCAGCCGCCCAGGCCCTCCTCCCCGGGGCTTCCGCCGGGCGCGGGGAGCGGCGAAACCGAAAGCGCTCCCGGCCGCGCTGCGGGGAAGGCACGTGGCTGGCTGGCAGGAGCCGGGGCGCCGGGAGTGCTTTTCCCCCTGGAGGGGCGGCGGGGGGCCTGAAGCGGGATCCCCCCCTCCCCGCCCCCGCCGGTCTGCTGCTGCCGGGAAAAGAGGGGCGGGTAGCAGCCAGGCGGGACTTTCGCCCTGCCCTCCCTCCGTCCCTCCCTCGCTGCGTCACGTGGAGGAGGACCGGGGGAGGCGGGGGGGGGGGCTTTCTGGCACAAAACCACGTGCCTGTTGCAAATCCACGCCAGGGCAAGCGGCTAAGATAAGGGCGCATTCATTGGCGCGCCATATAAGCGCGGCTTTGTGTGCAGGCAGAGACGCACGGCGGGCGGGCAGCCCCTGCGGTTCCCGCGCTCCCGAGGCAGTCCGTGCGGGGTGCAGGCGTCCCGCGCCCGCTTCCGCGCAGAAGCGGGGGCACAGAGCGGGCGCGGCTTTCGGGGCAGATTGGTGCGGGACTCGGGCGGCTGAGGGAGGCTCGACCGGACGGAGGCACCACAAGCCGGGCGTGCCAAGGCCAGGTAAGGGAGCCTCCGACCTCGCACCGTGTGCCTTTCAGAGGGCCAGAGAATCGCAGAGCTGGAAGGGGCCGGAGGCCACCGGCCCCCCCCCCCCTGCCCCGAGCAAGGCCATCCCCTCGCCAGGAAGGCCACGGGTCTCCCGTTGGGGGAAGGCTGAGCCGAGGGAGGCGCGCGACACTGTCCTGGCCAGACATCTCCGGAAGAAGCCCTTTTGCTGTCCTTGTTCAGCGGGAACCTCCAATGCGGGAGCTCCGCTCCTCACGTCCCAGCCGAGTGGCGCTGGAAAGGGCCGGCGGGTCACTGGCCCAGCCGCCTGCCCAGTGCTGGGCTCCCAGTTACACCACCCCTCCCCAGTGGCTGCCCAGTGGCACCTGCACGCCTCCAGTGTGGGAGAGGCCAGCCGCTTAATCATTAATAAAAATGACGAGGAGGACCAGGCCCCAGACAACTCAGGGTGAAGTCCGTGTCTTGTATATCTCACCTATTGTCCCGGCAGAAGGCACAGAAACCTAGAAGTGAAGTGAGTCAGAAGGGAGTCCCCGGGCCATCTAGTCTGACCCCTGGCCCCAGCCAGCTCCACGCACGGCATCCCCAACACGTGGCTGCCCACCCTTCCCTTGGACACCCTCCCGGATGGGGCCGCCCCCCCCCCCCCGGAAGCCCATGCCGTCTCTCCCAATCCAGCTACCATTTTCGTGCCCCTGCACTGAACCGATTCTGACCTAGCTATGTCTCCCCTATAATATTTCACTGAAGGCAAAAATCCCCGCTAGTATTTTGTGAAAATCCAGGGCCCACTCTTCACTACGATCATGTAGACTGTTGTATGTTTCTGTCCGTTGGTTGACGCAACGGTGTTAGCCGAAGTTAAGGTAACGGCTCTGCCCTAAACTAGGCTTCCTCAGTGAGCCCACCCTGGCTGGGGGCCCCGGAAGCCAGTGGAACATGGGCCCTTCTCTGCCAGAGCCGGAGACAGCAGGGCTGGGGACGGGGCTTGTTCTCACCAACAGTGTGGGAGGAAGCCTTCGGAGGGGCTCCTTGCTTTTGGGGGGGTGGTCTGGCGGGCAGGTGCCCCTTCTCGGAGGTGCATTGTTCCCAAGACGGGCTGGCACAGTGGTCCTGCAGAGACGGTGAGGCGGTGGGCTTGGCCAGGGGGGACACATGGAACGAACGTGCGGCTGAAAATCCGGGCTGCTGTACTGGGAAAGTGGGAGGTTCCTCGATAATGAACTCAGGGGTTGACCCGTGGGACTGCGGACCCTGCCTGGGGAAAACGAGCGCCAGAAGGCGGCGGGGACTTAAGAAATTGCTGATCATGGGGGGGGGGGCAGGAAAAGGGATTGAGTGAAACCACCTTTTCTTTCGGGTGGGAAACGGCCATGCCAAAAATCTAGGAAAACTTGTGGTTAATCAAACTGCTGGGAAGATGGAGATGCTCTGAACAAAATCAGCACTTTTGAGAAGTGCAGAAGGAGCACACACATGCCTCCCCCGAGCATCAGCAGAGTGCTAGTGCCTCTGGGAGTTGTTCAAAGCTCACATTGCCAAGTGGGAAACAACTTTGTGGGGAGGTGATCGTTTTAAAACAGAAGACTCTTTTAATACTCTTGACCAGAGGTTAGGAAAAAACACAACCAACAACAACAACAACAACCCTGAATAACGTTTAAATTCATGTTTTGAATCCAACTGGTTATTCAAATACCGGGACTGAACGTTCGGTTCAGATAAGAAAAATGAAACTGTAAGCACAGAAGAATTCTTGCTTCATGTGAAGGTCAGGCTGAGAGTGTGTGGATGCAAGATGCATCGCCTTGCAGTTATTGGTGTGAGGAGTTGTGATGAAAAGAGTGGTTCAGTTGGTTAGTTTTACAGGGGGGAAAAATCCAAGTAACTTGGTGACCTTGGGTCAGTTCCTGAATTTCAGCTAGCCTACCTCGCAGGGCTGTTGTGAGAATCAGATGGTAGGCAGGAAGAAGATCGCCCAGGATGCCCAAGTTCTCTGGTGGCGAAAAGTGGGGAGATGACTGGAATGCGCAGATGAACCTGCTTCCTTGAAGGCGGTCCCTGAAGAACATCTCTTTGAGGAACCTGCTGCACACATCAAGAGCAAAGCTCTCTGTTTGAGGCAGGGCGCTAGTCCCCATGGAGGGCTCCTTGAGGGCTGCTCTCACTGGCCGCCTGCTTGGGCTGGCAGAAGTGGATTTGGGGTCCAGCTGGGGGTGTTCACAAGCACTTGGCGAAACCTCCGCCCTGTGAGTTTAGGGAGCAGCCCTCAAAGCCAATCTTCAGCAAAGAGTTTGGATCCTCTCTGGTTTGGATCCTCTCTGGTGGATGCCAAGGGGTTTCTGGGGGGGGGGAGCACTGTCTGAAAGCCCCAACCCCACCCAGCCCTCCCCCACGTGGAACAGGGCAAGCGCCGCAGCCAGGCAGGACGGAGGGAGGGAAAGGGCGGCCCGGGAAAGTGGAAGCAAAGCGGCCGCATTATGCTGAGCCGTTTGGCAGGGAGCAAAATGCCAGAGTCTTATTTCCATGCCGAAAGCAGAACCAACTGGGAGCAGAGTACAAAGGCCCCACTTCGGAGCCCCCCCCCCACCCTCGTCCAGCGGGGGGGTGGCAACACGCTTTCCCCTGCTGCTATTTTCATTCATGTGGTTTCCCGGAACGGAGGCACCCAAGACCCTTCGGTTTCGCTGCATCTGCGCTGGGCTGTGCTTTTTCCCCGCGTGGCCCTTGCCTTCCTCTGCTCCTGTCGGGAGGCCTGCGCAAGCCTGAGTGCCGGGGGGGGGGGGGGGGCCGGTGGGGGGGGTGGGGGGGGGGGGGCGCAGCTCTGGGCGCATGGAGTGGGGCTGCCCCAAAGCCTGGCTGTTGTCCCGGATGCTGGAGGCGCAGGCCAGCACTGCCAGCACATGGGGCACCCGATGACAGCAGCCGGGCCGGGGGGGTGCTGGGGTGAGGGGGCCTTCTTCCTGGCAGGGTCCTTCCACAAGCCCCCCCCCCCCCGGCACGCAGGGAACCTGGGCAGGGCGGCCGGGAAACCGCTCCGGCCAGGGTGCGGCCCTGGCTCGGTCCCGACGAGGGGCGGCAGGTTTGCAGCCGTTGCCGCCGGGCAGCTCTGGAGGGGCCGGCATTTTCCAGCATGAACGCGGCCTCCCAGTCCAGTGCACGGCCCCTGCGTGGGGGCAGAGCGTGTGCTAGCAAACCCTATGCCAGGGCGAAGGGAACCAAGGTTCAGTTCCGATGCCAGGAAGCACTTCCTGACAGTTGGGACCCCGAGGGCGTGGAATGGGCTTCCCCCGGCGGTGGTGGTGGCCCCATCGGTGCGGGTGTTCAAGGACAGGCTGGACGTCCACAGGGTGGGCATGTCATGCGTGGAGCCAGCTGGGGTGGGGGTCAGACTAGATGGCCTGGGAGGCCCCATCTGACTGTGCTGTGTTTCTGTGTTTCTAAAATGCATGTTGCAGCCTCAGCCTCTGTATCCTGGGCCGTGTTCGCTCTTTTGGGGGTGAGGCGCATGTGTCTGATTCCGTTTTGCATGTTGGGCCTCTGAGCGCAAGGCACACCCCCTTCACAGACTGGTTCCACCACATCCATCTGGCTCCAGCCCAGCATTCCAGCAGCCGTGCCAGATTCCTTGGCGGTCCTGCCGTGGGGATGCTGGGCAGAGCGGCAGGGCAGGGCAGGGCAGGGCAGGGCAGGGCAGGGCAGGGCAGGGCAGGGCGGGCAGCCCGAGGTTTGCATCATCACGGCTGGAGTGGGCTGGAGGGCCACCACGCCGCCCCTGCTCCCTGCGGGCTCCGAGTCCTGCCGCCCCTCTCGGATGGCTGCCCAGTCGTGTCTGGAATGCCTGCAGTGTAGGAATGCCCAGGACCTCCTCGGTGATTCCTTCCATCCGTTTAGTGACCTACCAGTCAGGAAATGTTTCCTGATACCTGCCCGGAATCTGGCTTCCTGTAACGGGAGCCAGTTAATCCGTGTCCTGCACTGGGGCATCAGCAAGAAGAGACCTTGACCTTCCCCTTTGTGACAGCCTTTCAGGTCCTTCTAGAGGGATGCCGTGTCCCCCCTCAGCCTTCCCTTCCCGAGGTTCTCTCGATCCTTCCTCGCAGGGCTCCATTTCCAGCCCCCAGATCATCCCGGCTACTCTCCTCCGACCCCTTGCCAGCTTGTCTGCATCCTTCTTAAACCGTGGTGCCCAGAACTGGACACAGCACTCCGGATGGGCCTGAGCAGGCCCAGAAAAGGGGAAAGAGGATGCGAAAGTGATGCTTCTATTCATGTAGCCTAAAATAGCATTTGTCTGTTTTGCAGCCACATCAGGCTGTTGTCTCATATCCAGCGAATGGTCTACAATTCCAAGCTCCTTCTCACTTGCACTATTGCTGAGTCAAGTGTCTTTCGTCTACGAGTTTGTCTTCCTTTTCCGAGGTACAGAAGCTGGCATTTGTCCCTCCGGAGTTTCCCCCTGTTGCTTTCCCTGCCTTGCTCCAGCCTTTCACGATCTCCTTGAACCCTCTTTCTGTCTTCCAGGGGATTGGCCGCCCCACCCACTTTTGTGCCATCTGTAAAAGTTTTCAGTGTTTCCGGCACTTCCTCCTCCGAGTCATTAATGAAAACGCTGAGGAGCACGGGGCCCAGGACTGGTCCCTGCTTGTTACCATTCCCCAGTTCGAGGAGGTGCCGCTGACGAGCGCTCTTTGCGTCCGATTCGGTAGCCCATTTTCAGCTAGTTTCCCGACCAGGAGATCCTGGGGCGCGTGGTCAAAAGCTGTGCTGAAGTTGGGGTAGATTCTGTCCAGGGCATTCCCACAGTCCTTCAGGGAGGCTCCCCAGTCGAACAATGACATCAGGTTGGTTTGGCAGGATCTGTGCTTGAGGAATGCGTGTGGGCATCTAGCAATCGCTCGTGTTTGCACGGCGTCTGCGGACTGACAGCCCTAGAATCTTCTTCCGGGTTTTCCCAGGGTGGCTGTCGGCTTATCCGAAGGGGCCTGGCTGTGCGCCCAGGGTGGCACCTCTGACGGCATGTGCTGTCCAGTGCGGACCCGCATCCATGCGTCCGGGCACGCACCACCTGTTGGCCTGGCGCGGGACGGTGGCGCACGGGGCCTCTGGAGGCGGGCGGCGAGGAAACAGGCAGAGGGGCCCGCGGAGGCCGGCCCAGCCACGGCCTGCTGGCACCCACAGCCACGGCGGCCTGGGCCCGGCAGCCCGCAACGGCCACCGAGGCGTCCTGCGGAGAGCGGCGAGACTTGTGGAGGTGCGGCAGACTGGGGCTTCTGCTTAGGGTCAGGGGCGGCGCTGTGCCATCGGCAGCCACGGCCTTGCGCGTCGCCACACTGAGTCCGTGGGACGGCGCGGGAGAACGGGGGCTGGCGCGGCTTCAGGACAGTCCCAGGCTGAGCCCTTGCTGGATGCAGCCGAGTTGGGAGTGCCTGTGTCGCCCCCCGCCCCGAGCTCCTCAGAAAGAGGAAGCCACGCAGCATCCAGAAGTCAGTCATGTGGGGAAACCGCACCGCTCCAGCGCACCGGGCGTCTGCGGAGCCCCGGCCAGCACCGCCCCTTCCCGCTCGGGCTCTAAATCTGGGCACCAGCGGGAACCTCGCCCCCCGGAGCGCAGCTCCGCAGGCCCCTTGCGAGGCCGGAGAGGCAGCAGGGGAGGTCGCGCGGCTGGGAAGCTGCAGTGGCGGGAAGGGCCCCCCCGGACCCCCACCCGGTGCACGAGGCAGGTACTGAGGGCTGCATGCTTGGCAGGAAGGGATGGGCGAGGTGCTTGGAGGCCAGTTCCTAGCAGCCCCAGCAGCCTGGCCGATGATGGGCACTGCCGTTCCACCTCGCCCCCCCAGGTCTCAGGCGGAGGGAGGCGGGGAGATGCCAGAGCCGCGCGCCCTCCCCGCCCGCCCGCCCGCCCGAGGCGGGAGGCGCCCGAGGACGGGCCGGGGCTGCTCCGGGGTCGCGCTTCGCCCGGGGTCGCGATGGGAGAGTCAGGCGCTCCCACGGGCGCACAGTCTGGCTGCTCCCCGAGCTGCGCTCGCGCGGAGCCTCCCCGGTCCGGCTTTGGGGGCGGCAGCCCAGCACTGGCCGGGCTGCCGTCCCCGCAGATCCGGTGGACCGAGGGCGCTCCGTGCTTGCCCGGCCCCCGCAGGCCCCCTGTGGCCGCAGCCCTTCCGGTGTGAGTCGCCCTGGGCAAGCGGGGGGGGGGGGCACAAGGCGTGCGGGGAGGCAGAGAGGCAACGTGTGGACGGGGCTTGAAGGGCAGCTGCCGATGCCCACCCTCCCCTCAGCACTTGCCGCAACAGCACCCGCATCCCCCGCTCTTCTGGCATTGCCGAAACCATTTTTCCTCCTGGAAGGAAAGAATCGTAGAATCGCAGAAGAGTCGAACTGGAAGGGGCCAGGAAGGCCATCCAGTCCACCCCCTGCTGTGGCAGGATGCCAGTTCACACCACCCCACTCAGAGGCTGTCGGGTTTCTTTCTGAGTGTCCCCAGTGTGGGGGAGCCCCCCCGTCTCCAGGCGGCTGGTCCCACTGTTGTCCTGCTCTGACTGTGAGGAAGCTCTTCCTGATGTCCTGCCTGAATCTGGGAGCGTGTTCTCCGGAGCGTCTGTGGGCTTGGGGGGGCCCTAGGCAGCTGTGGGGAAGGGGAGCCCCCCGCATGGGAGACTGCGCAGGGCAGGCAGGAGGGAGGGCCGCCCGCTCTTGCGCAACGCCGGGGAGCCCTCGAGGGGGACACGCTCCCTGGCAGCAGCTGCGGGGGTGACGGTCCGCCGCCCGTCTGAATTCCCTCCGCGCATTTGGGGAAAGTCCGCCCCGGCGGCCAGGCCCACACGGTTTTCCAGGGGACTCTTCCCCACAGCCCTGCTCTCCCCGGCGCTGCGCATTTAGGGTGCAGCCCCGCCAAGTGCCACGTCGCTTGGCCCACCGCCCCCAGTCTTCTCGTGGGAAAGCTGTTCTGCCCCGTTCGGGCCTGAGGGGCCTGGCTGGGGGGGTATCTCGGGCCCTTCTCCCCCCCCCCCCCACAGAGCCCTCCCGTCTCATCTCACTGTCCTTTCCCACAGGGAGGAGCCGGAGGGAGGCACCGCCGGGCCCGGCCATGGCTCGGTCCGATGACACGCTCGAGATGCCAGCGCTGGGCCGCCCCTTCCAGCTGGGGATGCTGTACGACTGCCGCAAGGACGCCCTCATCCCAGGTGGGGCCGGGAGCAGTGGGGGGCAGTGGGGGGCTGTCTGCAGCACAGGCCAGCGGAAGGGGCGGGGGCTGCCGAATGCCCCAACACCACTGTGAGGAGCAGCTGCATTGGCAAGGACCTTTCGCCCCCTACTTTAATTCCTGGGGGAAGGACCCGGACGGCTGCCCACGACCTGCACACGGTGTGCGGACGCTGCCCGGTGCTGCCGGGTTATGCGCTGGGGGTGAGCCAGGACACGCCTGGCATTTCCCCATGGATGTTCTGGCTGCCCAAGCAGGAATCCTGGCAGGGTGGGAGCTTGTGGGATTCTCCACCTTCGTTCCAGGTGGCCATGCAGGTGTGTTTTTTCCAGCGTAAGACGTCGCTTGCTCCGTCTTAATTAAGGCCAACCAAAGCCACTCACCCTGCACCAAAACCGTGCCGGGTCCCCTGCAGGATCTCCCAGGCAGACATTTCCTGGGCAGGCCTCTCTTTAGGGGAGGTGGGCTCCAGAAGAGGCGCATTCTGCCAGGAGCAGGCACAGTCGGCCCGTTGCCTTTGCTGGCCAAACAAGCGCTCGGGTTGTTGCAGAACTGAAAGGAGAAAAGACCAAACTGGGTGACGGGGGCGATCCAGGGATGTCCAAACGGCAGCCGTTCCGGCCAGTTCCTCTCTCTCGGGCCTTTTGCTTCCATCCTGGCATCTGCCTGCGCCAACAAAGTAACGCTTCGTGCATGCTTCCTTCCAGGGATCACCCTTTGGGACCTGCAGGCACTGCAGAAGGACCTGAGCATCCGGCCGCAGCCCAAGACTGAGTCGGAGGTCATCGCCTCGGACTCCATCGATGACAAGGCCTCCGCCCTCGGCGTCTCCGCGTCGCTCAAGGCCAGCTTCCTGGGGGGCCTGGTCGAGGTGGGGGGGTCCGCCAAGTACCTGCATGACTCCAAGACGTCCCGGCAGCAGGCCAGGGCCACCCTGCAGTACAGAGCGACCACCCGGTACGAGCAGCTGACCATGAGCCACCTGGGCGTCCAGAACGTCTCCTACCCGGCCGTCTTTGAGCACGGCACGGCCACCCACGTCGTCACCGCCGTCCTGTACGGCGCCCAGGCCTTCTTCGTGTTCGATCGAGAAGCCTCTTCTTCTGAGACAGTGCAAGATCTGCAAGGAGGCCTCCAGGTTATGATTGGAAAGTTCATATCTATCAAGGGGGAAGCAGAAATTGAGATGAATGAGAAGGAAAAATCCTATACTGAGAACTTCAAGTGCAAGTTCCATGGAGATTTTTCTCTGGACAAAAATCCAGTGAGTTTCGAGGATGCCATTCGAGTGTATGCCAGCCTGCCCAAAATGTTAGGGGATGATGGGAAGAGGGCTGTGCCCGTGCGGGTCTGGCTGTACCCGCTGACCAAGCTGGACTCCAGAGCGGCCAAGTTGGTGCGCGACATCAGCCTCTCCCTGATCTTTGATGCCCAAGCATTGATGGAGCAGCTGAACGAGGTCAAGATGAGATGCAACGACCTGGCAAGGAGCCCCGTGACCGACGCCTTCCCAGAAGTCAAGAGGAAAATCAAGCAGTTTGAGGATCTGTGCAAGCAGCACCGGCAGACCTTCCAGAAGCAGCTGGCAAGCGTCTTGCCTTCCATCCGAGGAGGCGGGAAAGAGGAAGGGGCCCTGGCAGACATCCTGGCCTCCATTGGCCACTCCCCTTTCAACAGCCAACGACTCGGGGAGTTTCTGGACGCCAAGGAGCGAGAGATCAGTTTCGTGAAGTCATACCTCGCGATCCTCAGTGGGGTGGAGGTCATCTCCTCCCGGAACAAGCTGGAAGAGGTAGTGCTGGACCCCCAGAACGAGTTTGTCATCTCCTTTACCTTCACTTCCCTGCATGACGAGGAGCCGTTTCTGTCCCAACTGCAGCGCTGGCTCCAAAGGGCGTTTCAGCAGCCGGGGGACGATCCGGGAGCCGGCGCGGCTGCCCCAGGGGCGGGCAAGGCCTGGTTTGAGCACAAAGAGAAAGTGCAAAAGGCTCGGAAAGCTGCCAAATCCATTTCAGACTTTGCCCGTGTGAACAGCGCCAGTGGGACGACTCGCTTTGTCGTGGCCTCCGTCCCTGACGGGGAGCACCCCGGAGCTTCCATCTACCTGTATGAAGAGGGGGAGCTCATCAGCAGCTGCCTTGAGCTGCCCCCCAAGCCTCTCCCTCCCCTCCTCGGGGCGGTCGGGCACGAGAGCGTGCAGCTGACCTTCCAGCCGGCCGCGTACGGGAGGGCTTCCATCTCCGGCTACCGGGTAGAGTACAAGGTCACGGGAGAAGAAGGCTGGGGGGCTGCGAGCACGGAGGACGGACGGGAGACATTCCTCCTGGAAGGCCTGAGCCCGAACACAGAGTACCAGCTCCGATACGCCGCCAGGAGCAAGCCGGGCCTCAGCGTGAGCAGCGACCCGAGTGCACCGGTGAGGACGCTTCCCACCAGCCCTCCCGGGAAGCCCAGAGAGGTCACCGCAGAGCCGTCCCTCATCTCCGTGGCCTGGGAGAGTCCCAGCGCCGTCGGCGTGGGGGCCGTTATACAGGAGTACAAAGTGGAGTACAGGGAGGGGGCTGGGGAGAAGAGTCGCGAGGCCAAAGGGGGGTGGAAGGAGAAGAGGACGGCAGGGAAGACGGAAGTCTGTGAAATTGGCCAGCTGAAGCCGCAGACACGCTACAGGGTCCGGGTGTCGGCCGTGTGTGCCGACGGGGCTCAGAGTGCTCCCAGCGAAGAGGTGGAGGTGCTCACATCCCCGGAAGAAGGAAGGGAGTCCAGACTGGCCCGCGCATTCCTCCCGAAGAGCACCCTGCTGGAGAAGGGGCCGCCCTCCGTGTACGCCCTTCCTCTGCAGAAGGCCACGGCCGGTGCCACCAGGTCCTGTGTGACGTACCAGCTGGGTGAAGCGAGCTCGCAGGTCCCCAACAAGGTGATCATGGTGATGGGGGCCACGGGGTCAGGGAAGACCACCCTCATCAACGGCATGGTCAACTACATCCTGGGCGTGCAGTGGGGAGACGACTTCCGGTTCAAGCTGATCCACGAAGAGACCCACAGAAGCCAAGCCGAGAGCCAGACCTCGGAAGTGACGGCCTACGTGCTGAACCACCAGAGGGGCTTCCAGGTCCCCTATTCCCTCACCGTCATCGACACGCCGGGGTTTGGGGACACGAGAGGAATCGCGCATGACAAATTGATCACGGAGCAGATCCAGGAGTTCTTCTCCACCCCGGGGGGAGCAGATCACATAGACGCCATCTGCATCGTGGTCCAGGCTTCCTTTGCCCGTTTGACTCATGCCCAGAAATACGTGTTCGACTCGGTGCTCTCCATTTTCGGGAAAGATATCAAGGACAACATTCAAGTCCTCATCACGTTTGCAGATGGGCAGACCCCTCCTGTCCTGGAGGCCATCAAGAAGGCCGATGTGCCGTGCGCCAAAGATGCCAGAGGAGTCCCCATTCACTTCAAGTTCAATAATTCGGCCCTGTTTGCCCACGGCCGCAGCGCAAGTGGGAACAGCTTTAATTTTGACGAAATGTTCTGGAAGATGGGCACTATGAGCATGAAGACCTTCTTCGACTCATCGGCCAGGCTGGAAATGAGAAGCCTGACCTTGACGAAGGAAGTGCTCCGGGAACGGAAAGAGCTCGAAATCGCCGTGGAGGGGCTGCAGCCCCAGATCCAGGCCGGCCTGGTGAAGCTGGAGGAGCTGCGGAAGACGCAGAATGCCCTGGAGCAGCACAAGGGAGACATGGAGGCCACCCAGGACTTTGAGTACGAGGTGGAAAAGACTGTTCCGCACAAGCAGGACATCTCTGGGAGTGGGAACTACATCACGAATTGCATGCAGTGCTACTTCACCTGCCACTATCCCTGCGGGATCCCGAGGGATGAGGACAAGGCTGGGTGTGCCGCCATCAGCCAGAGTACCGGGAGGTGCAACGTCTGTCCCGGCCAGTGCCCGTGGAACGTGCACTTCAACCAGAAATACCGGTTTGAGTATATAACGGTGAAGGAGAAAAAGAACTTTGAGGACCTGAAGAAGAAGTACGAGCAGGCCTCCGGCGAGGTGATGAATGCGGAGAGGATGCTGGAGCATCTTCACGAGGAGTATGACGTGGTGAAGCACACGCTGGAGCGCCTCATCCAGAAGACCGTGCAGAGCCTCCGGCGCCTGCAGGCCATCGCGCTGAAGCCCAACCCGCTCTCCACGCCCGAGTACATCGACCTGCTCATCATGTCCGAGGAGCAGGAGCTGAAGCCCGGCTACCAGGAAAGGATCCGCTCGCTGAGGGACGTGCGGAAAGTGGCTGAGCTCATCCAGAAGATCGCCAAGAAGGAGACCCTGCTGCCCGGAGAGCAGGACCTGTACCAGAAGCTGAGGCAAAAAGAGTCTTCCTCCCTGGGCCAGAAACTTAAGAAGGGGATGGCGGCCATTGCCAGCTGGTGGTGATGAAGCTGCGCGCCGGCCCGTTTTGCGGCGGCGGCGGCTTTGGGCGGCCTGCGAGTGCAGTCCGGGGCCAGGAATGGCAGCCCTGCAGCGCGATCGGCGCTTGAGCCTGCTGCTGAGCAGAAAGCGCCTCCCGCCACTGCGTGCAAACGCCGGCACTCCTGCCCGCACACCTGCGCACACGCAGGGCCCGCTCCTGGGGCAGCCTGGACGTCCGGAAGCCTCCCCGGGCTGCTCTCGGAATGGTGCTCCAGCCGCAGGACTGCAGCACCCCCTCCAAGAGCAGCTGCTTGCGCTTCCCTTCCGTGTCTCCTTTTCGTCTGCCAGTGCAGCTGCAGCGCCGGCTGTTGCTGGGAGGCCCCAGGCAGGGCTCGGGGTCTGCCTGCAACCCGCGGACCACCCCCTTTGCACCCCGTCCCATGGGAACCCGGTGATGCGCATGCAGCCCTTGGAAAAGGGAGCAAGCCCCCCATGCTTCCTGTTTAGCAAACAATGTGAGAAACACTCGCCCTGCTTCACCGCTTCCCTCCTCCGTCTGGGCCTAGCACCCATTTTTCTCAAAATGCAGGCCCTGCTTCTCCAGACCGAGTTTCAGAATTGGCATCCCTGCTTTGCTGAGCTGCTCTCCCGGCCGCCTTCCTGCTTTTCACGTTTCCGGGGATTGGCCGCCTCGGGGCGTCCATTGCAACCGCAGCACAACTGTCCCCCATTTTGCACAGCGCTGGTTTTTCTCACGGCTCGGGGACTTCTGACCCCCTCCCACTGCCTGCCCCACCCTGTGCCCCCGCCTGCCCTGCGGAAGCCCCCCCCCCCCGCTGCTCCGCCCGCCCTCATTGTGGCCGTAGAGGCGCCTGGCGTCTCTGGGGTGGCAGAGCAGCTTTTGAACCGAACCTGAAGAAAGCCGAGGGGAAGTGGCGAGACTCCGGTTCTGCTGGAGTCGCCCTCGTGAAGGAAGGGAAACTGGTTGGACCGGGGTGGAAATAGGCCCTTGCTGGCCACTCAGCTGGGCCAAATGGCCCCTGGGGAAAAGGTACGGAGGGGCCTGGAGGGGCCCCCACCTGCGGCCGCTGATGTGGCACAGGTGGCAGCCCCGAGCCCGGGTGGGACATCCGGAGTGTTTGGCTCGGAAGGAGAGCATAGAGCCGTGGGCATTCGGAGAACCAGGTGGGAAGCAAGGAGCCCGTGGGATGCGGTCACGTTGGGCGCCAACTCGAGACTATCCAGCCCGTCGTATGGAGGGCGGGCAGGGCGTGCCAGGGCACGTCAAAGAGGCATGCCAGCATATGGGCCCGAAGCCTCAAAAGGGCAGCCCCCTTCACGGAGGCACCGGGGAGATGCCGGCCAAGTGCTTTGGCAAGCGGAAGATGGGGAAGGAATGCAGGGGGCACCCGCAGGAGAAACTCGTGGGTGGCTTTGATTCCTCAGACATGGGCTGGATGTAAGCCGCGTCCCCGTCGTGAGGAGGAGGCAAAATGCCCCGATTCCGTCCGGGCCATTGCCCTGGAAGAGCCGGCAGGTCTCCCGGGGGTGTGGGAGGAGGGCGCCTGGGTGGCCGCACCCGGCCCTGACCTTCCGCCGGGGAGCAAGCGCACTGGCGCTGCAGCAGGGGCCAGGACGGGCTTCTCCGGCCGAGCCGCTCTTGGCCGCTCTGGCCCAGCTGCTGGGTGCAGCGTCACTGCGGTCCCGCTTGAAGTCTGTGGCGCATTGCTCTTCTTGTCAGATGCTTGGCTTCCTTTCTTACGAGCAAGGGGGATACACTGCTACTCCGGCATCTATGCTGGTCTGGCCATTGCACCCTGGATAGAAATATAGGCAGACGCCTGTACAAAGCTGCGGAGGACCAGGTCCTCCTGTCCCGAGGAAGCTCTCTGCGAAGGAGCCAAAGGCCGGCGGAGGCAGCCCTTTTGAAGAATCTGTGCCTGGAAGCTGCTCGCCGCCAGGGGCCCACCCAAGCCAGATCGCCACCCAGGGGAAGGAGGCCAGGCCTGCTTCCGCCCTCCAGAGGGGGAGGGTTGGGGCCACTGCAGATGTCCAGTGCCCACCATGGGGACAGGATGCTGGACAGCGGGACCAACTGCAAGGTCTCAGAAAATTGGCAGAGTATTTTATAACCTCCTAATGCGTAGGCGTTGAAGACATTATGATGACAATCTGATGTCAGCATTTACAGAACAGTAATGCCAATCGGCCAGACATGCATGTTACGATAAGATGGAAAATATTGGAGCCGGGGGTCAGACTACATGGCCCACAAGACCCCTTCTGACTCGCTCTATTTCTCTGTTTCTATTTCTGATTATAATCTATTGATACTTTGACTGAGTAAATTGCTGAAGCTTAAACTGATCTCCTTGTCTGTTTAAACCTGTAAATGTGGGCTGTTGAGAAACCATTCATGAACACATGACCTCAGCTACCACGCTCTACTGGCAGGAGGGCTTTGAACCTGAGGAAGAAACTTGCAGCCCTCTGCTTGGCTGCAACGCATGAAGTGCACTGGTCTAGTGAACTGGATACTTCTTGGTACACTGTGAATTCCTGCAGGGATTATGCAGCAACATTGTGACAGTGAGTTATTTTATATCACTAGAGTGTGGCTGAATAGAAAACGGGAATTTCCTTATCTAAAGACACGGGGGGGGGGGCAGCTTCTGTCTGCTTCTCGAAATGGATTCCAGGATCACACTGCACTTTCCCGCTAAAGGCACCACACACCTTTTAACCTTCAATATGATTTATTTGGACCTCTGCTCCAAGAGCACCCTTCCAGAACCTGGTGCCTCTGGGTGCTCTGGACGCCAGAGCCCACCCATCCCCACCCACACGGCGATGGCCAGATGCACTGGAAGCGGAAATCCCAGGCACCTGGAGAGAACAGGCAAGGTGCCACTGCCGGGGATGATGGGGCTCTCCTCACACTTCTCTCCTGGCAGAGAACGGGGCGGGTGCACCTGGCATCTCCTTGCAGCGTCATGCTTCATCCCACATGTTGGGGTCACTGGCCTTCCTCGGCTCCCATTCGGGTGTGTTATTTACACATGAGTAGACCTACCATCTAGTCCTTCCAGGACATTGTCAAAAAACATGTCCCAGCTTCCAGCCTCCAGCCTTGGACAATTTGCCTTCTATGGACCAAAACGTGCGTGGAGCGACCGAATGGCACTACCTTTGCATGAGAACAGTTTTGCGGGGTGTGCTTACACCCCAGAGAGAGGCGCGAATGAGGCTGCTCTCAGAGCCCCTCGTCCTCTCCTGCAAGCCCAGCATATGGGCTCAGCGCTGCAGCAAGCTGAGGGACGGCTTTCGCATGCTGCTGGGAGCCAAGCGGCGCTCTGCGGGTCGCCCGCTCTGGCAGTGCGGGCTGCCTGGCGCCGAGTGCTGTGGGAAGTCTCCTCCTGAAGCGGGCCACCTGCTGCAGCCAGCAGCCCCTCAGAGGCTGGTTCCAGGCTCCCAGGGAGCCCGGCCACCCAGGGGCTTCCCACTGGCGGTGCCTTGCGTCATGCAGGCTGAAGGCCCCCGGACCAGCGCAAAGGAGGCAGCTGCCATCCTGCCCCACCCCAGGGGACCCATGAGCAGCGGCCCCACCTGAGGCCAGGCACAGCGGCGCCCCACGCCCCTGCCAGGCCCCGCCGGAAGAGCTGCAGCTGCCTCGGCCTGGAGCGTCCCGGCCTGGCCCGGTCACACCCAGATCCCGCAGCTGCCGGGGCCACAATCCCGCCCTTGAATCCTGCCAGCCAAGTCGCCAAGGAGGCAGCACGCAGCCACCGCGTCCCTGACCCTGGCGGAGGGCCTGGTTCTGCCCAGGTGGGCACAGCTGCCCCTGGCAAACGTGGCTGGTGCAGGTGGGGCCACCGACACACGCTCGGACCGGAGGGCAGTCCTCCAGAGTGGCCTCGCCCCGCCTCCTCCAGGGCACCGGCGGCTGCCCACTGGGCCCCGTTGGCTGGCCCCTCCCTCAGTCTCCCCCCAACCTCCCCACGCGCTCCGGGAGGCGTGGGCAGCACCCACGCAAGAGCTTTGCTCACCTGCCCGGCTCCAGAGCTGAAATGGACCGGATCGGATCGTGCAGAAGGAGCGGCCTCAGCACAAGGGGTGGGGGGCCGCCGACCGCTGCCGGGGTGTCCTGGTCCAGCGGCCCACGAGAACGAATGCTCGATCCCCGGGGAGACGCCGTCACCTCGCCCCTCGGCGGTTTCGTGGATGAGAAACACCCGGGAAGGTCCCTCTGCAGGGACAGACCTCTACAGCGGCGCTGCTGCATGCCTTGCCTTGGCGGGGGGGGGGCCCTGCAGGTGCAGCTGGGGG
>NW_025335630.1:100333-100733 GCF_004798865.1 Varanus komodoensis
GGGGGGCGCATCTGGCACGTGAGGCAGCACTGCAGGTGGAGGGTTCGTTCCGGGAAGGATGGAGGGTGGGAGCACCCCGTCCGGACCCCCTGGACTCCCCAGGGCAGCCCTGGAAGCCCGGCCAAGCATGGCGGCTCTCAGGTGTGCCCATGTGCCCCCCCCCGCGAACTTCCACATTTTAGCCTATGGGGGAGGTGCAATTTTTGGCCAGTGCTTTTTAAAATGGTTTCTTTGTGTCATTGTGTGGATTTCTTTGAACAACCACAGAGAGCTGGAAGGGGCCACGGAGGCCATCGGGTCCAACGCCCCCTCCCCCAGCCAAGTCACCCCACCCCACTCAGAGGGCCGTCCAGGTTCTTCTTGAAGGTCTCCAGTGTGGGAGAGCCCCCCCCCCCCCCCC
>NW_025335630.1:101044-105810 GCF_004798865.1 Varanus komodoensis
GGGGGGGGGGGGGGGGGGGGAGCTGCAGGTCCATACATTCGCTAGCGGTGCACAGGCAGCGCGGCTCCACGGAAGGGGCTCCGCCACGTCCGGGTGGCCCCCGACCAGCTGCTCCAGGGAGGCAGGAATCCGCGCCGCGCCGGCTGAGCGAAGCCCTCCGCATTCGCCCTGAGCTTCCATGCACGCGTGTTTCCGAGTGAGCGCGGCAGCTCCGCGCAGCGTCGAAACGGCGCGTCTCGGTTAACGTGGAGCGCCGCGCGCTTTTCAGCAGGCGGCGGCTTGCCCGCGTTCCGACATGCACGCTGCCCGTCCTGCAGCTCACGCAGCGTGTCAGGCGCAGGTCTCGCCCATCCAGGGGGCGACGCGTGGGGCGAGCCTCCCCGCCAGGAACCGAAACCACCCCGGCCATAAATATCCCAGGAAGGGGGTGGGCACCTCCAGCCCCTCCAGTCGTCCCGGATCTGAGCAGCAGCCTCTCCGCGGAGCGCTCCCGGGACTGGGACCCCCAAGCCGCCAGAGGCTCCCGACCGCAGGGCGAGCACGCCGGCAGGCTCAGGTTCTCTCTGCGGTCGCAGCAGGGGGCTTGGGGGGTGGCGGGGGGAGGGGGCCGTGCCCAGCCGCCCCCACCTGGCCCCGGGCGCAGGCCGGCCCATGAGCTGCGCTCGGCCGAGTGTGCGCCGGCCCCGCCTGCGAGGGGTCCTGCGAGGGGTCGGCTCTGCGCGCGGGAGGCCCGGCTGCGTCCGCGGAGCGGGCCCTTCTCGACGCGCCTGTCCCCGCAGGGCCCGCCTCGGCGGCGATCGGAGCCGGAGAGCGCGCCCGTCCTCGGCGCGGAGGGTGCCGCTCGGCCGGGCAGCGGGGAGCGGCGTCCCAGGCCGGCCGGGAGACCTCGGCGGAAGCAGGCAGGCGTGCCCTGAGCGGAGCCGGCTGGAGGGGGCAGGCTGGGGGGCCCCTTCGGGCTCTCCCTGCTCCCCAGCTCTTCGGCACCCCGGCCCTGCTTCTGCGCCTGGTCTGGGGGGGAGGGGGGGAGATTGAAGGAACCCCCCCCACACACACACGCACACAGCCCCCAGCCAGTTAGTTGGCTCGGCCCCAGTCCGTCTGGGCGCTCATGGTGGCCAGCAGCCCGCGGCAAGGGGGAGGGGGATCCCGCCTTTCCGTGCCCGGAATATCTTTTCTGGCGTGGAGCGAGGGCCACTCGGAGCAGCGGGAGGCCAGAGCTTGGGGAGCGGGGGATCTGGGGGCGAACAGCAGAGCAGGCGGCCGGCTGGGACTGGTCTTCTCCCGTGGGGGCACCGTTTGGATTTCTCCCCCCCGGCGCCGAAATGTCACCGTCCAGGTGGGGCTTGGCGCCCCCCTCGGTCTCTTGGCATGAGGGAGACGGGGAGCTCCGGCTCATCCTGGTCGGGAAGAGCGGCGGCGGGAAGAGCGCCATGGGCAACACCCTCCTGGGCCGGGAGGAGTTCGAGTCCGTCCTGGCAGCAAACGCCACCACCCTGCAGTGCCAGAAGGCGCAGGGAAGCTGGAGTGGCCGGCGGGTCTCGGTGGTCGACACGCCAGACTTCTTTCCCTTGGGAGCCTTCCGGGGGATCGTGTACTCCGAGATCTGGCGCTGCGTGGAGCTCTCCCGGCCTGGCCCCCACGCGCTCGTGTTCGTGACCCAGGTGGGCCGCTTCACTGCCGAAGACGAGGCGGCTGCGAACCGCGTCCTCGACCTGTTTGGGGTGGAGGCCGCCCGGCGCATGATGGTCTTGTTCACCCGCAAGGAATATCTGGGCGGGAGCTCCTTGCAGGACTATGTGAGGCGGTCGGGCAACCAGGCCCTCCAGAAGCTGGCCCAGAGGTGCGGGGATCGCGTCTGCGCGTTCAACAACGGGGCCGTGGGAGCAGAGTGCGAGGAGCATGTCTCGGAGCTGGTGCAAGCGGTCCTGGGAATCGTCCAGGAGAACGGCGGGAGCCATTGCGTCAACCCGCTCTACTCTGCAAGCAACCCGAGGGATGAAGCAATCCGGTCTCTTGTGAGGGAGAACCGGAAGGCCCGGAGGAAGGCCGAGCTTGCGGAGCTGTGGCGCAGCAAGCGGCGCTTCGCGGGGATTCTCCTCGGTATCGTCTTCACCGGGATCGTGGTGCTGGTGCCGCTTGTGCTTCGCCTCGACTGAGGGGACGGGGGGGGTGGTCCGGGCTGCCTCCCGCCCTGCCCTGGGCACGCGGCAAGCCACGAGCACCAGCCAGAGCGCGTTTCCTCTGCTTGCCTGCCCGGCTGGAAGCGAGTGAAGGGCGCAGCGTGGCTGGTGAGCTTAGCTCTTCCGGCGCAGCGAGGCTCTGCAGCACCCCAGCCCCCTTCAGTCGCGCAGTTTGCTCGGAAGGAGGCCCACGGCCCGGCCCTCCCAGGACGTGCCAAAACCAGCGAAAGGAAGAGGGCCCTGGCCCGGCCCAACCCTCCCTTCCCCCCGTTGGCAGTTTCCTTTCGCGGAACCAGAACACGCCTTCCTACAACCAGAGCCAAGGCGCCTGCATGTTCGCAAGAACCGCGTCCCGGTTGTTGTTGCTAGTTGCGAGGTCGTGCCGACCCCCGGCGACCCCATGGACAGCAGTCCTCCGGGCACTCCTCCCTCCGCCATCCCCCGGAGTCCCAGAACAGCGCGTCGGGGTACTTTGACCCTCCGCAAAGGCAGTTGCTCCCAGGGGCGCCCCGTGTGCCCCCTGCGCTTGCATGAGTGCTGGGCCAGCATGCGCAGTGCGCCCCGGAGGCTGCGGAGGGCCAGGGAAAGCACCCCTGCGGAGCCCGGAGGAATCCATCCCTGAGAGGGGCTCTGCGCATGCTCGAGCAGCCCCGCCTTCCTCCGCAGGGGGCCCGGAAGGGGCGCCGTGCTCGCAGGGGCCATGGTGCCTGGTGCTCCGCTCAGGCAGATGGGAAGGAGGATCCCAGGCGCTCCCGGTGGCAGCCTCTTTGGGGCGCTGACTTTCCTTTGGGGGCCCTCCTGCACCTTTGCCTGGGCATCTGGGCTGGCTCTGCCCTGCCCCCCCCTCCGTGCCCCCCCCGGTTGCCTGGCCCTTCCCGCAGGGGGCAGCATGGCCGGGCTGCAGGGGGCTTCCTCCGAGGCCGCTGAGCTGGCTCAGGGGCCGCAGCGGCCCCCACCCTCTCCGGCCGGGTCCTGCACGGGCCTTTGCCCGCCGCCCATGTGCCCCTCCCGGGTCCCGGCTCCACGTCTCCTCCGGACAGCGTGCAGCCCCCAGGCCCTCCTTGGCGGCCCCCGGCCATGGCCCCCCCCTTTGGTCGGAGCACCGTCCCCTCTGAAACGGGCTCCCTGCCAGGAAGGCCAGAGTGGGGGCCAGGCCAGGGGGAGCCCTGCTGGCCTCCCAGCACCAAGCGGTGAGCAAGAGGCGAGGGGAGGGGGGCAAGGGGAGGGGAGGCGAGGGGAGGGGGGCTGAGGGGAGGGGAGGGGGGGCGAGGGGCGTTGCTCCAGCAGCGGCAGATCTAGCGTCCCGCCAGGCCGGTGTCGGTGCCCATCTCCTGCGCAACGGGGCCCAGGCTGAGCATGACTTCCATTCCTGAGCTCCTTTCCAGGTCCAGTTTGTAAGCAGGTGGGAGCGCAGGTACAAAAAGCGCATAAAATGCTCGAGGAAACTTCCCCAGACAGTCCGGCATCCTCAGGAAGAGGCAGCACTTTAATAACGATGACACAGTAAGGCTAAGTGACTGGGAATGAGGACGGGAGAGCGAGAGAATCTGCTGGCACAGGTGCAGTCACACAGGGCAGTTCTCACAGGGGAAATGCAGAGAGGTGAGGGGGCGGAAGGGCCGTGAGCAAGGGATCTGGGGGGAGGGGGCTGGGCGAACACGCAGAAGCAGGGGCTGCCCGAGAGAGGGGGCAAGGCAAGAGGGAAAGGATGGCTATTACTTATTATGGTTTTATTAAAGGCTTTTGTATGCCGTCCTATTATACAAGATCTCATGGTGGTGTTGCGGGCCTTTGCCAGAACTTCCACCCTCCTCGCGCACTCTGTGCGGTGGTGTTCCTGGCATGAGCCCCGGTGGGCGGCCCCTCGGCCTCGTGAGATCGCGGAGCAGAATTGCTGTCCTGCAGCACCGTCAGAGCGGCCGTTATCCTGCCCTGGAGAGCAGCCAGTGTGTCTTCAACGTGCTTTCTCAGCTCCCTCTCCAGGCGCTGCCATCCAGTGCCTGAAACGGGAATTGGGGAGGCCCTGAGCAGCACAGCAGACAGGGCGCCCCCCCAGGGACAAAGTGCCCCCCGCAGCCCGCCTCCCGCCCCCCGCCTCCGCCCCCCGATGCATCCGGAGCAGCCCTGCGCCTTCGCGTCCGTGGCTGGCCATGTCCGCACAGAGGCGCAAGCGCCGGGCCAGCCTCGCAGGGAATTGCCGCGCAGGCGGGCAGGGCGGGCAGAGCTGCGAGGAGGCGCTTCTGAAGGCCGGCCGAGCCCCCAGCGGGCACCGTGCTCGTCCCGACGCCCCTCCCATGGACCATTGGCACTCCTGGCATGCCAGGGCTGGGCACAGCGCCCACTCCCCCCGTGCCAGCAATCTTGGAGACCGTCTGGCGACAGGGAAGACCCCGCTGCCGACAGGGAAGCCCCTCCGACGCCTTCTGGTGAGGGAAGCTGGAGGGGGGTCTGCCCGCCCGTCGCCTTCACACAACCAAAGAGCAGCCTGGCCCCAAACACTGCGCATCGTACCTCCTTCCTCGGAGCTCCCCTCTTCTTTCCGAACCATGACCCAGGATCCATCTGGGCCTTCTTCTCGGACCCCTG
>NW_025335631.1:0-74455 GCF_004798865.1 Varanus komodoensis
TTCTTTCTTTCTTTCTTTCTTTCTTTCTTTCTTTCTTTCTTTCTTTCGGTAGAGCTACTGAAATCTGTCAATGCGCACTGAAACAAAGAAACTTTGGAAGTTCATTTAAGAAAGTTTTGAAAATGCGGAAAGCAGCTGTGGATGCATTAATCGTGGGGTTATTCAATGAATGATGAAGCTTTACAAATTACTTTCAGCAGTGGTACCTCATTAAATTTTAACTAACAAAAATATATCCAAAGGAAGTTATAAAATGTTAGTGAGGATGTTGAGGCTTGCAGATATTTCCTCATAAATGGTGGGTTTATAGAAAAAATGGCAAATAAAAAAAACTGTATAGCAACAAAGGCTGTGCTGACCACATAACCCGTGTGTATACGTTGGATAGTAGTCCAAAGTTATTCATTCAGAGCCAAATTCTTTGCTATCATGACCAATACCATTCATTTTGTTGACAGAATGCTTGGACCATTTTGTGGACTTTTATTACCCATGGTCTCCTTGGGGGAGAGGTGAATGTTAATTTATATTCCTTATGCATTGCATTGCATCATGGCTTAATACAGTTGAAATATATGAATTACTCTACCATAAGTAGTACAATTTAGCCATAAAATTTGGAAACTGAAAGACTTTCTGTCGGAATAGTGCCTGGTGATTTGGGAGCCAGTGGAAATGAAGAATGGTAAAAATGTCCTGGAAGAAAACTAATGAAATTTAGACACATGGCTTATGTTAATGTGTTAAAAATTCAGTTGCAAAGATTGAGGTTGTACATTCAGTCTTTGGACCCCTTAGATTAGCCTTCAATTAGACTATGCCAGTCACCTTGTAAAACAATGATACTAATGTTTGAATACCTTAAGAAATAAAATAAAAATTGGGAGAGGCTGGGAACCTGGCAGGTGTCAAGAGGGTTGTGTATTGGAACATCTGCGCACAACATGAGACAGCATGGGATCCTGCCGCACAAAAGTAAATGTGCAAATGCATTAAATTAGAGTAAGTGGAAACTTAGTACTTGTAAACACACAGTGTTGAAATACTTGTTTTCCATGTTAAATTATGTTTAAAATGTTGCATGTCACATTATGTTAAAAAAGTCTCTCTCCTGTTGTTATGGCTTCCTTCTGCTGTAGCTGCTCTTAATGGGTACTCCAGAGCTAGTCCTGGGTCTTGAGACGTTCTTTATTTCACTACTGCAATTCTATTTCTTGAATGTTGTTTACCTTCATATTCTTACAGTACCCTGACTGGTATTACGGCAGGTGAGAATTACTGCCCACCCAGTGAACTAACTGGGGAGAGCAGTAAAATTCCACATGATTGTGTCTGCTTACCTTCACACCCCACAGATTATCAAGGATTTTATATGCTCCTGCCCAGGTAGACCTGGAGGAAGAAAAGACCCAGGTGTGCCACTGGCATTCGATGAGTCTTTCCATGTAGGAAGCATGCAAGACTCAAAGGCAAAATGAAGCCAAGAAGGGAGGAAAGGCTGAGAAATTTGAGAGAGTGAAGGTGGGCCACGGGGCGAGCAGGAGGAAACAAAGAACTGAAGCACCTTCTAAAGCATAAGAGGAAGAGGCCAGTCGGAGAAGCACAAGGAGGCGTCAGAAACGTTGCGAAACAGATCTACATGGAGTGATGGTGGAGAGTTTGGAAGGGATGCAGGTGAAGGGATGCAGATGCGCATGTCTGGGAGAGAGGAAATCCTTGACTGAGTTTGAGCTAGAAGAGAACAAAAGCTGTGATAGTAAACCTTGGTCTGCGTATGAATATGATGAGGAAGGGAAAAGGCTGAGGTGGGAACGACAGGGTATTATATGAAAGCAAATGTTACTGCAGGTATTGCCAAATCTCCCGAAGGACTAGGCTGGCCAGCATTGACCCTAGTAGAGCCTTGACCAGGATAAATTAAAATTCATTCGACAGCACTCCTTTCCATGAAAAGGTATATACAAATGAAGTCTCCAGTGATAATAGCATTGTGACATATAAACATTTTTGAATGAGTGTAAAATCAATTTGTAAAATATGGAGGAAGACCAATGATATTGACCTCCTCACCAGAGACTCATGTGGCTGAGATGGACTGGGGCAAGGTGGCTGCTGGAGGGCTTCTGGCCATCTGCTTGTGGCCTTGGCTGGTCTGTCCCCGATGCATGACCTTCAGGAGATGGTGGCAGTGGGCTGTGTTCCAACTCCCTCCGTCTCCATCCATCTGGGCAACATCATAGAATTTGCTCCACATTTCATGGGCCCCACTGGATTAAATGTATCACTCTCTCTGTGTTTTATCATGTCAAAAAGGTTCCTTAGGATGAGGAGGGACTGCAGCTTCTGAAGCTCCCCAGGAGCTTCCATGGCCGGGATTTCAAGGCAACTTCATGTTACACATATTTGCAAGGTCTGGTTCAGCTGAACACTTCTGATCATAATCTTGTTTTAGGAATGTGATGAATGATTAAACAAGGAAGTTCTGGTCTTTGTGGGAATCTGGGAAGCAGAGACATAATTAGGGAGAAAGGAAACAATACTGACCAGAGTAGGAGGCTGTGTAGCAAATATTGCCTTCATGATCTGCAGCTTTTTGCCACAACAGTGTGAAGACTCAAGGCACATGCTTTGAAAATGAAGCCAATAATCTTCTGAAACTGCTGAAAAGGGAAAATATGATTCCCTGTGCCGTTCTCATATACAAATTTCACAAGTGTCACTCTTTTGATTCCTGGCAAAGCACTGGAGTGTGCATTCTCCTCATTTTGTTCCTCCAGTGATCTCATGGTCCATATCACTGGAAAGTATAGTCAATATTGAGGATAAATAAACTGCCATATTGATTTCCTGTGAGAGCAGTTTATCAGGACACTTTTGATTTCATATTATTACTTCTAAGATGGAGAAAGAAAAGTGCATTAGTGCTTGGAAGTTTGTGAGATTTTTTGATATATTAATATGCTCTTATTTACCATCTCTCCTCAACACACTAGAAAGAGGCTTTTGTTTATTCTCACAGGGACTGGATGAAGTCACCTGTTATGGGATGTTCCTAGAGCAAGAGGCAGAAAACAGCAGTGTTTGCATTTTCCCTCTTGAACCAAGTAACTAAGCCCCTAATATTGATTGTTAAACTGAGTAACCGGAGCTGCCTTTCTCATTTCATGGTGTTTCGTCTCTCACATAAGTCCCAGAGGGGATGGAATCAAACAGGAGATACTGCATACTTTCCACCACGCAGCTTGAGAACCAGCATGGGAACTGGCTCCCTCAAAATGGAAACTCAGAATCTGAAAACTGTAGATTTAGAAGCTGACAGTACACATGCCTTCAAAATTTTGGATTTGTTGAATGTTTCAGCTACCAAAAACCAGAGATGCCATCACTTGTGAAAGAGTTTTACATGCTGTGGGCATCCCATCAGGCATTTCCTGTGGCTTCCCTTATTGCCAGGGTGGAAGAAAGACATGGCAACTGCAGAATGCATTTTCTTGAATCCAATTACCCCTCGCTACTTTGCCTTTTAGAAAAAGTGTGAAAGTGGTGCAGTGGTTTAAACTGCTGTGCTGCTGTGCTGGTTGATCGAAAGGTCACCGGTTTGAATCTGCACAACAGGGTGAGTTCGCGTTGCTCTGTCCCAGCTCCTGCCAACCTTGCAGTTTGAAAGCATGCAAATGCAAGTAGATAAAAAGGCACCACTTCGGTGGGCAGGTAACAGCGTTCTGTGCACTTCGGTGTTTAGCCATGCCGGCCACATGACCACGGAGACTGTCTGCGGACAAACGCTGGCTCCCTCGGCTAGGAAATGGAGATGAGCACCGCCCCCTAGAGTCAGGCATGACTGGACTTAATCTCAAGGGGAAACCTTTACCTTTTACCTTTACACCCTTTTAATTCATTCTTTTAGATGTAGTTTTTCCAAATATTTTAAACTTTTAATGTCCCTTTTATTGTTTGTCAGTATTATTGCTTTAAATATGGAGACTTCGTTGTTTAGCATTGTTGCATACTGCTTTGACTACTTTTCAGTAAATAAGGTGGTATGTAAATGTTAATAAATAAATGAAATGGTATGTGAGGGGCAAGTTAACAAGGCTGCTAGTGGAAGAGCAATAGAAGTGTTCTGAGCAAAAATAAGGATTTTTTTTTAATATTGCTCTTCAGCTTTATTGGGAAAGAAAGCTGTAGTCGTCTGACTCACAGCTGACCGCTGCAATTCCTGCCATGCAAATGGACAGCAAGATGCTTGCCACATTCTAAACCAGCTACAGTTCCTGACTGCTTTCCCACAGATGGAGAGCATCACAGTAATCTAATCAAATATCACTGAGACATGAATTTCTGCAGATTCCCTTCCACTTCCCAGCTTGCTGTCCCATTCCCCCAGTTCCCACTGCCTTCTCTGTGTCTGGATAATATACTTGATCATGATGATTAGAAGCCCTGTTTATTTTAAAAGTGAGTTGTCTTCTTCTAGCAAGGACTCTGAGAAATGACACAGGAACATGCTGAGTGCTTATTATTTCCTGAACATTCTTCCTTTTGTCCTTTGCTTTAGTTGCAAAGTTTTTTTTCCTTTCTTTCCTTTTGTTCCTTTCTTTCTCCCAACCTTCCCCTTTCTTTTCCTAATATTTTTTGTATTTTCCAAATCAGAAGCTTCTGTGGTTGTTGCTCTATTTAAGCTGCATCTTATAAAACATTGAAGCTAGTTGTAAAGGTTCTGTTGATCTCAGTTATCATAATCCTAGCAAGCTGCACACATAGGCAGAAATTTACCCTGGCTGTTATGATAGCAAGAAATCTGTGGCACTGAGAACATCAAAGCAACCTGGCGTGAGAGAGGCTTTGCCTTGATTTGCATCATTTCCAAGGACACAATGGGAGCAGTGATCTGAGAGCAGCTTGCCTTGGAAACTCTCCAGCCGCTGGACAATGACTCTGGATGGATTGTGTTTCTAGAGGGCCAGCAAAATGTTTTCAGCTGCATCCCACTGGAGATTCCCCAGATCATTTGGCACAAAATAGAGCTTAGAAGCTATGTGGGTGTTCCTCTAAGGAAAACCTGCACAATTTCTGACCCATCAAGCTACCAATCCAGTCCTGACTCAACGTGCATAATATTGAAAGGTTCCATTCACAATCAAGTCTCTGCCCAAGGCACAGAGAGCAAAAGGTGGGAGAACCTGCATGAGCTTCACCAGGCAGTTCCATGGAAGACCACAAAAGGAACCTGTTCAGCTAGGCTGCCCCTTCTCCCCATTCAGGGCCATTGATCGCTACAGAAAATTACGGGAGGGTAGCAAAGAAGCCTATTCAATCTAGGTTGCCTCTAACCACAGGAACCCCTCTGGTGCCAGTGAGGACTGGCAATAGTTTGCCAGCATAAGGATGCACATCACGCAATGAGTCTAGTTTTAGCATAGATGGGACTCTGTTCAGCAGTATATTAGCATATCTATGATACACCACATGGCAAGTATTTTTGAAGCTGAGAGAGCACCATCTTCCTCATTAGAGTAAATACGTCAGTGTCTCATTAGTCCACATTACTTGAAGAAACACCACAGATATTCAGTCATACTTGCATTCAGGTGCAGAAATGTTCAGCTAGCCATGGATCACAAGGCTTGGGGAAAAGCCCAACATTTGCAGAAGAAACAGGGACAGAAGGGGAATGGAATGGAGCATCCTGGCGAAGGGCATAGCTGGCTGACTGGCACAATGAGCAAGAGTGCTCTGCTCTTTTCCTGCCTTTTATTGCAGGTCCATTACTAATTACCGTCTAGCCATGTCTCTGTGATCATTGCTGTTATCTTCTTCATTTTGTTCACAGGGGGCTTGGCTAGGATGTCGGCCGCCATGCCTTCTGTGCTGCTTGTTGATTTAATAAAGACAGGCAGGAGCTCAGTGAAGCGCAGGCCATTTTTGAAGGCATCTGTGAAGGATTAAACAACGGATTATGAAGCATATGAAGCAAGCGGTAGCTCCATTTGTGAGAGAGAATGCCAAAAGCATCCCAGTGACTCTTGCTCTAGAATCCCTGAGGGGCAAAACAAAACAGGTAAACATTTTAAAAGAAAATGAGAACTGAAATGAAATAAGGTACAAACAAGGAAATAGCAGAATATTAAAAGTTTTTGACACAAGTTTCCTAAAGATCATCCAGATGGTCTTGCTGCTGTGGTGCCTTTTTTCAAACTTCTATTCACAATGTAACATTTATCTTCCATACAATTCATGTTTCCCACATGCATCATCTTACCATTGTAACGCCTAATGTGTTATTTTGTACTCAAGTACAGCTGTTCAAGCATAAAATACTGCATGTAGGGTATTGGGTATGATGGCACCCAAACATAAGAAAGCCTGCCTTTACTTTTAAAAGAGGCACAGGCAAAGAATTGAGAATCCTTTCACTGAAAGGTTAGATAGTTTAGATGTTTTGTTCTGGGGGGATTCGCAGAAGAACTCCATGGTTAAGGCCTCCTTAGTGGTCACGAAAGAACTTCACTCTGTGAAGGTGCATCACTTGCTGCTTTAGCAACTTTTCATCACCCACTTGAAGTACTGATGTTCCGTCTAGAAGGTGGATTGGAACTTGTCCGATGGGAAAAATTAGAACAGTCATAGCTGGAACCAATTCTGGCCTTGAACTAGATGACTCCAACCCTCTCTCTGACATTAGTGGAATTTGAGTCCAATGTTATTGAGATATATCAGACTGTATCCCCTAAAGTGAGATACAGCAAGAATTTGGTGTCATGAAAAACCGTTCAGTCCAAACTAATCCACAACTCTGTTTCTTCAGCCATCTCACTTACAAAGATTAGGCTTTTACTCAAGTCATCCACATAAGTATTTCTATTTCTCGTGGTTCTTTTTTGGAATGCAGAAAAAAAAAACATCTGGAATAAAGTTGAAAAATAAAATGCATGAGAAGTAAAAGCCACTGAAAACCAAGAATTGGTCAGATGTATTTTTACACACAGAAACTAGACCAGAATTATCTTCTAAAACTAAGATAGAGATAGAGCAGAAAGTATGAATGTGGAAGGCAAACGATGCTGAAGGAATCATGCTGAAGTGGCTTAGTGTGACTGTAGGTGGCCATGTTCGTGAAGATCCATAGTTGGAGCTAATCAATAATTAGCTATGACTGTTGAGTCATCCATATCCCATGAAGTCGATATGGTTACATCTTGAATGGGTAAATTATTTCAGATTGTGTATTGGTTACTCTATATTAGTGACTGTTATGACCTGGTCACCCAATATACAATCCATCCAAAGCTCTTCTTGTGGTCCCCAACTAAACATTTTCTCACTTCCTGCGAGGAACCATCACAACGCTCTGTAGACTCCATCTGACTGTTAATTGCCTCTCTCTTTGCCAAGACCTGGAACTGTTTGTGACATAATGTAAAACATCAGATTATCATCCTTGCATTCCAGCTACTCTATCTCCATCTCGACACAGTGACTCCTAAACCTCTGTAAGCAGAGAATCATCAGATGCTCAAGGCTCTAAGTAGATCTGATGTTCATCTTTTCTCGCATAATCTAAGTCTGCAGCCTGAATGACTGCTTCCAGGATTTATTAAAGCCAGTGGATCCAGCGAAAGGTGTCATCTCATTTGCTGTCTGCATGCTCAAGCGGGACTGCATTTTTAGAAAGAAGGTCTACCAGTGCACAATTACTGCTACGGCCTCCTTTGCAAAGTTGCAAACTCAAAACACCATTAATGTTCCAGCCCTGCACATAGTTACCCAAGAATAAGTTTCTGTGAATTCAGTAAGACTTACTCCTGGGCAGAGCTGCCTACAGTAGCAGTCTAATTAAGATATATTATTCAAGTATTTCTTTCAGTCTGCATTTTAAGGAAAACTACCCTGCTCTTTGCAGTTCCTTTGGATGTCACCCTTTTCTGTGGTTTTGTGGTACAGTTTTCTGCACAAAAAATGCAGAAATGCATACTTTGGAATATAGCATCTGTAAAAATGCACACTTTGAGATAAAATACATATTTAGAAATTCATAGTTTATGAGAATATATATTCAGAAATAATGTATTTACGTATGCAGTTCAATAGGACTTTTCATCTGTACTTTTAAAAAGGCATAGGAGTAAAAATTGTTTATCTATGAACTCAGGTAAAGCTGATGCAGAAAGGAAATACACTGATCTGCCATCCTATCCATATGGACAAGAGGGGAACATATCAGTAAACGTTTTCACTGTGGAAAAGAAAATACAAAATCTTGCTGAGAATAAAGACAATTTCAACCTTTTAGATGGTTGCTCAGCTTTCCCTGTGCTTGTCATAGAAGGAAAATGTCATACCATCTATCATCCCTCTGTTCCTACCTTGGTGGAAAACATGCTGGGTAAACCCATCATGGGTAAAAAAGTCAGTTCTTAGCAGAATTACTTTGATAGGCACCAAATGAGGTGTTGATTTTCGTTTTGCTGGCAAATGCAGTCAGAACACGTAGTTCTGGGCAGTAGAAGGTCAGATCGCATGTGGCTATCGGTAGCATTTCAATTTCCTTCATTCTGTTTCAATTTAAATTGCCTGCTTAATTTGAACCTCCTCATTATTTCACATTTGATTGTGTTCGTTCTTGCTGCTTGTGGGGTATTTTACAGATAATAAGGACATATTTCAGGTAAATTTAGAGTAAGAAGCAATACAGTAAATCATTAGTTACATGATTATAGCCAAAAGCTGAATTAACTAGATCTGGGAGAGGGTGTTATTTTTTAACAATAACATTTTTTCCCAGACCTTTCTCCAAAGTAAGATTTATTGTCAAGATAGTAGGACAGCCACTTTATGAGACTAGAATTTCAACTACAAATGAAAGACAGTCAGAGAGCGTCATCCATAATAGGAAAACATGCATGGTTTCATCTGAGAATACTGTTTTATGTATCTCAGGAACAGGGGGAGCGATTATGCAGGCCATTGTTCATCTTGCCCGTGGACTGGTGTTGGCTCTCCTGCATGATTCTTTCCTAGCCCTTCCTGAAGACGCTGAGAAAGCAAACCTGGAAGCTTCTGTATGCAAAATGTGTGCTTTCTCATGGAGCGCTTCTGGGTTGGCCCAGAAAAAGGACTGCAGGTGTGTGAGCAGCATCTCTGTGTTTTCCTCCCTGGTGGAAATAGCTTTGTAGCGTGTGGTCAGTTTAAATCAGGAAGACTCATTAGGATAAAAGGATAAAAGTTCCCACTCAGGAGCAATAGCCTTCCCTCCCTCCACTGTTACATTTTACTTTTAACTCTCCCCAGCAGAACTGGTCGCACATCTCCCATCTTGACTTTGAAGCAATGGAACAAAAGCTGGCATTTTGATCAGCCTCGTGGCCTCAAGCCTTTCATGATCTAGCATTTCATAAATCAGTACCAGGCGCTGTAGACCAGTTCACAGATGCAGTGCTCCTCACCGGGTGCCTGCCACATCCAACAGCAACAAGACCTGCACGCATGGCCACGCCATCACCATTCACTCCTTTTCTTATTCCCTCACCTCAGACACTGTGCTTTTCAATGAACAGAGCAAAATCACACATCCTGCTGTGAGTCATCAGTTGATCAGAAATCAAGTGCATGTGCAAACCGTACTGTCAGTCATGATGGAATTCAACCTTATCCCGATGTAGAGGTTCGAATGGGAGAAGAGAAGCACGGATTTCTCTGTATTAATACACGAACCTAGAATGTTCAGAAGTTCACAGGTTTCCCCAGTAGAGTGTTGAGGCTCTTCTCTTCTCGGGATGGGGTGACCAGTAGCCAGTCATCCAGGTAGGGAAAAGCCTGAATTCCCCACAGCCTAAGGTGGGCACATACCATGGTCATACATTTGGTGAAAACCCATGGAGCTGTGAGTAGTCTGAACCAGAGGACAGAAAATCCAGTTTCTGTACCAATCTAGAACCGGAGAAAATGTTGACAGTCTGTAGAGATATAGAAGTAACCATTCCCTAAATCCATTAAGGCAAATCCATCAAGGAAAAATCCATCCCCTTGGGGCAGCGGTGGTATGAGGTTTTGTACCGAGACCATGAAGAACCTTTTATGAGGAATATAGTAGTTTGTGTCTCTTAGGTCAAGGATGGGGTGGAGGCCTCTGTCCTTATTAGGAATGGTGAAGTACTGCAAGTAGAAACCAGAATGGGAATTTGATGGAAGGACAGGTCAAATTGTCCCTTTCCACAGTAATACTGCTAACTTCGTCAGCCAAGGTAGGAGAGGGGGCAGTAGAGTGCATGGTTCCTAGAGGTGCAAGGGCCGAATTCAAAGCAGTATCCATTCTCCACAATGGAGAGGACCCAACAATCAGTGGTTATATATTCCCATTCATGAAGGAAAGTGTTTTGGCAGCCCTTAAATAAAATTTAGGCTAATGATGTGGGGCTGGTTCATTTTGCAGTCAACAACGTCACTCTCTGTGTCCAACCATTTCTTACCGGGCTTCTCAAAATGGGGGGCATCTCAGCAACAAGGTTGAAGCAGCTTTTGTTGCTGGCATACAGTATGGTGAGATGACCCTGGAGAAGGGCCTGATGACCACTTACATGTCCAGAACAGTTGAGATGGAAGGAAACCCATTCTTCTTGTGACTGTTATTGCCTTCTGGATACTGTCCCACCTTTCATTGGTCCTAGTATTAGAGTCCCTGACCATTGAAAGGTATATGCCTATCTTTGATATAGGACTGAGTTAAGTGGGAGAGACTCTTGCCCATAATCATGCATGTTTCCAGATCACTACCATGCTAATGAGAGCATCACACCAGTGAGTTGTGTTAATTTGTTGCCTTGAAAATCCAAGGGCCTCCACCTGGAACATCCTAGCCAGTTTGCAGTGTTCTTCTGGGAGGAATTTGGGTAGGGTGCCCATCTTCCCCCATAGGAAGATGTGGTACCTTCCTATGGTTGCCTTGTAATTCAATATCTGAAGACCCAGTCTCATTGCTGGGTGGACTCTCCTTGCCCTCACATCCAGGTGGCATCCTTTGCAGTCAGTTGGAGTGGTGTCTGTGTCTGACCTTGGGCCAACTCTACAATGACCCAGTTCAGCCATGGGTGAGGAAGCAAGAACAGAATATCCCTTTCTTGAACACAGTAGAGGCTCTCCAAATGTTTTGATGTTGGCTGCAGTTGTGTCAAAGTCTTCATAGCATAAAAGAGTATAGGGTGTGATGGAAAACCACTGGAACAGCATCCTCCATCTGGACGATGTCATAGACAAGATGTATCAGTTCCTTTGTAAGTTGAGTTTCAAGTCTGAGAGATGTCACCATTTAGAGGACCTGTTCAGAGAATCTCCCCAGATCTTCAGATGTGGATCCCAGACCTTGAGCAGTGATGATGTCTTCAGGTGATGTAAACACCAGATCATCATAGATCAACAGAATGTCAGAGCTGGTTGTGTAGTCAGCTAGGTCTGCAGAAGAGGAGAGGTCAAGAGGTCTGAAAATGAGGCAGGCTGATAAGGTGGAAGAGATTGGATCCTGGTCAGAGGCTGCTGAATTGAGGAGGGAGCTTGTCTTGGAGCTGGCTGAATCTGCGGAACTCTTGGGGTGGGAATGGAAGTTCTCCACAGTTTCATTGGGTAATAAGTTGAATATTAGAAGTCATGGGGGTTGGTATGCCCCTTCTCACTGTGATGGTACTGGTCCATGGAAGACAGTGGTGCCCCAGTAGGGTCCCCGAGTCCAGGTTGGGTCAGGTAACCAACAGCTTGCAGTATGAGATGAAGTTGGGGAGAACATCTCATACAACAGGCTTGCTACAGGGCTGGAAGGCAGCAGTCTTGGTCCTGGCTCTGGGCATGGAGTTGGGGAATGTCTAGGTTGGAATGGAATTGTAGGACTTACAGGAGGATTTTGTTTTGTTTTGGGGGAAGGATAGGAATAAACGTGATGATAGAGAAAAAACAAGCAAAGATGTGACTTGTGAGGGAAAAGAGGGTAAGTTTAAGATATGAACAAGTTAAAAGGAGACACTAGGAACCAACCCAAGGCATCTAAATAGCAATTGGAAAAGAGCTAGGAAAATGGCAAAAAAGAACAGAGAAAACCCTCACCTGTCCCTTCCCCCCTGTACTATGTAAGGGCAGGACTCCTGCCAAAATGAGCTAAGCTAGGAAAATTTTTACAGCAGAAGGTGCTGTGCCAGCTCAGAGCCCATACACCTAATGCACAGAGACTATCAGTGTTCAGCATACCTGGGTCTAATTTTTATGTTTGAGAATCCATCACACAAAGGATTTTTGTTTGTTTTCTTGTTTCAGGTGCCTTTCTGGTTTTTCTCAGTGTGACTTGCACCAGCAAAAGTGGTGGGGCCCCTACATGCTGCATGTTAATATCACTTCTCTAGATGCAGATTTTTAGTGAACAGGGACTAGTTCTTGGACAAGACCAAATTAATGGATGCTACAAAAATCATTGTCCCATGAGCCGCAAATGAATGCCAGTTTTGCAAGAACATTTTAGTTATTTCAGAAGAAAATCCAGCAGTGTTTTAGGATTGAGGTGTCAAACCGCTCTCAGCCCAAGAACAGAATTCTGCTCCAGAGAAGGTCTCTGGGACTTCAGGAAGGTCTCAGTGGTGGATGTGGCCAAAACAAAGGTGGTGTTACCAAATGCAAAAGGGACAGGGCCACAATTCCAAACATGCCAACCTATTTTAGCTTACAACTCTTACTGCTAGTCATTTCCTGCTAGGTGAGACACGTCCGTCTTTCAGAAAGAGAAAAAATGCACAAAAGCCAATGATCAGCTGTAAGGTAGAGGACTGGGGAAATGGGGCAATGCCTTCATGGAAACCTCAGAGGGCCATATTTAGACTCCATGAGCATGATATCTGACCCATGAGTCTGAGCTTCAACACCCCTCTTTTATGATGTGCAAATCCATGCATAAGAGTGGAGTTAACGAGAGAGAGAGAGAGAGAGAGAGAGAGAGAGAGAGAGAGAGAGAGAGAGACTTTCTTTTCACATTCTTCTGTCTTATGTTTGTTCTTAATCTCATGGTTGACACTGACAACCAGAATTACTTTCTCTCAGCCATCCTTCACGCTAGACAAATAAAGTGCAGAGCAGTGCTGCGTTCTCTTGGATGCTTCTGTGTGACATCACCTCGCCTTCATCCCAAGCTGTCATTTTTATTGATTCTGTTTTCATCTTCTCTCACAAAAAAGAGACAGTTCAGTAGACGCCGTTATTGTTTTGCTGGTCCCAGAGAATAAGACATATAAAATGGCAATCTCTTAGCTCCCTGGCCAGCAAAATACTTTTCAATAGGAGACCCCATTTTGAACAGAGCACAGGTTGAGTTCCACTGGTGAATTCATGATGATGCAACCAAGGCAAAAGCATGGGCTTGTTTGGCACCTTCTGCCTTGGTGTGAGCAGCAGCTGAGGACTCAGCGGGGCCCTGCGTGGTCCGTAAGAATGGCAGTGAGTCGCTAAGATACTCATAAGAAGCACAGGACTGTGCCACCATTAGCAGCAGCAGCCAAATGGCAGTGCAATAAAACAACAACCACAATGACCAAGCTCCCCACGTACACACACACACACTTTTTCAAAACACACCTACTAGGAGTTGCTGTTACCGCACAGAGTACATCCCTAAGTAACAACTCCTTAGTTGGGGCTGTTGCATATCAAGTACTCATCTTTAAGTCATAATACTAGGCCCCCTTCTTGCTCCTGAAGTGAAAGACAGTTTTTGATTTTATCCCAGTGCCTATCTATGCCAAGTCTACGAGAGTCTCTTTTGAGCACGTGTGTGCTCCTTTCTGGTTTATTTGTATGAATGGCTGGAAGGCACACAAAAGGTATGAATAGATTTAAGTGGTGCATACAAGGCTGAGGCCTTGTACTCTGCATTCATCTATCAAAATAACCAGTGCATACTGAGTTTTGTATTTCTGGTTGCTAGCAAAGGTTAAAAGCTAGAGATGGGAGAGAAATCTGTTCATTTCACATTTTAATGGAAATGAACCTAATTTCACATTTTTCAAAACACTGTGCAAACTGAAATATAGTCATCTTTTAAAAAGCACACTTCTCTACATGTTGCAATGGAGTAATTCTCCAATCAAACTATCAATACAGAAATACATCTATTGGTGGGAAGTGCTATTATAATATATATTAGAAAAATGAGTGACAAAATGTGTATATAGGCAAAATGCATATAAAATGCATGTATAAAGAGCATAATGTTTAAAAAACCAGGGTTCAGAATGAACAGAACTTAAGGCAGGAGAAATTCTCGAAGTTCTAGATGAACAGAATGTAGGAATTAAAAATGGGAAAGGAGTGGAGAGAAACTGAAATTTAAATATTAAATATGTAATTTAATTTATGTAAATATGTAGAGAGCCAGTGTGGTGTAGCGGTTAAAAGCATGGGACTGGGACTCAGATGACCTGGGTTCTAGTTCCCACTCAGCCATGGAGCCAACTGGGTGACTTTGGGCCAGTCACAGACTCTCAGCCCAACCTACCTCACAGGGTTGTTGTTGTGGGGATAAGATGGAGGAGCAGAATGATGTAAGCTGCCTTGAGCCCTTTGTAGGAAAAAGGCAGGATATAAATCCAAAAATAAATAAATAAATAAATAAGTATTCTCATTCCGGTACAATCAAACACAGAAAGAAAGAAAAAATACCATTTTACTACTGTGTTCAAGGGAATGACAGGATGGTTCAAGTGTTCAGCATTTCCTAATCTATCTTCCGTGATCTCAAGCATGTTCCCTTTGATAAACAAAGATGCTGTTTAAATATGATTACATTGATAGAGAAGGCCAGGTTGGCATGTCAAACAGTGAAATGGTCTTTGTCAATATTATCCATTTCATTGTAAAACAACCCACAACAGTAAATCCATTATTAATCAATTATTGATTATTATTTTCAAGAAGGTATTACTCCTCTCTGGGTATCTCTTCATATATAAACACATTTATCCCTACTGAAATCACGTACAGTTCAAGCTACCTTTCAAATGAAGGGGAAAAGCTAAGGCGCACACACTAAGCATTAGTCATACAGGCAAAACAGCTGCCTGGGTATGCATTTAGTGTTAATTCATGAGGTCCCCCTTGATTTATGTATAATGCCAGTGCTGGTGGAGCCTGGAAGCTAATATTGTATATGGCTTGAAACCATTTTCGATGACAGCGTATGAAGAGGCTCAACATATGATATTCACGGTTCATTAGAATTTGTCTTACAAAATCCAGATAGCGTAACCGAAAGAATTATCTATGGCCAATCTTGATGTCTGCATTTCTTTCGCAATTGATGTCCCTTTGTATTTACTATGTCAGTCAATCAGCAGTCTCCAAGATGACACAAAAACGCACTACAGCTCAGTCCTGTAAGGGTAAGTTTACTCATTTCTAATATATGGCACAGTGTAAGTGTAACCAAAGGCATTTATATACTGCACAAAATCCCAGAAAAAAAATAGAGAAATAGATAATCCACATCTCCCTTGCGGGGAGGCACATATTTCCAAACACATCTCCAAATTCCTCCCCGCACCCCCTTTTCTTAGACCATGGCAGACAGCTTTTCCCAAATTGGTGGCCCACAGAAGTCTGGACTATAATTCCCAACAGCCACAGCTAGTGGACTAGTGATCAGGGATGCAGGGGGTTTGTTTTAAAATATCTGGAGGGCACCAGATTAGGGAAGTTGGGCCTAGGACCATTGAAATGAGAGAAGACGCAAGCAGAGAACTAAGGCTCAGGAGATCCAAGTCCCATCAATTGGCCACCTCAGCTATGAAGCTCTCCGGATGACTTCAGTCCAGCCTGACCTACTTCACAGAGTTGGTGTGAGGAGAACAGGAAGAGGAGGTTCATGTAGATAGCCTTGGGGGGCATGCATGAGGGAAAAAGTGAGATATAATGGTAATAAATAAATTTAAATACATGCCATAGTTTCAGTGTATGTTACAAGCAGTTGGCAACAGAATGAACCAGTCGGTATAGGAAGACCCAAACAAACAAGTTTGACAAAACAAACCAAGATGGTACGAGCAAGTGATCTGTAAGCATACGAGGAGGAGGCAATTTTTCCCCACAGTGTAACGTCACTTAGCTTTGAGGGAGAAGAAAGTAGTAGTATTTAAATTTCTTGAATGTCTTTCTCCAAAACAACTAGGTTCGTTAACAACAAAACTAGCATGTGCACTGTGTAAAACAGCTTTAGATTTAGAACAACTAATTCCTCATCCAAGCTGGCTTCAGGAGGCTCCAACTCCCCCTCCCCTTTTTTCAGTCGAGTTGTAGGAAGGTTAGAAAAAATGTGAGACAGCTTATAGCTATTTCCGTCAGCAAGGTCATGAACCAAGACCTGTGTATCTTAATAGCTGCTGCATGGACAACCCTAGAGTGCAGAAAAGGAAAGCTGTTGAGGCCACAGAGTTAGAAAACAAAAAGGTACCAGTCCTTGGTGATCGTCTTCCATAAAGCAAGTTGTGTAGTGTAGCCATGAATCAGACAGTGGGGGCAATTTGCCAAGGGTCATGAACTCAAAAAGAGAAAATGCCATGCTTACACTGAAGCCCCACCTCTTCGATACTAAAGTCTTCATTCTTACCAACCTGCGCTTTCCTTTGAAAACCCTAGAGCAGGGTAGGGCAACTCTGGAGGCCCTGGAGGACAATTTCAACCCCTTGGACTTCCCTGGGGTTGCGCGCACGCACACACACACACACACACCAAATTTGGCAGTGGCGAAACATTGGCCGAAAATCCAGATTAGGTTAAAGCCAAGAGCAATTATTTTGCCAGTACTGCCGCCTCCGGAAACTGGGTGGCCCATCCTCCTAGTTATCGCAACCTGATTCTGTTTGGCCCAGGCACAAATCATGGGAATTTTGCTACAACAACCGGCACCTCCGTTGGCTGGTAATAACGAGCAGCACTTTCACTGAGGCCCATCCACTGCCGTGTCTGCCATCCCACCCAGCCACGTTGCAATTTCCAAGCAGCGTTGCCAGGATGTGCTTGGGTGCCAGAAAAGAACCACCTATGTGCCGTTCAGGACTTTCCCAATAACACAATTTTTTTAGTGTTCTCTGGTGGCATTCATAAATGCCAACCCAATATGCCAGATCAGACCAAGGGGAGTTCACTCATCCCAAATATTAGTGTGTGCATGTCATTTCGAGAAAGCCATCTAGGGACAGTGTGGAAGTGCAGAACGTCAGTGGTACTGAACTAATGAATTTCATGGACTGGGTGGTTTGTTGGTTTCATCCTCTCCCTTAAACAGATGGTATCTTCGCTGTGTTGTTGTGACACTTTGTGTTTGCTGCTGGCTGATGACTCACTAGAGTAAATCCCAGGATGCGCAATACTAGAAAATAAGATTGTTTGGTGTTGTTTGCTACATCTAATTTTTCCAACAGAATTTCGACAGATGTGACAATTTCACTGAAATCTTGTCAAAATAACATCAACACACTGACAAATTAAATCTGGCTCATTTTCATCCCCTCGGTATTACAGTACTTCATCTGACATAACGGGGGATTTATATCAGCAGCATCCTTGACAACTTGATCATTTCGGATGGCAGATTATCAATTTGTTTGCCCGTCCTGATGGCTTGCTTTGCAGCCTCCGTGCTAGTCTCCCCAGTATCTTTTTCAAATAATTATAACCAAAGAAAGAATGCCTGGAACTGATCCACATTGGGGATAAAAGGAAATCAAAAACACCATCTCTCCCTTAGAGAGGTTGAACAACTAACTTCAGCAGCTGGTAGAACAAGTTTTGTTATCTATTGTGTTGACCGCCTAAGGCAGAAATCCTTTGCACGCTTACCTAGGAGTAAGTTGCACTTAGATTAATGACGGGGGGGGGGGGGGGGGGGCAAAAAAGAAAAAAAAACCACTCAGAATTTTCCTGCAAGTTTGCAGTCCTACTTTCTTCTGAATAAGGTCAATTTATTCGGCTTCTGAATGAGCTTGCATGGGATTAGGATAAACACATTAGATTTTGGACTGAGATATTTCACAGTTAATTTACCTTTTATCAGCTAAGGCTGATTTACCAGCTATAACCCTCTCTGGGCAGGCGGAACTTGGCAACGGTTGTTCATGCACTGGTGACTTCTCTTCTGGGTTATTGCAGTGCTTTCTGTGCCCTTGAAGATGGTCCAGAAACTTCAGTTGGTCCAGAATAAAGCCTGGTAGATGGGTTCATACAAAGCCAGTCCTCTACTAGCTCCACTGTTTGCCAGTTGAAGTCCAGGCCCAATTCAAGGCGTTAGTATTTACATTTAAGGTCCTAAATAGCCTGGGGCCAGGGTATCTAAAGAAGTGCCTCTTCCCGCATGGCCTAGTAGGCACGCTTGGAGCATCATCAGAAGCCCTTCCAAAGGAGCCCCCCCTCAGGAAATAGGGAGGGTAGCTACAAGAAGAAGGGCCTTTTCAGTAGTGGCACCCTGACTTTGGAATCAGCTCTCCAGAGAGGTTTGCCTGGTGCCCTGTTTGATGTCTTTCCGGCACCAGAAGAAGACCTTTTCATTTCCTGATATTTTACTTGTTAGAATGATTTTAAATGGTTTTTCAATATTTCTCTCCCATTGTGTCTTTTATGTTGTTTTTGGAATAATCCGGTGTGGCTTTTTACTTGCTGGATTGTCCGATTTTATTATTATATTAATTTTTAATTTAAATTATATTTTACCGTATATTTCTTAAGTCTGTAACCCTTAGGGAGCCTGATGGCTAACAGGGCAGGATAAAAATCTAATAGACAAACAAACAAATCACCATTTGTTTATGATTCACCACTCTGTTTAGAATATGCTAATTATTTAAGGAAGTTGGGCAGTAGAATGTCTCTTGTGACAGGGCTCCCAAGAGCTTGATAGTCCTAACAGGAATGTCATCATCCACAGACTAACATGTTTGCCCACAGTTTCACTTGCAAGGAAAAGATAAAAAAATATTTATAGCTTGAAAACATTTAACAAAAATCTTGCTCACAATACATTTACTATGCATTTAAAACAGAATATCTAAGCTACAGGCTGGTTTGAAGCATCCATTCCATTTCCTTGACAATCCTTCTGCCATGTCCATGCATCTAACTGATATCTCCAAGATTCAGGCCAGTAGTAGCTTCTTTATTCATTAAACATATGTGGTTTTTTTTTTTTTTACTCGAAATGCTTACAGAATCCTCTTCAACCAGACCCACCCTTCAGTTTGCAGTTCCATATTTTCAGCATTCATTTCCCAGCTCAGAACTTGACAAAATTTTCCGGAGGGTAGATTGGACTGCTAAACATTCCAAATTGTTTTGTTTCTATCCATTGTTTAAGAATGCAAAACTGTGGAATCATCTGAAAAAAATAAATTATTGATATCCCACCTCTAAGCATGCAAATCATTTGAAGGAGGTTTATGCACAAAATAAAAATGAAATGGTAACATTGCAGTATTGAAATGTTACATCTGCTATTGAAATGTAACCCTAATAAGTTGGAGATGTAGGCCCTGAGGAGGAACAGCACAGTGGCAGCTGGAGCAGCTCTCTTGTGTGATGGTCCGCGCCCTCCCTCCATCTCCTTTGCCTTCCCAAAGTCTCCGTGCATGGCCCTTGGAAGTTTGAGCTTGCAGACTTATCCTGGCCTGCCTCCCTCAGTCATGATATAGCGCTACAATCAGGGCTTGCATCAAGCAAAGAAATAGTTGAGCACCTGCTGATGGTTCTGCTCCCCATCGGTCATTTTCATGGTGAAAGTCTCTCTTGAGTTCCGAGTCAATTTCAATAGTGAGGTTGCCAATCGATTGACACATTAAATTTGTATGTTTTAAAAATCCTGCTTAGACAGAAATGTGTGCAAAATCCCATACCATATGTTCAAAATTCTGGATTTCCAGCTGGAATTCTTCTGTGGTGGAATCAGTCAGAGCTTGGAATTCAAGATCAGTAGCAGAACTGAACTTCTCCGTCCCATGCTCTTTCAAGGCTTCCAAGATGGCCTCCATTTGAACTTCCAATGGATGTCAGGATCCGTCGCTCCATTTGTGATGCAGCGGAGATGGACTGTGCATTCTCTTAGCCTTGGCAATAATTAAGAGATTATTCTAGTCAGCCAGCACAGGCACCCTAAGCGTTTGACATCAGAGCAATTCTTATTATGAAAAAAATAGTGTACTTGACCACCATTGGGTGGTGGTGCAGGAATTATTGTCCAAGTTGATGAGCTGTTCATAATACTTTCTGTACAGAAATATTGTCCCGCTATAAAATATAGCCACTCAAAAACCAAAAGAAGCAGGCACACCATATTTTCTACATAGCAATCATTTTAAGCAACAGATGGTAATATATTTTTAGTCATTAAACTGACTTGGTAACCTGGGATGTTGCAAAACCTCCCTGCAGTTTTCAAACCCCGTTTCAAGTCTTTCAAAACAAAGAACGACATTTGGACCGGTGAAATGTCACCACGCCACCCATCTCTGTGGCCTGCCCTCCGAGTGTAAACTGAAAAGGGGCCTCTGTAGAGCTTATCCAGCCTGCTGCGGTTTTCAGTTAGGAACCTTTGTCTAATCTTTATTCTGCTCTCTTTCTTTCAGCCCTCACTATACCTTATTCTTTGATTGTAATGCTAATAATGTAATGCATTTATGTAGCAAGGTTTTTAAAGGAAGGGGATATTTGAAGGAGAACTAGTTTATTTCCAACTCAAACCACAGAGGCAGAAATGAAAGGCACATGTTTCGGTTGCAAAAGCATCACTGAATATTGTTGTGTTTGCGTTTTTGATTAGTAGGACACCAGTGAGTGGATGGTGGAAAGAGCCGTTCCCATATTTCCAGGCCCACCTCCTGTAAGGGAGATCAGCAGTTGTGGCCCAGAGGATGGGCTGACTAAGAACAGAAAGACGTCCTCTCTCACCTGCCCATTTCCATCACAGGTGCTGAAGGCAGAACTCTGTGTGTGCGAGTGCGTGTGTCTTGTGTGCAGGTGCAGTGGAGGTGTGGCCATGAAGGAGCATGGCTTTCCGGTGGGCTTGCACAGATCTGTAAATTGCACTTGCTAATGCTCCTGCTTGCAAATACATCAGTTATCTGTAGACTAACTTTCCTGTGATCAGAGGCCCAGAAATGTGCTATGCAGCATATCTGGCATAATCCACTCTGGTGCTCAGTGAAATCTCATATATCATTCTCATGCGAGACTAGAGAGAACCCTGGCAGCAAGTCACCCACCAGATTTTTAAGGCCATTTGAACAACTGCTGTTGCCCGATGCAAACTGTTCCTGGCACAACGTGGGGTGCTTGGCTCCAGTGTTGCCACAAGCTATGAGTCTCAAAGTAGCAGTACATCAACTGCTGCACGGCAACAGCAGCCGCATCTCAGTGGCTAAACTTCAAGATACCAAATTCGACATGAACAATGAGGCTAGGTGAGTTGTGTACCCTCCAGATGTTTGAGCCATCAGTTGAAAGTTCCATCAGCTCTGCTCAGAACAGCCAATAGTGAGGGACTATAGGCTAAAACATCTGGAAAGCTGGAAGTTGTCGTCCCTGACTTAAAGTGCCTTTTGTGGGTGCCACAAGTTTTGCCAACTACTTCATTTGGTGCCCTCCTGTTGAAATGGGAAGTAGATTTTTCAAAGCACGTCACAAACTTGTTCTTTCAGGAAAAGATCTATTTTTCAGTGAGCAAAGCAGTGGCTTCCAGAGAGAGAACCAGATTTGTGGCACCCTAATTGGCCCATGGGATCGCTTATAGTCAGACACGACTGAACAGCAGCAATGCAGGGATGCAGAACCTCAGGTCCGTGGGCCGCATGAGACCCAGTGCACAGCCGTTGGCACCAGCCTCTTTCTCCCAGCCACTTTGGCGCTGTCTCCTCCTCCCGTCCCAAGAGGCCACAGCGCATCTCTTCAAGCTCCGTCTGTGCCAGTGAGGGATTAAGGGCACCACCCATGAGCCTCCTGGCTGAGAAGCTCCCACTCATCCTATGTGGTGTGGAAGGAGTTAGGAAGGCAGCCCCCACCTTTCCGCTCTTGCTGCTCTGTGTTTTCACAGGAAGAGCCCCTTTGTCCTTCTATTGATGGCATTTCCGAAGGGGAGGCAGAACAGCCCCTGTCCTGGCTGCCCCAGTCTCTTCCCCTCCACACACCCCTCCACCCCCTGCAGCCCCTCGCTGAGGATACATTCCTGACCCTGCAGAGCAGCCAATGCAGCTTCTCCCTCGCCTGCAGCAAGTGGGCACAGTGGGAGATCAGGGCTGTGATGCCCAGCCCCAAGGTCAGGTCCAGGAGCATCTCCTGACGTGCCCCTTTGGGCTTGAGGGCTCTGCCCCATTGACCTCTGGAGGAACCGTTTCGTTATGCCTATGCACACCGAGATTCAGCCGCAGTGAGAAAGAGGCTGCAGAGGTTCCAATAGAGAACTGTGCGGTGTGAATCTTAATGACTGTCTGGAGGCCTTTCTCGGTGCTCTCTAGACAGACCAAGGGGTGACCCCAACAAGGCAGAGGGCAAGGGCCACTTCTGCCGCTCGTCATGTTGTTCAGGCTCTGAGCTCCTAAGTATCCACAGCTGTCAGTTTAGCTGCTTACACAAACACAAGATTTACAGCCGGCTGCACACTTATTACAAAATATAGAAACAAAGGAAAAACACATCGCTGCCCAAAGGTGCTTCCATCAGGCAACAAAGCAGATTTTATTTAGAGCGATGTACGGGCAAATTCACTCAAAAATGTCATTTAGCAGTGCTTGCTGACTGATGGTAGCCAGGTTGGCTTTTTACTAGGTAGTGTTCATTCATCTTTATCATATCAATGATGCATGCTTTTAATTAAGGAGATTAAACTACCAGAAGAAATGGAAAGAAGTGAAAAGAAGCTTTTTTAATTAGCCCCATGATGCTTTTCTAGTCAAATCATCAGTTAGTCAGTGCAGGGTGTTGCAAGCAAACACGTCACAAAAACTTAAGTGTCACAGAGTCTTGCAACAGTATTTGTACTTGGTGGTGGTGTTAAAATGCACAAGTGATTTGTGTTGCTCGATTTGACAGAGTAGAAACTGATGGATCCAATATTCTCCTTGCTAAGAGAGCCAGCGTTGTATGGCGGTGAAGGCGTTGGCCAGTCATTCACCGTCAGTCTACCTTACCTCACAAGGTTGTTGTTGTGAGGATAAAATGAAGGGAAAGAGGAATCCGTACACTGCCTGTGTTCCTTGCAAGAGGGATAAAGGCAGCCTATAAAGGTGATGTAATGCTAACAAAAGTCTCATTAAGTACATTTTGAATTGATTGTTCATACTGTATTTCCTAAGCATCACTGGATATAACAAATCTGATAGAAATTTTATTGCCATCGCTTACTGCTGCTATGGCCAGTCCATTTTGTTGATCTTCAACCCTCTGATGCTCAGATGCAGCTTACAAAACCCCCCTAAATGGCATTTTTCTCAAATACTTTTTATTGTGAACTATACACAATCTTAAGCAAGAAAAGTGGACTCCTTGAAATTCTTCAAGGACCATTCCAAACTGTGCGGCCAAGGGCTCCCCCATGGTATTTTTAAAGCATAATAAAAATCAAATGCATTTTAATGCTTAAACCCAACCTACTGAAACACTTAAGGATGAAATCTTATGTGTGCTCTAATTTGCGAATAAGCAAGTCCTGCTTAACTCAACAAGACTCGCATCCTGTAAATAAACATGCATGGGATAGGGCTGGAAGGCTGGAGGGCAGGTTCCATTGAAATCAATGGCAAATCAGAATAGGTTATGTAGATAGGTGTTGCTTTTCAGGATACAACTTCATTACAGTTATTACTTGCCACTTTTAATACAGTTTAATTTGCAGGGAATAACCAGTGTACAGTGTAAGAAAATAGCTTTTTTTCCATGTGCATCTGCAAATGCATTTCAGCTGTGTAGGCATGAAGGAAAGAGAGAAACGTCTCACCTCTTCTACTCTGTTTCTCGAATTGTTCAGCTTCTGCATCCTTTCTCTTATTGGTGTCTTTCCATTGGTGTTTCCAGTATGCGTGAGTTTTCCAGCATTTTCTCTTCTTCCATTTCCATTCTCTTCTCAGGCTTTCATTCTCTGGATCCCGCCTGAGAATGAGCACTGCCCTCTTTCCCCCAATCAAATCCAGGAAATCTCTCCACTCCTCCGCCTGTCTTTCACATAAGATTCCTTTGGCTCCTTCAAATGGACTGCCCATATTTTCTTCCACGAAATTCAATCATTTCACTTGGGAGGAGACATATCTAAGATGGAGACATGTCGATGAATGAATGTGGTCTAAACGACCCCTGAATCACATGCACACTTGAATTAATTAACTTAACGTTCATGTGGCTCAGTCTCCTCTCTCTGTGGCATGGGTTGCTGTCTGCTGGAGATTCAAAACCCTTCTAGTAGCCACTCCACCTGGAAGTGGCCATGGTGATGGTGGAAATGGCCAGGTGGCCTGGTGGCCGTGGCCTTCCGCTTTACTCTGCACCAGCCACCACTAAGTGCACCTTACTTTGTGTGTAGCAGGAAGGAAATTAAAGCCCTGGGCATTCCTTGACACAACCCAGAAAGTGTGTGCTGCACTGCTCAAGCAGTGCGAAACCTTCCAAATCAATCCGTCTATAGTTTTGAATAGGCTTCTAACGCATTCTTAACTAGCTCAAAAATTTGTCTCAAATTATATCGTTTTTATATTGTTATTATTTATTTATTGTTGTGAGCTGCCCCGAGGCTTTGGCGAATGGGGTGGCATAGAAGCTTCCTAAATAAATAAATAAATAAATAATAACCCTCCCATAGGAAGTATTGTCTTGCTTTTCTCTGCTAATGGTGAGCCACCTCGCCCCACCTAAAGCCATTCACAGTGTTAAATGTCAATTAGGCTATTGCTCCGCAGCACCAGACTGCTTGACAGCCAACCTACCTAATGCCAGCACACCTGAATCCGGGCTGCCCATCTGATGCTGGCTTCGCTGCCCACTGGATTGCTGCCTACCTGCCTGCCATCTGTCCTCTTGCGCCAGGTACTTGCCAGCCCTGAGCCCAAACTGCCTGCCATCTCCATAGTGGCTAAAACTACTGCTGGGCCTTTTTGACAAAATTGAATATAAAACAACTGCCAACCATGTGCATATCTTACAGTAACTGGGTCTCCGAAGCAACATCTGAGAGTGAATTAAGCACTGAAAAAGCCAAATTCCACATCAAACCTGTTTCTTTTCCCTCCATTGCCTCGACAGTTACTGGCGTTTCAGGCCACATCACACATCTGATGGAGTAGGTGCTAGCTCATAAATGTTCACATATCCATATATTTTATGCAGCAAGATCCTGTCAAGCAAATGGAGAGACACATCTGGAAATGAGTAGCCCTGTGCAATCCACCATCCATGCTGTGCCACTCAGGTGGGTGTGGATGAACCGACCCATCTCTATTCAAAAAGCAGATGGTAACGGGATTCTCATCAGCTGTCTCAGACCATTATCCAAATACCACCTTGTTGCCCATGATTGTCTCGGAATGGGGGCTGAAATGTGAGAGCATTCTGGTTCCTGACACAGATGTGGCAATGCATTCTAATTATGGTCATAAAAAAGCCTTAGTTAGTTTGAAACTGCTTTACTTTTAGCAGACACAGAGAACCATGGGAAGGCTGCTGAACGTGGTGGTGGACAAGGAATTCTTAGGAAAAAAGTTGCTTTGTTGGTTGATTCGGTTCATGTATATAGTGCTTTCTGTCCATGCAATCAAGACTGAATGCAATTTGGAAGATGCCTGCTCTTTCCTGAATGATATTCAGCTATCAAAAAACCTGCCAGTTCAAAACCACAGTACTCCCATCCCATATTGGCTCAAGCACTGCAAAGTCAGGAAACTGGGAGCAAAGGGCTGATGCCTTAACAGATGTACCTTATGATCCATGATGGTCTTGTGCAAAGCCATAAATTGTGTTTGGTTATACCCATACCTTTCCTTGGCCTCTCAGGATCTACTCCAGACGAGAAGAATGGAGTACCTATGACCCACAAAGTTGTCTCACGTTCTGTATTGCCTTATGAAGCATCTTAGCCCTAGTGAATAATGCTAGAGGAGTCTTCCTGTGAGTTGGACCATACCAACATCAGTAGCAGGCAGGATGGAATGAACAGAGGGAGGAGGGATTCTCTAGCACTGTTCATCATCTTTATGCTGCTTCTGTGTGGTTAAGACTGAATGACATAAGAGTTGCAATTTTCACTAGCAGGTATGCGACAAGAGAGTTGGGATGCCTGGTGGAAACAGAATGAAATCGGTGGTATGATATTGCATTTGCCAAGAAGTATTAGAGGGACAATTAAGCACTGTTCTGCAGCCAATCACTTATTTATTTCAAATAGCATCCTCCCAATACCACTTCACAATTGGGGGGAGGGGGGAGGGATAGACCAGGTGTGGGATAAGGTTTATGAACTCATTTGTTTTATGTAAGCCCCATTTTAGGGAACGAGAACCAGGCTACAAATGCTGAAATACTTAAGCAGGCAAGTCCTGCTCAAAATCAGTACACAGGCCAGTGAAAACTCTGCCCCCCCAAAGAGTTATTTCTTGACTATCGGACATACAAGCAAAGACTTATGCATGTTAGGCCTCGTTATACATGTGCAAATGAATTGTAATAAGCATTCTGGCTGCTGACTTTTATTCTGCAGTTTGGGCTGAGCAAATGAGTGAATAATCTGTACTGCAAACCTAGGTAGTTCCACCTTGCCTACTCTTTTTCAAGCTGTTGGCTGACTCTTCAGTGCTCCCCCAGAAATTAAGCCTGAATACATGTAGCCACATCTGCGTATGTCCCCCCCATCTCATCCTTGCCTCTGCCTTTTCTCCCTTCCCCTCCTTCCATCGTTTCCCCTTTGTCAACAGACTGCAAACACCTCCAGTCCTTCACCTGCCTCCTCCTTTGGGGGTTTGCATGTCTCTTTCTATTGCCACGCATCTGAAGCACTAAGTTTTCCACTAACAACAAGGGAAGCAGCGGCTGTGATGCTGCAAGTCAAGTTTCATGAAGGGGCTGCCTTTGATGCTTCCTGCCAAGCAGTCCATCCATATAGGCTGTCGTATCAATATGTGTGCGCAGCGACAACTTATCTGTCCTGTGGTATTTGCTCCTGGTAGGAGGGGAGGGAAAGACATGCAGATGTGAAAGGCCATCGCACAAGATGGCTCCGATGCTGCTCACACCTGATCTATGGCACTGACGTTTTCATTAGAGAGTAACTGAACAACCTGCACCATATGTTTACTGTAATACGCAAATGCCTGAAGGTAAAAATTATTTTGTCTGCCTGATGGCGAATGTCCACTTTAACCTTCACAGCCTCTTTGGGTGCTAATTGGCTCACTCTTTGATGCTTACCGACAGAGATGGGGTGTTTTTGACTATAGTGCTGTTAAATGAAGTCCCCTTTGAGTTTGTATGTTTGCCTGGCTTCTGTGAAGCTTCATCTATGGCATTTTTGTAAGTCTTTTACCAGGATCCAGCTATAGCATAATAGAATAGGAATCAGGAATCTCTTCCAGTTATAATGTGGTTAGGTGAAATCCATTTTAAAAGAACACAATCCAGGTTATACCCACGGCTTTGTCATTTTGTAACTGATATATGTGTGGGAACTCCGCTTTGAGCTGAATAAGGACTCTTTGCTTTATGTAAGTATATTGATGGTCCAAATAAGAATATCCACATGCCAAAATGCTTGTTGATGTCCTCTTCTTTCAGTGCACTCTCTTCAGTCTGATGCACTTTCAGGTGCCCATCTGAATGCAGATCACCCTCCCTCTTCAGGTACCACCAGGCATACAGAACTGTGTGCAATGAGAACTAGATGCAGCTATATCTCTTTATAGCAGGACCATGGGCACCACAACGAAATGGTTGTCTGGGTTTGGGGCTAATCACAAAGGAAAAGGAACCTGCCCAGGAGCCTGGCATGGCAGGGGTGGACTCTGAGTCTCAGCACTCTCATTTGAGCGCACGGTTCTCCGCATCAGAAAAGGGCGGCACAGCAATCCCTGCGGCCAGCAAGGGAGTGACTGTGTATTCGTGTGTGTGTTTAAGTGGAAGGGGAGGCTCTTCGGTAGGAACTATGAAAGGTGCCCAGGGCTGCCGCACTGGTGTCTGCAGGAATGATATTGCTTGCCTCTGGTTTGTAGACTCTTATAGTGTGCTATTACATGTCATCTGCATATTAGTCACTGTCACTGTTAATTTCATGCTTGGCACTGTTCAAACAAGATAAATCAGAGACGGACTTACCCTCCAGGCTAAAATCTAAATATGCTTGGAACTAGTGAAAGAGTATTGGCCCAGTGGTCATTCATTCATTCATTCATTCTGCATGAGGGCCAACGCAGGCCCAGGGTATCAGAAGGGAAATTGTTGGGAGTTTCTTATCTCTCTTCTGCACCTTTTTGATACTGAGACTTTATTGTCATGAAAAGGAGCTCTGTTTCTTACCCAAAAAGGAACGATGCAGCATAGGATCATGCTGCGTGGATACTGTTCTCCCTCCATTGCAGATGGTACCTGCACTCAGTTCAAACAAGGCTTGTGTCAAATTGCCATCTGGCTTTTCCAGTGTGGCAAGATTTGCATGCTGTGACACCATCTGGCTTCTCTTTTGGAGCTGCAAAGTGAATTCACTGAGAGAACCAGCACTATATCTATTGAATAGATGTGAAAATATGTCGCGTTCCCAGTGAGTGCACTCTTGAATGACTAGTAGTGCTGAAATCAGTTGTATTACCTGCCCGCACCCTACAAAGAAAGGTTGCCCAGTGTAATCATTGCCAGTGCACCAGATGCATAAGCAGCTTATCTCTTCAGCTGTATAAAAATCGTTCCACCTGAAGCAGACTGTTGTAAAGCTGAGTCATGAAGACAGGATGATGCATCGAGGGGATGGCAAGGAGCTGAAGAGGAGCAGCACAGTGACAAAGCCCCAAGTGTTGGAACGATGGTTTCCATATGCTGTTCATGACCGGCCTCTTATTTCTCTAGTAGGCCTGTGCACAGGAGGCAGTTCAACAGGAGCACTTTGAACTATCTCCATCTTCATTTTTTCTTCTTGCAACCTATGAAAAGAGCAAGTGCAGCATTGCATTCTGAAGAGGGGCACCTAGGCCTGAACTGAACTGACTCTGAGGAAGTCAGATGTTTCTGCTGGGGTGGGCATGTTCTTCCTTCACAGAAATGGTCCTGTACTTTGAAGATCCTCTGCTTGAAGGACTTTCCAGTCCACACTGAGGTTAAAGATTAAGAACCATCTGAAGGAAGAGCAGCCATTATGCTGACATCTACAGTATTCCTGTTTTCAAATATATGTAGTTTAGAGTCATCTTATGTCCTCTTTTTTGCCAATTCGCAAGTTGTGACCCTAGATTCAGGCCTCTCCTGCAGGCATCCATATGCTTAGATGTGCCTAGACCCATATCTTGGATATACATTCTAACACCAGCTACAAATTAAACTGTGATGTCAGCTTGGTCTGAGATTATTGTTAGCACCTTCACATGAGATCCACTTAGCAGAAACCCTGCACCAGTTACCAAAATCTACATGGAGATCCAATGGAGCAAAGCTTGGGGAACCAAGGTTCAATTTAGATACCAGCAAGTACTTCCTGACAGTTAAGACCCCAAGGGTGTGGAATGGGTTTCCGCAAGAGGTGGTTGAGGTCCCAGTGGTGAGGGGGTTCAAGGATAGGCTGGACATGCACATGGTAGGCCTGTCATGAGTGAGCCAGCTGGAGCCGGGGATCAGACTAGATGGTCCGGGAGACCCCTTCTGCCTCACTCTTTTTCTATGTTTCTACATCAAAGGCAGGCTTTTGCAAAAGCATTGGCAGTTACCATTGCACAGACAAAGATAGTAGAATGCAGATATTCCCTCTGCAGAGAGCTCAGTGGTTACGTTGGATGATGCTTATTCTCTCCTTTCAATAAAGCTTCCTAAACCATTTCTTCATTATCTCATATGGGAGATTTCCTTTCCCCACTACTGCTGCCGCCTTTGCAGAAACTATTCCTGCACTAGGCAGTTCCACCTATGGGGTTTTCCATTTAGAAGATGCGCATAACCCTCTCTCCGACTCTCATTCTCTAGTTCTGTACCTCTGGAACTCCGAATTATACCAGCTGAACCTTTCCTGCTGCCAATAGTAGCAGGAATAAGATGTGTCAATGATACGAGTGCCAACACTAGAAAAAAATGAACAAATGGGTAATTTTAAAGGGTAATTTTGTATGTAAGAGGTTATTAATATTTACTCTGAGATTTTGAATAAACTGCTTAGTGATGATTCTTTAGTACTCGGGAGACTTTGTTGCTGTTAGGATTCTTTGTATTTCCATCTCATCTAAATTGCCTTAGAACAGGTCCAAGTGCCTCCCGTTGTATTAATAGCTGCTTAGACTGCTATTTTGGGTGTTTACTATCTGCTTGTACAACTTTCCTCTGGCAAGATCTTAGGGCAGTCTCTTGGTATAACACAACCACCTGGTATCTACTCTTGATCTTTCCCAGCCACCTAAGGTGAATAGCTATTAATTTTCTTTTCGGCTTTCCCTTAAAATACCAAACACCACCAAGTACACTTTCTCTTCCTGTCTACCACAGACTCCAGCTAAACTCCTGTCAACTGTAATACTTTAACTCTAATTTTTCTGCTGCTTTTCCCCCACTTTGCTAGAATCCTCAGCCAATCAGGACTGAATTTACCTGATCCAGGCCTCATTTACCAATATTCAAATCACATCTCTCTCCTTACCCCTTTAGAAGAATACTTGGCAGCTACTATGCAGTCCTTGGACAATAACAAAACAAAGTCTCAAGCCTACACCTATACACTGTAGCTTCACAAAAGTCACACAAAGGAAACATTATGGTACCACAATAATTTTATATAGGAATTCCCACACACCTCATATAACAGCCAGCATGTCTTTATTAGAATACCCTAATAAAACATGCCAACACTATCAGTAATTGTTGTCTGGGTGCTCCCCATTCATATACTCCATGGGGAAGGGAAACAAGCATACGTTCAGATGCAGCCAAGTAAGAAAACGCTTGATTTTTTAGAAGGAACAGTTCATTACAGCATTATATATTTAGGTTTTTACAAATCTGCCAATTTTAGATCCTCTCAGGTTCACTTTTTTCCCAGTCTTAAGCAACCGATTTTGAAAACATTCTAAGTTTGGTTTGTAATAACATCAGAGGGGTTTTTTAAAAGCTTGAATGAACATTTGTATGTTTTCTTGCACACGTCTCATCGTACAAACATTTTATGCAATTTTGCCTAATATATACATTTTCAAGCATGCTTCTTAATTTTTTTTCATGACTGCACTTTTCCCCAGTATATTATATACCTTTGTATGTACATTTTTCATTGGAGTGCTCAACTGCGAGTTTCAAAGAATGCTGAAGAATAACTAAGTATTGGTTCTTATCTTGATACAGAAGTGTGAAATTAGAGAAGTTTAACTTAAAGTGAAAACTGATTTTGCCTCCATCCTGATTTTCAGTTGGAAATTGAAATCATATTTCCAGTTGCAATTGTCATGTCATTTATAGTTGGTGTAAAATATCACAACATATCTCACCTATTCGTATACTCATACATTCTTCTGTCTTCTGGATTCTCAAGAATTTACTCAAATGTTGCGGTTCCAAAGCAGAAGCCAACAAAATTTCTTCATATGGCATACCAGGGATGTTGCGAACACAGTGACTTTCCACATAATTAGGTGCAACCACAAGAAAGTGCCTTTCAAGTATTATAACTTCAACGTGGATAACTGCAGCTATGTGGAAAGGTTCTATGTAGATAATTATGTGGGAGCTCTAACATACAAAGAAAGCCTCAGATTTCACAAGTCAGTGCTTCTTTTCAAACTATTCATTTATTTTTTAAGAAAAACCAGCTTATGAAGTCCCTCAGATGTTCAGAGAACATCTGTAGCAATTTCGTGTTATTTACTGCTTCACCTTACATTTTCAAAATTCATTTCGAACATCAATCAGATTCTCTAATGACATCAAAATGATGGTCATTCTGACTGAAGTTTCTTCTTCTTTTCTGGTCCTCAGCATTTTGAGGGGTAGGGGAGCCAGCTAAGTTTATTATTTTATAGCTCTGGCAGGGTCAGAGTCTTCTATACAGCAATACCCTTGTAAAGCTGTTGGGTAGCAGGCAATCTGTCCCACCTGATGCCTTTGAAATAAATAGCAAGAGTTGTAAACTCAATAGTGGAGGTTGTTGAAATGAAAGCCAAGGAAAAGTATTTTATACATCGAGTACATGCTTGGTAACTTCACAAAACAGCCCTGCATGGGGGCTCTTGTGACAAATGTTCTTCAATAAAATGGGACAATCACCCTGCTTGTGGGCAAACGCCAGTGAGATTGCGGCACTACACCCATCTCACGCATAAAGCTCTACAGCTGGCAGGAAAAGCATTTCCTGAGGGCTCAATCACAAGAACTGGGGAGTTCCAGCGTCTGCGTCCTCTCCCTGTTTCCTAGCAAGAGGAGGCCATCACTTCTCATGCACTGGCACATTTACTGTTGCGTTGCTCAGTTGTTAGAAATTCTGCCTTCAGACATGTCTTTGTATGCATCAGACATCTGCACCTGGATCCAAACTATTGTGTGGCTAGATCCATGTGTGTGTCCAAGAGAGACCTGGGTGTACTTTTTGCTACGCCAGCTGTCCCTTCTGCATGGTGCTGCACTGAGCACCATTTTTTGGTGGACTGGCAGGACATAACTCATATCAATTAAATAAAAGCAAGCCTTCTATGAAACTGAGGAGGTTCTGGGTTCGTGCAGCCCATCACTCAAAGAATTGCTACGGTTTAAAGGATACTTAAAGTAGCCTTTTGGATCCAGGTCATGAAATTGTCATGTTAAGCAATCTAAAGCTTCTCATATAAAGCTTTTTTTTTTTTTACTAGTAACTGTAATAGTATGGGTTTTTTTCTACTGTTGTGTAGATGCTAGTTCACCTAAACATTATAAATGAGTAGAGTGCCCCCTTCTGTTGCTTTATTGTTCCATTGAACCAATGACCTAGGGTTCTGTTTTGTTTGTCTTCTGACAGAAATTCGGTATGGCAGAATGTTAATAATGGATTATGTGCATGTACTCTCACACTGTTGTTTTCTTGGTTAGTTTCCTTTTTGAACAAAAATCAAAATCTCATTTTCTGGAGAATAGAATCTGAATTTATTTTATACAGAACTTTCCTGCAGGAGCAGAATTGCAGTCCCGCAGAAAGGAAGGGAAAAAAAACAGATTAAAAATCTTCAGATGGGCACTTTAAAATTAAATAGGGCTTTGTGGGATGGGATGATTTATCTGTTATTTCATTTCAAAATGGCCCTCACAGCTCCTTTTTGTTGTTTGTTTATTAACATCAATTCTGTTGGGGCATAATTGGAAAGGAAAAAACCATTAAGTTTTTTTTTTAAACCCAGACCCATGAAAGTCAGGTAATTAGTCTATGGCTATGTTCCTAAACCTGTGTAGGTAGGTCAAAGCCCCTCTAGACACTGTGGTATTTTGAGTAAACTTGCACAGCATGTGTTGCTTTGCAGCTTTGCTTTGCTTTGCTTTTCCTTTAAACAATGGAGTTACCCAAAGAGAGGTTCCATGCATTCTCTTCTCTTTCCTGCAAAACAGAGCAGACTCCCCTTGGAAGTCATGACAAGCCCTTCTGCCATATGACACTAATTTCAAAGAAAAGTTATTCGCTAACAGTGATGAGCATCTTCCATTCCAAAGGGGTTTTTAAACATATTTGTGGTGAACTGAGCTTTGAGAGGGGGCTAGGAGGAATCGTATCTCATTTGTTTTAAGGCATGGCCGTCATAATTAGGTTTACTGATGGGATCCATGCTGAATAACTGCAGCATTCACAGTTGATGTGCCCCACTCTTTCCCAGACTTCTGATGGCTGAACCGAGACACACAGTTTCTTAATAAAAGCTGGAGCAAACATCGCTTGCCCACCCTAAGCACCTACTTGCACAGTGTAGCCAAATGAGGATGACCTGCCCAGCCCTCCACTGGCAGGTTTTCCATGCGAGTCTGTCTTGCATGAACGTTCTGTTCCAGTATGAACTTTCTGTCTGAGTGCTCTAAATGCAGAGACAAGCCAAACTCCATTCCCACAATGGAGAGAGATGTGAGAGAGGAAGACCGAAGCAGGGCATCGTACAGAGACCATATGGTCGCTCCCTTCCTGCATTGTGCTCAGGAAGGAGCAATATGAATAAAAGGAGACTATGAAGACTTGCCTCCTGCCCTGTTCTTGCCAGCCACACACCTCAGGCAGAGAGTCTTTCTCTTGCGAAGCCATTCCTGAGTCTTGGAAACCTACCTGAACAGCAGTCCGGATTTCTGGAACATCTCAGCATGTAGATTTACCTATCCTGTTACTCTCAGATGATGGGGGTGGGACTAGAAGAGCCGTGCATCATCAGTGAGACACCGTCCCACAACCCATTCTACCTGTTTTGCTCTTTCACACAGGTAATGTGTTGAAGGGGCCCCTGCCGTAGTTCTTCCATGGGCAGGTCTCACAAAGCTAGGCTCAATCATTCAATTATTGAATTAACATGTTTTTCACCTAGCACACAGTATGGGAACTGTTAGTGTGTGCATATGCACATTTACATATTTTATATGGGAATGGACACTTACTTTCTTTTAGCAGAGGGTGTTTTATCAGAGTAAGGTGAGGGTGTTCAAGGATAGCCTAGACATGCACATGGTGGGCATGTCGTGAGCAGAGTCGGCTGGAGCCGGGGGTCAGACTAGATGGCCCAGGTGACCCCTTCTGACTCGCTCTGTTTCTATCACTGATGCTATATTTTATTTCTCATGCAATTAGCTATAAGATACATTGATGTTTCTCCAGTTTAATCTCAGCCTGATTAACTCTGGTCACTTTCAGCTTAGCAAATTTTGTATTTCTATTTAAATTATAGTAATCATTTCTAAATTTGCTTCTACAAAGATTAGCATAGGCCTGTTTTATGCGACTGCCCTATTTTGTGGAGAGTTCCTCATTTTTTGCCATTCTTACATGAACACCCAAAGATCCACTGCCCAGAAACAGCTGGGCCACCCATGGACACCTTAAGATCTCTCATTAAATATTGGCTTTGTCCCTGGAAAATATCTGACCTTTTGGAATTTCTACAAAAATCTATTCCAAAACTGGGAGCATTCCACAAAATGTGGAAGTTGGATATTGATTATTTCTAGGTATGCAGTTAATGAATGTAGACCTAAGTGTCACACCTTTGAGCAACTTGATCCTTGGCCCAGGCACAGAAACTCTTCCTGGTGATCCACACAGTTTGTTGTGTCTCGCTCCACTCCTGTTCACCAGCTTTGTTCTTCATCATTGCTGGTTTTGTATTTCTTTATCCTCTTCCTTCATGTAAGCTTCTCTTCTTGCCTACATTGCATTCGTGCTACACCCCCAACCCCAGCCATCTTGCTGCAGGGTATGGTTGCCAGGCAACTGCAATGAAATAAAATGGCCATCTTGGAACACAGCATGAGAAGGGAATGCTGGGAAGTCCGGAAGCTGCTAAGGGCTGCTGCAGTGGTGGCACATGATCTGTGTGGCCAGAACAGCAGCTACTGCCTCAGTCATTTCTCCCGGTCTCGTCTGCATGTTTGCCTGGAAGTGAGCCTCACCAATATGCCTTTCTCCCATTGAATTCAGCTTTAGGACTGAGACTCAGCCACTGTGATGTCTCCCTGATAACGAATTGCAAATTAATTTGTTCACAATGAAGGGGAAAATGGGGAATGTGTTGGCCTCTTATTCCTTGGCAATGCCATATAGATTCTTCATAAGGTGACTGTCATGGCATTAGATGTGTATTCCCCAAATGTATGTTTCCAAGAAAAAAGGAGAATACGGGGGAAAGCTCCTTGGAAAACTAAGGAATGGATGGGTGTATAAGCCCTGACATCTACTGATTCTCCTCTGCAAATGTGGTCACCCCCTTGGCTTCATTTCCCACAGCTATGTTCACATCACTTCCCGATTGAGGAAAAAACACTTAATGATATCCTGGGATGCATTTACAAGGCTACTCAGAGGGCAGGGAACGGGTTAAACACCCATCCTCCCCAGTTGCCACCTTAGTGTGATGAATAAAGATGAGTTTGCAACCTCCTGAATGCAGGTTGGCCCTTAGAAGCCATTGAAGTAGCATGAAGTGGTGTTAGCAAATACTCATTGGCAAGTGGTGGCCTGTTGCTTATAGCTCCTAACATCTTCATGTAGAAGTTTGTCTTGGCTCAATTCAGATTTACAGTCAGTAAGACAATGGCTATCGACAAGCCTTCTCTGTGTGAAATAAAAATACTCCTGCTAAGTGCATTGATTACCCTTGGCAGGTGGACCTCTCTCACCTTGAGCCTATTCAACCACCTTTTTTGAATCATTGTCACTTTAATTTCATAAGGTTTCCAAACACATTCTTTTCTTAGCTTGCCTAGGACAGAGCGAGCTGTAACTCAGTGGGAGAGTACCTGTTCAGAATGCAAAAGATCCCAGATTTAATCCATCATTTCCATTTAGAAGGATTTCAGGTAAGACAGCTACCAAAGAACTCTGATGCCCAGAAACTATCTTTGTAGCTTGCACTTTTGTTTGTGGTGCAATAAAAAGAAGATTCATTTTTATTGCAAGGATTAGATTTAAACTCGATTTTTGTCACTGTTTGTGGTCTGATTTTGAGCCAAACAACCTACTCACTCTCCTTTTCCTCATCTACTACTATCTGTGAACACATTACCTGATTAGAAAGAGAGTGAGAGCAAGAGAGAGAGAGAGAGAGAGAGAGAGAGAGAGAGAACATTACAAATGTCTCTGTATTTTTTGATGTTCAGACTAAGACATCTGCCCTGAAGAGGATACAGTTAATACTGCTTGAAGTTTCTATTAGTATAGGAGAAAATACATAGCACTAAATAAAAGGAGACAAGTTTGTAAATGGAGGTGATTAAAAGGCTGAAATGCTAAACAAAGGTGAAGGACAACAAATAGGCTGCAGGTGTTTGAAGCAGGATGTGTCCAGCACACCAAGTGAGCACGTTTCTTCCGCAGCACAGCCACAGTGTGAATCAGCCATTTTTTCTGTCTGCTCAGACATGGCACACACTCGAGTACACAACCATTGAAAATAGGATGGACTGTTCATGCAAGCTGCTTCTCTAATACCCCAGAAAGGATATTTTTACATGGTTGAAAGTGAGCCTGAACCAAGATCCACAGACTCCACCATCTTTTTGCTCTTCTAAAATTTTACTTTGCCACTCTGCTCCTCACTCAGTTTGGGAGCAAGGGTTGGGAGCAAGAGTACCCAGTACTCATGTTCAGTCCAGCTTAAATTCATGCAAAAAACATTGTCACCTTACATTCATTTTGCATTTTGGATTTTCTGTTCAAGTATCCCTTTGTTTCCTAGCTTCCTACTCGTCTTTTTCTCAGTCACAATGGACCAAGCTGGAAGCAGACGCGACCAGCAATTATCAGACTGCATGGACTGGGTCTCTCCCACCTGAGGTGAATCAAAGGGGAGTTGCCCTCCCACAGTGTATATGTTTTGGGAACTCTGCATGGATGAACATGACACTGTCATTGATCAGTGCGTGAGAGCACCTTTAAATCACCCAGTGTTTAGCTTTGCTGAAGACCTGGCCCCATCCTAAAGCACCTGAGCACTCGTGACAGCATTTGTTCTATGTCCACCCGCCTAACTTGCCTCTTGGAAGCATGGCTTTTGCTATGCTAAGTCAATTCTCTTTCATTTGCTAAAGCATCCAGGAACCGCTTCAGGTTTGTTTCATTCCCCAGAGTCAAGCTATTGATCCCTTTATTCTTCCCCATCCCTCAGCCTGCAGTGTGTAACTGCCCTACTGTTCACGGTTCATTCCTCAAGTCCTCCTCTAGCATTCTCCCTCTCCTGCTCTGGTTTCCTTGGTCAGAGTGTTCTCGCTGCCTCCTTGCTGCATTGTATGCCCAGAGAGGTCTGATGACTTTCATGGATTTCCATTAGTGTAACTCCCCTTGCAAGTTTCTGTCCACCGTTCTGTAATGGCACAGACAATTGCACTGCGAGCTCTGCCAATTCACTTAGGACACCCAAGTCTCCCCCTCGGCATTTGCTGACTTCTTGCAAGCCTCTCTGAATCTGAGAGTACCATGCCTTGAAGCTGGTTGTTGTGTCAGCGTTCGTAAGCTGCTGAGTCTAAGCCCAGGGATTTGCTTTTTCGAGTGGGTCAGCCATGAGCCCAAGATATTACGTCAAGCCAACTGTAGCCATTTATATCCATATCATAAATTCCATTGCTATAACTATGCACCACAATGGTCTCTTCTTATTAATGTTTTCCTCCCATTAGTCAGGAACCATGCAAGGTTCTCTTTTTGTAACCAGCTTGACTTTAGCCCTGGGGTCTTTAATATCAGGCAAGCCAGCCATTGATCTGTTTCACACATCACTAAAAGCCAATGAGATGTTGAGGGCACATGAACACGCCCCAGCTTTCCAGCTTTATAACACAATTAGCCCCTTTTGTAGGTTGTGAAACTGGATGTGTGAATCCAGACTACTGGGTTGTTTGGAAGTGAAGCAACCCAGTGGTTTTCCCATGGTTTGGTTCTGGGGTAAAATAGTGGGTTCTCATTATATCTCCCTAAATTAAATGTCTTTGCATATACCATCCAATGAGGAAATGTTATAAAAATGCTGAATGACATTGTTTATTTAAAACAGCAACAGAAAAAATGTTAATGGCAACCACACTTAGCCAAAGGGAAATTACGTATCAATGTACAGCCAGTAAAAGACAGAAACATCTAGACTATATTGGAGGTCTCAATATATTGTGCCATTGCATCAACATACAGGCACCATTTGTCACAACCCCTAGTTCCCATTTAAAAAAAAAAACTGCTGCTACATTGCCATTTTTCAACTTTTCTCAGGATGCCTGGAGATTCTGGAAAATATTTATCTCTACAGTACCAGAGGGAATTGACTCCTTCATGCTGGTTAACTTTGCTAAATCTGAGCAGGCAGACATTCCAAAGCAAATCTAAGAAAGGCAGTCCGAGGAGAGTCAAAAAATGGCAGTGTCATGGCATTTGCCACCAGGCTAAAGTGGGGAGGGGAGTACTGGCTGGCACGTGAGCTTTGCCCCTGACATCTGTGAAGTCCTGGCTGCCGTGTAAACCTTCACACTTGGCGTGTAATCCTACAAGCATGGGGGCCCTGTAAGCACATGCCTTTGTGCTCAACGCGTGGCAGCCTCCAGAGCAGCTGGCCCCGGGGTCCCCCTCCCCTTTTCCCTCAAGCAGCTGAGTACCTGCACAGCACTGACGCCCCGCAAGACCCAAACACAAAACCACAGTTCTAAACTGCAATACAGTCAAGCCCTTGAAATCAGCTTTCTCCCAAGCAAAGTGTGGTCAGATTGGTTCCAGCCACTGGCGTGAGGCTTGTTATTGCTTGTCTGTTTTGCTACACTTGTTACAAGAGGTATGAAGTTATTTCTGGAGCATTCCCAGAGCCACGTACCACAGAAATGAAGGACAGTTAGAACTGTGTTAAGTATATGGATGAGAGTCACCATTGCCAAGAGATTCATAAGCAGAACTGAAACTAGGTGGGAAATAAGTGCGATTCTAAATGTTTCAACATGGCCCAGAGAGGTGCTGCACCACTGGTCCCTGAAGATCAAGAGTGTTTTTTTCTCTATAGCTCTGCTGGGCAACATGCACCTGGCGGGCCGCATGCCCCCTACCCACCGACGCCCCATCCCCACTGCTTAATTTTCCGCATGGCAATGCCTTAGCAAAGTGCAGCAAATCTTCTGCCACTTGCTACAGATTTCCATTTATAATGCCATGCAGCCATTCAGAGTAAGGCCTGACATGAAAAACACAAACAGCAGCAGCACTTGTGTGATCTTGCCAAGATTTTTTTTAGCATATTTTGTGATCCATGCAGCCCTCGAGGGCTCAGGCATTGCTTAAATGGCGCTGCAAACTTCTTGCTAGAGAAGACAAATTGGCAGACAATTGTGTGTAGATACCAGCTGAGAGGGAGCAACCATGATTGTGTGGGTGAAATCGGAAACCTGATTTCTATTGCTTATAACACCGGAGTTAAATGAGCTCCCTTGGCCTTCAGGACATGCACACTCCACATCCGTGTATGAATGTTCATAATACAGGCTGGGTTCTAACAGTGAAATGCATGTTATGTTTGTTTGCATCTGATTCAGGCTGACTTCTGTGTGCACATCTTTCATCCTGAAAGATGGTTCAACTTTTCAGCAGATCTCAGAAGTGACCTTTACAGCACGGGGTCCTATTTGCATCCGCAAGGTATTCATTTGGGGTAGTGGAAATACATCAACCAGAAAAAACACTGTTTGAGTGAGTAAGAGGTCTTGGCCTTTCTATAAGACAGACAGTCAAACGCAAAGATGCTACATGATATAATTTCACAATAAGTTTTCTTATGAAGAACCAACGTCAGTACATTAATATCAAAGCAAGAATGGGGAGGCCTTGGTCATCTGTGATGGGATATATTGAGTCATTTGCATACAAATTAGAAGGGTAGGTGATCATTGTATGTCTGAAGTAGACTTTTTGTCTCTACGTGTACATTTATTGTCACATGGAGCAGTGGGTTGGATGATAGAACTGCTTTGCACATGAAGAGGCAGAATCGAGATCTTACCATTCCGACAAAAGAAAAGTGACTTATTACATTTTATGATCTGAGATGCTAAGGCTGCCTATTTTCAAGGTTTCTGTGGTGGTGGGGAGGACGTTGTGTTAACGCATGAGAAAAATGCCGTATTGCATTGTTGGATAATACCTTTTCTTAACAAGAGAAGGCAAAGGAGCACATTTGATCATTTGAGAACCTGTGCTGGTCATTCCAGAAAATGGCTGTCATCGGTGGTGTGGCTTGTCACAAAGGACAAGCCAGCAGCCCCAAAGGCAGAAAAGTCAGCTGAGCCCCAACACATCAAACAACATGCTTCAACTCGCAGTTTTCAGTGCTCAAAGAATCCTCTTCTCAGAAGGAAAGCTCTTTTTCTCCCTTCTCAAGTGCCAGCCAACACAGTGGAAAGACTTGAAGAAGGAACCAGCATGTTTTCAGCTCAGTCTGTATAGGCTCTCTCATTCAGTTAAGAATTTTACATCATCAAAGAGCCTCGATCTGTTTTTCTGAACAGATGCAGGGTCCCTTTCCCATCTTTCATCTGGTGTGCAAAGTTTTGGAGTGGAACCTGCTGGAATGGGAACATCCAGGGACAGGAAGGTGTGTATGGCACTCTCTGTGAATCTCCCTTGGATGTGTGGAGCTTAGCAACAGAGCACAGTTTAGGTGAACATAAATCTGAGCATAGGAATATATTGACAGTTGTGTCCATTAGCTCCTTTCACTAGTTCATTTCATTCATTGATATTTTCCAAAGTAATCTTGGCAGTATAATAAAATATAGAACAAGGGAGGTCTGGGGGTGAATGGAAGACATTTCCAAACTGCAGCTAGGTTTTTTAAAGATACTACTAGTGGGTTGTTGTTTTTTTCATATCTCATACATACTCTGAGAATACTTGCTAAACTGAAGTTGATGAAAACGGGGGGGAAAGCTGCAAAATGTTTGAAGATCTTTTCTAAAACACGTGTACACACGTACACTATATCATATCCTTCCTTTCTCCCCCCTCTCAGACATATCCGTTATAACCCATATAATGCATTATTCTTGTTCTAGTTCTATTAAGTATGATAGAATAAAAACTAAATCATACCTAGTTTGATAAATAGCCACTTTTGTCTTAAATGGAATCATCATACTGAGTTATGTACTTAGGAGGGCTTTCTTTTGCAAAAGAGAGTGCAATTAATGAGTTATATTTTTAGTTCTTTGACAAACTGTTCTCATAAAAAAGACATAAATGTACTAAAATATTATCCATGTACAAGTGCAATCCTTTAGATGAGAGTTTACAGCATCATCTTTACTCCAAAGTCAGTCCTATTGAGTGCAATGGGGCTTACTCCCAAGGAAGCAGGTGTTGTAATCTAACCACAAAAGACACTGGCTTATAATTACAACCAACATACTTCATACTTCATGTAGGAAAATGAGTAAAATGTAGAGAGCAAACACAATGAAATTAATTATACAATGGATAGGAAAGGTCAATAGATACATGAAGGCTCTTATGGCCATTTCACAGTGGTGATGAGTGATCTCACCCAGAGCTGATTCATGATTTTCTCAGACACTAACAAATTTGTTTGTGTAATCTTAGACCTTAATTGGAGATCTCATTCTGTGTATTCGAGTTTCTCCACGCATGCATTATCAAACTGTATCTAGTTTGGAATCATTCAATGTGTCATGATGTCACCCACCACCGTGTTACATGTTTCTCTGGGATGGCATTTCTACAGAATGTGTGCTTGCCCTGACCAATTAGTTTGGTGCAGAGGAGAGACAAATGGCAACACCATACGTGTTGTCCTTGTGGAGTCAAAGCATGGCAGCAAGGCTACTATATGCAAGGTAGGTGGCCTTGCTACAAGATCCAGGCTATGGTTAAGGCAGTTACTCTAACAAACTCAGTCCATGTGCAGCCTGTATATGCAGAGGGCCCTTCCTCCAAAGCGCACAGTCTATTCTGAAATAATGAATTTGCAAGCCAGCAGCCAAAGTTCTTAAGAAGACTGTACACTTGCCAGTGATCAGCCATCTTGTTGATTTATAGGAAGCTTCAGAGCTCTCCTGTTTATGGCCCACAAGTTGAATATACTGAATGTACTTGTTTATTTGTGAGGATTATGTCCACCCTACTTTAAATAAAATCAAACGTGGGTTATGAAAGAAAACCCTAATTATTATTACAATATAAAAATTCAAATAAGTCAAACAAATACAAAACCAAGGAGACAGCATAGGAACAGTAAAAATCTACTATAAAATGCCCAGTGATATAAATGTGTGTGCGTGGGGGTGGGTCGGTGGGTGTTTTTTGTTTGCTTGCTTGTTTTTTAAGATTCTGCCCCCCCCCCCAAAAAAAGTGAAAGAAAGGAACTTGGCAGATCTGCTCAGAGAATTTCACAACTGCATTGCCAGCACCCACAAAGCCATGACTAAGCAATCAGGTGGTTGCTTCTGAAAGGCCAGACAGCAGGGCCTCTGCTACTGATCTCAAATTTTGGGCAGGTTCATCTAGGTCAGCCTTCCCCAAGCTGGTACTTTCACGATGCTTTAGACTATGCCCACCCTCCACCATCACAAACCGCTCTGTTAGGAATGAATCTGATTCCCCTGCCCCCTGTGATTGGTGGGAATCCATTCTTTGCCCATCAGGTTATGCCATCGGATTGGAGAGAAGAGCTCCAATGGCATTCACAGATCCCGCCTGCCCGTCTGGCATTTTCCAATACAACAAACCTGTTCACAGTGTGATGTTGTTTGCGCTATGTTTGGCCACTTGCTTTGTTTAACGTGTTTGTTATAAGACAAGAACTGGAGGAAGAAACAGATTGTGTTGTGATGGAGATGCAGAAACTAGCTTCCCCATTCTTATGACGTAGCTGGATGGAGGTGGATGACTACAAATGAGAGGCCTTATGTGTTTCCGTTTCCTTTTGTTTTCATGCATCCTGCAGGCCACAAATAATTAAAATCAACAATGAAAAAGTGTCAGTTTAGTTTATAAAATCAGAGCATTAATTCTTAGGCTTTCATCTTATATCTTTTTACCAAAAAAAAAAAAAAATGAGTAGACAGTACTTTTCAATAGGTTGATGATTATGTTGTGCTGTATGTCTATCTCTGTGGATGAGGGAGTCATTATATATATCTCCTTCAAGGAGTCAGTAAGTAGCTGGTGGGAAAGCTCCTTTCACCATTTGAAATGGTCCATTCACAAGAATTTTGCATTTTTACACATGTGCAGTAAAATGTTGCAGTGAGGGTTTTGGGGGTTTCAGCCAGCTACATCCTTTCCCAGGAAGCTCCATGCCATTCTTCCCCAAAATGTTTTGTTTTTTCCCTCCAAAAATCAGTATTCCATATCCACTGAGCGTGCTCAGTCCTCATTAGACTGCTTTATTCAAAGCTTTTTGTACCTCTGCAGCTGTGGGGTTGCATGAAGCCTGCGGGTCATGTAATTGTTGTTGCCACTTCGGCTACGTAGGGATCGACATTTGGAGAATTTTCAGGAACCAAAGACAATTTTAAGTAATGGGAATCTCTTGTAGGCTTCTGTGTTAAAGCTAAGGTTACCATCAAGGTTAATTCGAGGAGTCAAGAAAGTGTGACTGTGACAAGATTTAGTGACAATGTAAGGACAAATTAATGTGGGATCAGTAGCCTGGATAGTGATTCTTATCATGGGATTCTGTTGAAATGAAGTAATTATTTAATTAGACTTTTATGTATACCATAAAGGCTTCCCAGAATAGACTGCTCTCTCTTTGATGTCTGCAGTTCCATCCTCACTTTCATAAGTGAGAAGAGAGACTTGGAAGGATTGATTGCATAATGATACAGGAGCATGAACGCACGTGCGCACCCCCTTTGTTAAATGATTCCTGGTGGTGTTTCCCTCAACAACACGCAGCTTTATCCTTCTGGCCCAAGCCTGAGGCTGTTGCAACCGGCAAAAGGGAATTGCTTAAAGCTTGCCTGTTGGTTCAAACGAAGATTTCTGATTACTGCAGAGAGCTAAGACCTGCCTACTCATTACTCTCATGAGAAGCGAACAACCGTCACCTAACCCTAAAACAAACCATGGTCATTGAGCCCTCACAAAACCCACACTGTCCAGGTTTGCACAGCAGTTAGAAGCGTTCTGCCTTCTTCTCTGTAATGGCTTTTCCTTAGTAAGAAAAAACATGGGAGAAGCGGTGGAAAACACAGGAAGCGGTGGAGGGAGAAGGATCATGCCTTCCTCTCCATGGTAAAATTCTGTAAATGAGACAATTGTGATTAAAAAAGCAAAAAACCCTCACCCAGAAGGTGGTATACTGGTGGTGTTGGACAGGAACTCATGAGATCTGGGTTCTAGTCCCCAGTCAGCCATGAAGCTCGCTGGATGACTTAGGTCTCTCAGCCTAACCTATCTCACAGGGCTGTTGTGATAAAATGGAAAGGACAGCCTTGTAACTCGCTTTGGGTTCCTTGCAAAAAGAAGAAAGATGAAATATCAATGTAACATAATAGGAAACTCAGCTCCAATATACTAGGTATGTCTTTTGTTTTATTCTCTTCTCAGAGCTGGTTTACATATGCACGTACACACAGGTGCACTCGAACACGCACCCGCATGCATCGGTCCCTCGATCTCTCATCACATGACGACTCAGTAACGAAACATTCCTGGCTGAGTGTGTGAACTGCCTGCACGAAAAGCTGTGTCTCAGTTGACTTAAAGCCACAGTAAAGTTCGGTGCTATGTGATCTGTCATGGTTTATTCACACACGTACTCCATGACTTGATGTGTCATCCACAAACAAAAGGCATGCCCATGTGAAACATCGTTTTTGGTTCAGCAAGCTGCAAAGCAAGCCAGCTGATGAGCAGAAAGGGTGTGCATGACAGAAATTTGAATTTCAATGATGTGAATATTTTAGTGTACTCCTGAATGCCAAAAATTGCCATTTAGCAGCATTGATTGCACAGCATCATGGGGCACATCCCAAGGACATGCTGTTCCAGACCTCATCCATTATCCCAGGGTCTACTCAGTCATGCACTGATTATTTGATTAAGCTAGTTATGCTTTCCATATCACGCAGTAGATAAACCTTCTTTAAAGAAGGGCCATCCCATAATCAGTGATATCATTAAAGAGCCGATAAGACATAATCTAACCAATGGTAAGTCATAAGCTATACTCAGATCAAATTGCATGTTTGGGTTGTCTTTCCTACCAAGTCCTTTTCTCCTGGAGCAGTTGGAAGCAGGAGAGGGCTGTGGAAAATGAGACTTCCAGCTTTTAACCCTCCTATCCCTTTTCAGTTTAAAATCTCATTCCCTGTCATGGGAGCAGGCAAGAGACAGAGCAGGCCCCATGCTTTTCCCAGACCATGAAGCTTAATTGTGATTAGATTTCCCTGATTTCAGAGGGCAGTGTGTGACAAAGGTTATGTGCATTCAGAAGTAAATATGACTCTGGCAAATAAATGTAGGGTGGGACTTAATCTCCCATATGAGTGCTTAGGATAAAAGCCTTAGGATCAGAGTATGTCTTCTCTGAAACGTTCCACTCATTGTCAGTGTGTTTAGGACTGGAGCCTTACAGTCCTTGCAATCCTGTGCAAGTCTACTCAGAAGTAAGGGGTTACTCCCAGGTAAGTAAGCATAAGATGGCACTTAAAGACTCTACCTTTTGTTGGACTTCAGCCACTATGTAGTTACAGTGTTTTGGAAACCAAGTTCTTCTTTAGTGAGCATATGAGCTCCAACAGTGCTTTCCCCACTCCATGTAAGTATTCTTGATGGCACTCCTAACAACTCTAGCCATACTTGCAGTTCAAGCAGTGCTGTCTTCAGAAACACCTCATTTAGTGCTCTGATGGTGAGAATGCATATTTCTGCCAAGCTCCATCAGAAGAGGTCCAGGTGGCTGCCTACAGTCGAAATATTATGCCTAAATGTTCTCAGTTAGGGACTGAGAGCTACATTCTGATCCACTGGCAGAACCATTTCCATGACTGGCAGTGACTCTCCTCTCCAGGCCTTGTACCTTCAAAGTCTGCAGTGAAGGTCCCTCCAGAACAGGCTTTGGGAGAATATGGAGGCCCACAGGGTGAGCAGAAGGTAAAGCCCTATTGCAAGAGTGGAAGGCCACTCCTGCTGAATCCTACCCTACAGTGCTTGTACAAGATCATAACCATATTTAACAACATTACAGGCTACAGCATCAATTTGAGAAAACACCATCTCCTTGCCCGTCTGGCACCTTCCCTGAGGGCAGGAGCAAGAATGCTGCCTTCTCGGTTGGACAGTAGAGCAATTTGTCATTCCTGTCTCAGAGCGGTGAATTTGAAGCTGTCCATCTCAGAGGCTCCTGTCTCATTACAGTCAAGTTCAAAGCTTGGGTTGTGTGACGATTGTTGAAAGGAGGGTTATCTTGTTCAGTAAAGCGGAAAGTTCTGGCACCACTGAATTCTATGATAACTGTTTTTGTGTATACGGACTGACATTGGCAGGCTAAGAATTATGACCCCAAGATTTACATCTCAAAAAAGCACTGGCACATGGTCTTTGCAGAAAAGTGGGTAAAATGTCGATATTTCTTATTTGAGTTTGTGGTACACTTTTAAAGATTTTCTTGCTTGAGTGTCAAATTTAATATCTGACTTCCTGTACTATGTTCTCTTATCAACATTTGGCCAGTCCTGTTTTAATTAAGTTCATAATTAAATTCCTTTTCTGTTGCCAATTTGTTATGTTTCAGCCATTTCCTGGAACCTGGATCTACCATTTGATTATCCACCATCCCTACTCCCACTGAATTGTTTTTTCTCACAGTATCTTATCTGGAGTTTTGGGAAGCTAGCTGTAATGGTGGTATGGCCCATGTTTCCTCAGAAGCTACTCCAACTGAGTTCAAAGAAATGCAGGCTAGTTTGTTTGATCTGGGGGCCTTTGCAACCAATTACTTGTAAATCCCTACAAACATTTCACCCAAACCCTTTGACTTAGCCGGAGCTTGTAAAATAATGGTTACTATTCCAGAACATGTGACCCCAGAAATGTATTGTGAATCTTTTAACTAAGAACCACTTTTGGTGGGAACATTCATCCCCCAGGACAGTGAGAGAGATGTTTGCTTCCTTTTAAGTGGGCACAAGAAAGCTGATACATTTTTGGGGTGGATGTGTTTGATTTACCTGAGTTTTAGGTAGCCAAGGATGACTTCTTTAGTGAGTTTGTTTTCTGCTTTAAAAAGAAATGCATCAAGTAGCTGAGTTTCTTGGGGCCTGGACCAGATCACCCATGGGAAACCCTTATGGAGAAAGAGCTGGAAAGGGAACCTTGAAGCAATTTTCAAAATACAGAGATAATAATTTGTAAGGTTCCCCAGACACCTCATCTACAACTAAAGCAGCCAAAATCAATTTCCCACTCTGACCAGTTTCTTCCTCCACTCCCCTTTCCTCCCTGGACACCTATCCAAAATGTTATCAACTTCAGATCTCTCCAAATAAAGGGGATGGCTGAGCAGGCTCTTCCCAGGATGCGCTCACCTCCTCCTTGTTAGCTGTCAGGTGCTATGCGCTTGTACCATGCGCTTATTTCCCACGGTTGTTTGTGTCTGCCTTCATTTGCACTCATTCAAATGCTTTTTGCCTCTCATAATGTTAGGGGAGACCTGAACTTCTTTATAGTCCAAGTCGCTGCTTACTGATGAATCGGCTTCTTTATTCACTTAATTTAACCTGCTTATGAAATCAGTTTAAGTCAATTTTCCCCTCACCCCTTTGCAAAGGTGCCTTCCTCTATGTTTATGCTGCCTACTCTGGATGGGCAGAAAAACTGAGCGAGAGAAGATGGAAGTGAGATGGAGCGATAACTGTGATAGCAACTCGTCCAAAAGGGAAGGTTTCAATCATCATAAACATGATCAACTGGAAATGCCAATTGTTTTCTGTGTGTTTTCATTCTCCTGTAGGGCAGCAGAAGGAAAGGAAAGGAAAGGCAAAGATGCTTTTCTGTAGACCTGTAGCTTATCCCTGCAACGTAGCTTGCATATAGGGCCTGCTTCACATGCGGCTCATCAGGTGTGCGTCTCCTCACTTTCCTCCCCACCCCCACTCCCAGTATACAGCCACCGCTGCAAAACGTGGAGGTAACTACCCAGTGTTAGGAAACGGGGATCTCACACTATTATTCTGGGCTGCCCGTGGCCTCCTTTTGATTGCACACTAAGTGGCAATCATGAGGTTGTAACATTATTATTAGCCGTAGCGGTGGTGGAATGTATGGATGGATGCATTTATTTATTTATCTCTATGCCGCCCCAGAGTCGAAGCTCCTTTGTTGGTTTACACAGCCCATAAAAACAAGGCTATGAATTACAGGAAGGATACCATAAAATCTTATCAAGGAACCATTTAAAAATTAAAACAGCAGTGACATAATGACCTGTTAAAGAAAACAACAGGACTGCCCTGGGATGGGCAGTCCCCTCGGTTAGCCAAGCATATTTTTCAAAGTCTCTGCCTAAAGGGTCGTCTTGAACTGGGACTGAAATGCTGGCAAGGTGGGCGCCAGGGGCACTGCCGTGGCTCCAGGGAAGGGGTGGAGCTGGGTGAACTGTGGGTGGGGGGAACTGTTGATTCCAAAACTGCGATCTCAGGGGTGATCTCTCACTGGGGACAGGAGAACCATCAACCCCGCAGTGCTCCCCAAATTGCTCACCGCAAGCAGAGAGCGAGGCTTGGCCTTCGCCCCCCATGAGCTGAAATGTGTATGTGAATGGGAGGAGAGGGGTGGGGAGGGGAGGAGAAGGGAAGGAGGGGAGTGTGTGTCTGCCTCCACATCCACCAGGGCAGCTGGCCACCCTCCAACACCAGAAGTCGCAAGTGCGCCTATGGTGTGTACCCCTGGATTAGGCGAGTGCAGCAACGGCAGATCCAGGCCAGTAAAGTAAATAGGCCAGAAATTGTGGAGGGAGCAGCAAAACAGAACCGATCAGTTATACAGCTGGAGACACAGAGCTCCTGCTTGCCTTTGCAAAGCCAAGAGAGATGAAAGAGCATCTCCGGTATCTCTAGATCAGCCCCTCTCTACTCCCCACACAGAACATGGCAAGGAAGATAAGTTTCTGTGTGGATTGTTCAGCGAAACCCAGCAGTAACAAACTGATCTAGCGAGAGATATGCAACCGTAAATGGGAAAATGAATATTTCTGTGTCATACAGAGAGCAAATTTAGTTTAAAAGGAAAGAGAAAACAGAATCATCTCTCTTCCCCTACCCACCCAAGCAGATCATTATTTGCTAAATGGCATGCGCTTTCTCTAATATTTGCAAAACAGTCAGCAGGAAGTGACTCCATTCTGCTAGGATAATGAGTCAAAGAAACACAGAGAGCATATGGAGCTGAAAGAAGGATTGTGCAGCCTGGAAAACACAAACCAAAATAGGTTTGACAGTACCAGAAAGGGACCATGACTACTTTCCTTTATGGATGTGCAAAGCGGAAATGTAGATTTCACTTGTGATGTCTCTGTGGGTGCTTTTCACCCCTTTAAAGTCTTCTACTGTCTCTAGCCCAACATGGTTTGAGACATGCCAGCTTTCACATTTCTAGAATATTCTGACACACAAAATGTGTTTGAAGTTGATGTTTGGGGAGATAAAAATATTTAAAGATGCAGACTCTAAGAGAAAAGTTATAACAATATTTCTTCCAATGCATATTTGGTGGATTTTTAATATTGTAGATTAATAGAGAAATAGATGGATGAACAAAGGCATGAAAAATGACACATGCAGTGTGATTTTCAATTACAAACTGTCCATCCTTGCTAGCCTGCAGGTGTTTATTAGAGACAGTCTTTTCAGGTAGTCTGGTTTTAAATATCCTGGCTACCAATACCAGAGGTGCTATTGTCCTCATTCGTTGGAAGCAGTGTTATCTACACCAGCCTGGATAATTGGCAGGAGAAACCTGGTTCCACAGGAAGGTATTATTAAGAGTTAAGTTCTTGCATTGTTTTATCACCTGAAGGCTGTTGTCATTGTTTTCCCCCCTCAGTTACCAGGTCTCTGGATGGAGATGGGAGATTGACTTCCCTTGTTTTCTTTTCTCTGCTCTTAAACTCTGTAGGTCAGCCCAACTCCCGGATGCATCCGAGCTCTAATGAAGATGCTATACTGCCCTTACTGCCGGGGACTTCCCACTGTGAAACCTTGCAACAATTACTGCCTCAACGTAATGAAGGGCTGCCTTGCAAACCAAGCTGATTTGGACACCGAATGGAATCTCTTCGTAGGTAAGAAGGGAGGGGGAAATAATATGAATCGTCACAACTTCTTGACAGGTTCAGAAAAGTTCAGCGTTTCCAAATTGAAGATAGGAATAGCTGACGGAATGCCTTCATTTGGTTGTCACTCAGGCTCTCCGATCAAAGTTTCCGTGCTGTGCAGGAAAGCGTCACTCTTCTGCCTTGGAGCTATTTTTGGGGGGATCGCTCTGTGTGTCATGCTGTCATGTGATGGTGAATTCCTCAGCTAAATTCCCAGACAGTTCTGTGTGTGTGTGTGAGGCACATTGCAAATATTTGGGCTGAATTCATGGTAACAAGAATAGCTGGAGAAAGAGAGAAAATAAAAGAAAGGAGGGAGGGGGAAGTGTTCAGGAGAATGCATTTGAAAGCTTCAAGCTGATCACATACTTGAAAGTATGGAGAAAGCACAATCCAGAGTTCCTTCTTTTTCTAAGTCCGTATGGCTGGGGGCGGGAGGCATTCTGAGAACACTGTGTCAGTGTGACAGGCAAACGATCAGTCCCATAACTCAAGTTAAAAACATGCCAAAGACTCTCCTTCCATAGTCAGAATAATAAGAAGGCATCACACTGATGAATACAAACGGAAGCTCCCATTTCAAATCAGTGTACATTCCATGCAATCCATGCAGCCATGCTATGGTGTGTCCCCAAATGATTTCGGTTCGCCTGCCATCCAGAGAAGCACAGTGGCAAAGTGACAGACTTTACCCACAACGCAGAGAAAGAGTAAAAGGGAAATTAAAAGGAGTTTATATGAAAGTTCCCTTCATCTGACTGAGCACAGCTACAGGCTGATAAGTTTTAAAAACTAAGTACTAGAGGAACAAGGCAAATATCTGACACAAACAAATCCCACTGGATATTCTGAGTCAGGTTTTTCTTATCCCTGCCACAAAAATAACAATTAATTATCCTGAAGTGCCTGCCTAATCTTTCTGCCTTCTTCCAATACCTTGAAAGAAAAGAAATGCACAATGAGCAGTAAGGCAAAGCTCTCCTGTGAAGGACAAAAAAGTACAAAAACTCTTGATGTCTTTATTTTGACAGAAAATGCACAGGTGAGCGTGCTTGTTTGCTTGATTTTCCCTATGAAATGGCATGAGCGTGATATGTTGGATTTCGTGTGATATGCTGGACAGAGGAAGATACAACAGGGGAGAGGTGATGGAAAGCGGAGCTGAGGGAAGGTCCAGCAAGAAAAACACAGTATCTCTTTCAAGTTTCTAATAGTAGCAATATCTGTCCAATATAAATCAGCTGTGGAGTAAAGTGACATGGGGATCATTCTGGGACGCGAAGGGGCGGTTCTGTTTCTTCATACTTTCTGGGGCCACCAGCAGCTTTGCCGAAGTGGAAAATTTTCACAACTCAGCGTTGAGTGGGAGTGAAGTGCAAGCAGACCACTTACATCTGACACCCATCAGGATCCTTGTAACAACAAACATCATCTGCAGTTCCCTTCCTGTGAAACAGAACGTAACGTCTGTGAAGTGAATTAAAATAAGGAAGTGTACAGCACCACTGAGCTATAAAAGATTGAACAGAATGCATGAGCAATTTTACCTCTTGAGCTTGTGTGCAAACCAGGCATGAAGGCAAAATGTAATTTTGTGCATTAACAGTCTTTGCTTAGGGAAATGTGGCAATATTTATTCTCGCTTCCTCCTCCCCACCCCCCAGAGTTTATCTTCTTCTGTTTATGTGCAGATGACAAAACATAACTGGCAAAGGGGTGGAATACAACCCCGCAGTTTTCCACATCACTTGTCTTTCATTTTTGAAGAGTGCTATTCAGAGAACCGGTGCTCTGCCTGCCTTACCAGACAGTCCTTCCCAGCTGCCCCATCTTATATGTTTTTCATCTTCATGGACTCTCTCCAGGCAGGAATATGTGAAGCTCTGTATGAAATGACAGTAGAGAATGGTGACATTTTTATTAGAATCAGATGATGTGTGTGCACTTGGCTTTTTATTGGTTCCTTTTTCAGCAGCTCTATATACTAGCTACTTTTAAAAATTTCTAAGATTCTTTGAAAAAGAGCAGACCACTTCAATAGCCTGGAAAATCATATGCAACTAGTACCATCTGACACTAAATAAAATTGGGAGATAGTTGACTAGGTTCAAACCCGGGGTGGCTTCGGGACCTGCAATTCAAGGCCTCTGGGGTGGTTTGGAAGCTACCTTTTCCCATGGACCTTACGGGGTTCAGCTGACAGAGCAACCCATGTGGCATGAGAGTAAATAGGCCAATTGTACAGCATGTGACCTGCTTGTATGGCAGCGGGGAAATGTTGCCAAGGGGGCTTCCTTTTCCCAGGACAAATATGGCCAGTCTGCATAGCTTAGCTGGATGCATTTATCCCTGGTTATTATGTTTCCTTGGCTGTTCAGATGGATTCTTGGATGTGGGCAGGAGTGCCTGGCCAGATTTGGTTTTTTCTTTCTTTCCTATTGTCGCTTCTTCTCAGTGAAATGTAAAGCTGGTTATTTGAATTTTTGTGGGCCCTTTTGCAGGAAAAATCCATCCCATGTCCAATGGGTAACCCACACAACCACACAATGCTTGAGATGCAGAGAAATGATTTTGTACAGACAGTCAAGGAAATAAACATTTCTGTCTGGTGGCAGTGGAAAAGGTTACTTGAAATGATGGACAGAAAGGAAGGTAGACACATGTGTTATCTGTTTCTCTTTCCATTCACAGAACAGGGCACTGCCAATCCATGACACATGCCAATGACTGAGCAAAAACTTTAATTGGTGTGTTTGGAGAGATGGTATTTCTTGGGATTGCAGTGGCGGATGGAAAGATGAATTCTTCTTCTCTACATGCTGCAATCCCTATTGGACCCTCATGCAATTAGTTTTCAGATGTTAAATGGATATACGGAGCCATACACTGCCTATGTAAAAAAAAAAAAACAACAGTTCACTTGGACTTAAATCTGGTTCTTTGAGCTTTGTAAAAATCCTACAAGAGCACGTATAAGACAGTTTCTAACTCTTCACTGCCCACAGAAAATGATAAGAGCCATACTGGATCAGAGCATGTGGTCCACATTTGGTTTACACAGTAGCTAACCAACAGGATGTGAGCTCGACAGCACCCTCCTGGCCAAGCTTCCCAGCATCTGGTGGACATGATGCCTCTAATCCAGGAGAGAGCATGTAGCCATCAGAACTGGTAGCCACTGCTAGCCTTGTATGCCACGAATTTGTCCAGTCCCTTTTAGATCCACCCAATTTGGTAGCCATCTCAGGAGACTGGGGAAGGCTAGTTTGCTAGTAGAATCCCTTTGTCCACAACTGGGGAAACCCCAACAAGACAGAAAGTATAACTCTCCTGGCATATTTGTGTGCTTCAACACACTCAAATTTCTTCTTGGGGTATGAAGGTGAAACATTCCCCAAAATAACTTTTTCTAGAAACGTAGAAGGATTAAGGCAAAGGCAAAGGTAAAGGTTTTCCCACACATGCATGCAAGATGTGTCCCATTCTGGGCCTGGTACTCATCTCTGTTTGTAAGGCAAAGAGTCTGCATTGTCCAAAGATGCTTCTGTGGTCATATGGCCAGCATGACTAAATGCCAAGGCACACGGAATGCTGTTACCTTTCCCACTGAAGTGGTACCTATTTATCTACTTGCATTTGCATGCTTTCAAATTGCTAGGTAGGTGGAAGCTGGGACAAAGCGGCAGGTGTTCACCCTGTTGTGCGGATTTGAACTGCCAACCTTCCAATCAACAGCCAGCAGCTCAACACTTTAACCACTGCACCACCCATGTTCTGGGCTAAATATTTGCAAGTGCTGCTTTCTTTCCCCTCGATAAGCACTATCACACAAGCTTTGGTTTATGCTAGTGCAGCCTCATTAATGCTAGCCTTGGGACATTGTAGAGTAATTCCCAGTATTATCCTGTAGACATATAGGAAACCATGTTTGCTAGCCAACCCAAGAGGCATAATAAATTGTTTTTTCATCACATGTTGCAAACCATTTTCACGCCTTTCCTCATGGATGCATGTCTGTTTCAAGACCACTGTGGACATCGTTGCAGTCCATAGTCCAACCTGCTGTTACCCACTTTTAACAATCATAACTTTCTATTAATTCATTGGTATTATTTGATAATAAAGTTTGATATTACTATTGCACTTTTAGGCTACTTGAAACACATTTTGAGATTCAGCAAAACAAGCCTGGCTTCGTTCTAATATCTATGCCTTTGTCTGTCACCAAAACAACCCCAGGGAGATAAAAGGAAGCAATTCTATCCTTCCTGTCTCAATGCTTACAGTGCTTAATTCAAAACAACCTTAATTAGCATGAAAATGGAAAGCTCATTTTACAATAAGTCTTCCTAATTTGCTTTTCACAAATTCTGCCTATTGTCATCTCTATGATGTGTGTAGTGTTGATTGGTCTATGTCATAAGAAATGGATCATCAACATTTTCTAATCCAGAAAGTTTTTGCTACTAAAACTTGGAACTTTAGTTTCCTGGAATAGTCAGATTGAATTTGAATTCTATTTGAAGAATTATAGGCTAAGAGATACAATCCTGTTTCAGCTTCTCTGTTTCAACCAGCACATACTGGCAGAACCATAGGAACCAATCTTTTCTCCCTTGCCCCTTGGAGCCAATTTTAAAAACCTATAAACTAGCTTATATTGTACCACAATGGGGCTGATATCCTTTGTCATCTTTTTCATTCATACTCTAATTTCACAAGATCTAATTTCATAATAATTCTAATTTCTATTTTTGTTACCTCTTGCACTTCATTGCCTCTGAATTTCAATTTTCTGTGTCAGCCTATGTGTTTATGAGCACATGAAACAGGGAAGCAGGTTTATTGTGGGGGGGGGGTTTGTTTTGTTTGCTTTTGGTTGAAGAAGGAAAGCTAAGGTAACCCCCAGGATCTCTAGAGAACAAAAAGGTCAATTTGGAAGGGGATGGAAATAATTTATTAATGATTCTTGGGGGATTGTGTGACATTTGTGGATTTTAACAGAGCACATTCTGAGAATGAAAAGGTTAAGAGGCTGAGGAAAACAAACAAGCAGCCATGCTTGGTCCTGAGTCTCCCCCAGGGAAGGAAGATGTCAGTTCTCTGTCAGAGGTTTGCAAACAGCTCATCACACCCATTCTACACACAGCGCTGTAGCCTCCACGGTTTTCTAGAGAGAGAGAATATCTACAGAGTTGGTCAAACAGCATCATCCTACACATGTCCACTCAGAAGTAAGGCTCATTTAATTCAGTGAGTCTTACTTCCAGCTATGTCTGAATAAGACTGGGGCTTCATTCTGCAGTATAAGAGACACCCTAAGCATTTACAAAAGAGAGAACACTGATAAAACACAGACATATCCCCCTGCCCCAAAAAACCCATTATAATATCATTCACCTTAAAAGAATTCTAGACTAGGCGAGATGGCTTTAAAGTGTGTCAGTCATTTTGGTTCTGAAAGGCTCTCCTAAGATAATGTTGAATGTCACATTTGCTATGTTGTATTGTCACTCACAGTGAGGAAAATCTGGGGCCATTTCAGGTTATCTTTATTGAACACGAAGGGTGCAATTGTTACTGAGGATTTACGCAAGATGTCAAACCCCCACCCCCACCCCACAAAACCTTCTAGTACCTTCCTCTTCAAGGAAATGGCCTAGGAAATTACTGCATCAGTGAGAGGATTCCACAAATACTTTTTGCTCTAACAAGTTGATTTCCATTCTGAACAGCCCCAACACAACTGTGCCATACTAGTCTTCTCAATGTACGGATTGGCTTTCTGTAGCCCCACGTCAGGTTATCAATGGATGAAATGGTCTATTTTAAGCCTGCACCATTTTTGCAAATGTTCACCCATAAATACATTCTGTCCCGTTTTCCCATTAATTAAACTGGTCAATACCAGAGTGCCACTTCACACCGGAGACCTGGAGGTGTAGATCAGGTGAGTTTAGATTGGGAAAGTAAAGATCATATACCTCAGTCATCCTGAGTACAGAATCAGCTTGACATTCATTCCTTCATTCATTCCATTTCTGTAGTTCTCAGTCTTTAGTTAGTTCACAAAAATTAACCCAGAAAATAAAGATGTCAGGACTATGGGTGGCCATAGCCAAATCTAGGCTACACTGGCTAAATCTTTTGACTCGGTGGCCCTGGATTCAGTAAGTTAAATGTGATTTTGAAGTCCAGACAGAAAGCGGAATCTGTGGGAAAGTTCCTGGTAGTTAAACTCAGAGAACAAGCCTTGGTCCAGTTTGCTTATTGCGACAACCAAAGTTTAAGAAAGGGGAGGCTGATGAGATGATGCGGCAGAATAAGCAAGCAAGCAAACAATGCCTTTGCTGCAATAAGCAACACAGAGACATTCTCTCATTCTGCAACTCTGCGTTTAACATGAGTTCCAAGAATTCCAGGTTTGGGCACCATGAAACAACCCAGAGGCAGAGCATTCCATTTGTCATCGCAACAACCCAGAATTTGTTAACTGTGGGTTGTTACCTCATGCACAACCAGTGACTGTGTTGGCTTCCAGTTTCCAGAGCTGATGTGGCATTGCCCTGTTCTCTTCTATGCCTGGAGCACACACCATACTAGCTTGCTAGGTGTCACTCTAGAAACATGGAAACAGAGCGAGTCAGAAGGGGTCTCCTGAGTCATCTAGTCTGACCCCCCCCAACTCCAGCTGGCTCCACTCATGATGTGCCCACCTTGTGCATGTCAAACCTATTCTAGAACACCCTCACAAATGGGGCTTCAACCACCTCCCATGGAAGCCCATTCCATACCCTAGGGTCCTGTCAGGAAATACTTCCTGGCATTGAAACTGCACCTTGGTTCCTTGAGCTTTGCTCCATTGGAACGGGTCCTGCCCTTCCCCGCAAGGTCTCTACCCACCTCCATGTGGGACCCCCTCACATACCTATATGTCACCAACAGATCCCCTTAAAGTTTCCTATTCTCCAGGCTGAAAAGACCCAGCTTCCTCAGTCTCACTTCATATGGCTTTCCCTGCAATCCAGCCACCATCCTTGTGGCCCAACATTGCACTGACTCTAACCTGGCTATATCCTTCCTGCAATGTGAACACAATACTCCAGTTGTGGGCATACCAGAGTCATATAGAGTAACAGTAATAGATCTTCTAGCTAGAAGCCATGCTTCTGGCTATGCAACCAAGGGTGGCATTCACCTTGACCACCACGTCACACTGCTGACTCATGTTTAGCCTGCAGTCGACCAGTACCACAAGGTCCCTTTCACGAGTGCTGCTCTCCAGCCACTTGTCCCCTAACCTGTACTTATGACACCCATCCCTGTGCCCCAGACTCTGCTAAAGCCCAGAGGCCCTGCTATAGCATCTTGTAGCACACATACTGCAGCTTTATGACAAGGTGAGTCCAAGTAAATTGTCAGAACAGTCCTGTGCCATGAAAGGGCAACAGAAGGAGTGATTCTTAGTGTCTTGTGCAGTAGAGTAGGTCAATATTCTTAATGGCCTCTCTGAGTTGTATATTGTATCTCTCTCTCTCTTGCTTTTCCAAGCTAGTCATTTCTCAAAGATAGATCACCCATAAAAGCACCAGTAACAGGAAGCATGTTCTCCCATACAATATTATTTAGTGACTATCAGCAAAAACAACAGCCCATGCAGCTCCGTTTGATGTGTAGTTTTCGATGCTTCCTGAGCCTGTACTGTTTCTCGTATGGTTTTCATTAGGAACAAAGTTCAAGAATAAATAGCACCCCCTTTAATCTTGCATAGTGACCTTCCTTCTCAAATGTCTGCTCCATTCCTGAAAATACACAGTGTTATAACAGCAATTTTGTAATGTGACACTTCACACTCACACCCTTTCCTTTTTCAAGGAGTTTGAAACTACTCTGTAAGATCAGATTGACTGGATTTATCTTCATGATAAACCACTGAGCCTAGGGTGGGTTAACGTGTTTTCAGCACCCAACAGTGTTCCAACGGGATCGTCATAAACCACCTGTTACTTCTGGCTTATTGTATGGTTTAATTAACCCACAGTGGCTTATCATGCTGCCCTAACTCAGGCAACAAAACCCACTATGGTCAAGCCAAAAAGCCAACAGTTTCTCTTGGGGATTTGTACTGCGCTTTGGCATCGTACCTTGACAGAAAAGCTCTGTGGAAATGGGGCTTGTGCCTGCTTGGGGCAACAAACTCCGGTCTGCGCAGTGTCTACTGGTGTGACTATGCTGCACTAAGGTGACCAGTCCCGGTGGGGCTGAAGAGCCTGGTCGCTTTAGCACAAATCATGCCTCAAAAGAGCAGAGCAGAGAGAGGAGAGGAGAGGAGAGGAGAGGAGACAGGAGAGCCCAGATACTGAGCACACAGGCCCACTCTCAGCATCAACTTTAATTTTTTAGAAAAGAGTGGAAATCACAGGCACCCTCTCAAGGTACCGCTGAGCATTCTTGAAATGACACCTCACAGGTGCCTCCATACAGGATCCCAAAAGTTCCTGTGAACATCGTTTTCAGATGCCCTAATGGGATATAAACACTTCAGAGAATTCCCACCCCACAACTAAGTGATAAGAACGTAGAACCTTAAAATTTAGCAATAGCACTAGAGCAGAATGCTTCATACTTTTCAAGTCTGTCTGTCACCACAGAATGTTGCCTTCTCTCCATAACCATTCAAACAATTTCTAATGGATTTAATGTTAAATCTTGTAATGGTCAGGGTGACACAGTTGCTTCAAGCATCTGGATAGACATCAACTACCAGAACTGTCAGTCCAGGACCGAATTGATAAGGGCCTGGAACATCAATTTCATCCCAAAATTCCTCTAACCAGTCTGCCAGAGTCTGTTCAATCACCTTGTTTAAATACAGGCAATTTGATAATCATCCATTTAAAAAAATTATACATCTCAAATGAAGTGTCCTTAAAAATGTGTATCCGTCAGTGCATTTGACATCTCTCCAAACTGTCAGATGCTGTCTTTAGCTTTTACATAAATGTGTGGCAAATTCACACAAGTGCCAGTATTTGACCAAGAGGCAATGAATCCATTGTGTAACTATTGATAGAATATATGCTTTCAGGAGCATGAATGTTCCTAAGTAGCAGGAAGATACAGCTTTATTTTGATTCATTGGTTAATTATTTCTTGTTAGGATATTTGTTGCTTATTTGTTTTCTTCTTATTTGACGCAGATTTGTAGGAAATGGGCATGGGCATCAACCACTCAGTAGGAAAGGATGAGAATGCACCAGCTCATCAGTCTTATTCCCAGGAGTTTCAAGTCATTTATTTTAAAATGGATGATTATGTTTTGGAAACACTTCTCTCAATTTTTATCTGCTTACAAATCAAAATGCTGACATTTTGCAATTATGAATTATCCCTAAATTGCCTTGCATTTCAAACATAGTGCTTGAAGCAACATCTATAAACTAAAGTGGCTTAGTGTTTACTTTTCCTTTGTTTCCTAGTTTGTTAGTTTGTCAAGTGTTAATGACTGGGAATGAATTTTCCATGCTTATTCTGTGCTTGCCTTTGGAGGGGAGAGGGGGCTCAGTGACAATGAAGACAGTGAACCTAGCATATGTAATGCATGCATATTTGCAAAGCATTTTGAAAATAAAACTACATCCACAGCAAGTTAGACACCAAGTGCTCTGTAATGTCTCAGAACAAGCACTGTTGGAAACCTGAGTTGCTGAGAGCTGGGAACCTGGACAAACTTGCCTGCACCTACTACCTGTATGCATGGCTTTTGACTTTCTTGGTCTTATATTTTATTTTATTTATTAAAACATTTTTATGCCGCCCCATTTGCCGAAGCCTTGGGGCGGCTTACAAACAATAAATAAAAGCAATTATAAAATAAATCACAACACATATAAACATTAAAAATCCAAAAAATACAATATAAAATAAGAGCCAGTAGGGCAGCACTGACTTGCTGGGTCTAAGAGACTTAATACCCCTCTTTACAAGAAAAGGTAGACCTGACCTTCCCTGGATCATGAGCATTGATCTAGTCATTGGTGGTTTGCTTTTCTGGTTGTGTGATTATCTGATAGTACCTGATCAACTCCACACATTCTTGGATGCCATCGATTATTCTGAGCCATTATGACTGAACTTCAGACTTGGTTTGAGGAAGAATCAACGTTGGTCACACCTTTGCCAGGAGAAGAGCAGAGAGACTGTAGTCAATTCTCTTGACAAAAACTAGCATCTCAGCAGCTTCTGATGCCATTAACTATGAATGATTGTATCCTTCTAGAATAGATGTTAGGGATTGGAACTGGGACAACTTTGATGTAGGGGTTCCGTCCCTATCTTGGTGATCATTCCTAGAAGTACCAGAGGACTATTGCTCTGTTTTGTATCAGCATTGCTTTGGCAGGTGTGTCAAATTGCTTTCAGGCCAAGAAATGGATTCAGATTCAGAGAATCTCTTGGGGCAGCATTTCAGCTGTGCTGGGGGCTAAAGGCAAAAGCTGTCATGGCCAGAGACAAAAGGTATAAAAAACAATACCAGCATATTGCAAGTGAAAGCACTTCTCTAACAAGGGCTTAGGAAAACCTTTTGACATTGTGGATCGTGGGGAAGGAATAGATAAAAGCCTGGAAAACAGCGAATGACTGGCAGCTGGGTGAGAGGTGATGGGGTCAAATGAATAGGGTATAGCTGGCTGGGAACTCCAGAGAGCTGGATTGGGATGTCAGGCAGCCCAGATTGGCTCAACACCCCTCTGCTATGGTATGTTGCAGAAATCTATATCCCTGTGCCCAACTCCTAGTCACATGCACTCTCACACACTGTTCAACATCTGAATGAAATCGTTGAGTGAAGCCATTGAATGAATCCTTGAATGAATCCATCTGCTATTTGGGATGATGTGTCATTAGTGAACAGTGGAGGCACTGAAGGGCAGTAAAGTACCTGGTGGGAAGCAATAAGCAGAAGGTAATGCAGTCGCATGTTTGTCTAAGCTGAGGCATCCTGCTTCTGGACAGGGTTGCACCCCCACAGGCTTAGGAAACTAGCATTGTCATTGGTAGCGTAAGGAGATTCTGTGGCACATGCCAGCTCCACCAGCTTGGATGCACTAATTGTGATCTGTTCTGGATAAAGATCGCCTGGGCATAGTGCTCCGTGCTCTAGGAACCCTCACCCAGAAAAGTGCATGCTTTGGCCAAGGGACTGCCTTCGAAGGCTTCAGAAATGGTGCCTGATTCAAAATGCAGTGGCTAGATTGCTGGCTAGGACTGAGCCTGTGGAACTTCTCTCACTAGTTTTAAAACAATTACACTTTGGATATGCTGATTTTAACCTTGAAAGTCTCGATGGGTTTGGATTTGCATTTCACTTCAGTTTGGTTTTGATAAGAGTTTACCCAAATTCACAACATTCTTCATAGTGAGAACAAATAGAACTTGAGGTTGAAAACATACAAATGTGTGCCATATATCAAATGTCATAAGCTGTCCAAAAGAGTTATATATGAACACTGTTTCATGTCACCTCCTCAGTCCCAAATGCAATTACATTCAAATATTAAAACTCACTGCATTCAAACAGTCAAAAATTGAAATAAGGTCCCTTATTAATATTAATCACTGCAGCATCTTCAGTGATTATTGTGCAAATACGGGACATCCTTATTCACCGTGACAAAGGTGTGAGAGCTTATCCAGGAGGAGAGTCATTTCTCCTCCATTGTCTCCTTCTTTGGCAGTGCCGTGTGGAGGGGTCCTTCCCAATCATACACAAGGCCTTTCTTTCCCTCTTTCCTCTGTATCGACTGTATGCACTGGTGAAACAGGCAGCTATAGTGCAAGAAGAAAGGCAGAGCACTGAAATGGCACTCTAACACTAAAGAGTTCCTTTTAGTTTCCTCTGACATTGCTTACTACTTTCTACTTTCATTACATCCTACTTTCTCTGCCCTGCTGCAATTATGGTTAACAAGGCATTTATTCTTATTTTGCGCCATGTATCGCCCCACTGCCTTCCAGGACATGGGCCATGTTGGAACTCCCCCTGCAAGGACAGAGAGAGAGGTCTGCCCCCAGAGGGGAGATCTGACCTCAGGACCCCCTCCCCTCATGCCAGATCCTGTGCTGTGCATTCTCTTCTCTCCTGCGTATTGTAATGCACGAAGGAGGTTGAGAAAACTCTCTCCCCACCACAGGGCAGGCAGGATTGTGAATCTCTTGTCATAACCCCATTCTGTGGAGCCACATTCTTCTGGCGTGTGTTTGACCAGTATTTTCTTTTCAGCATCTCGTGCCCATTTTTAAAGACATCTGGAATAAAACAGGGGCAGGGTTGAGGGCAGAAAGGCAGGCTTCACCATGGGGAGTAAAACATTGGGTTTTATAAAAACAGGGAATATTGTACAGCCATTGCAAATGGGACAGTCTGAAAAACAGTGCTCTGTTTTAACGCACCACTATACATAATGGAACCCCGACTACCCATCCACTGGAGAAAAGACGAAGCGGACTGCTCTTATGCCCAGGGCCGGCCCTTCTGAGCCGATGTTTAAGCAAATGCTGTGGTCTCCTATATAATGGGCTCTAATATGTCAATTCATAGCATTTAATAAAGATGAGAATGAGAGTTAAATATACTTTGACATTTTGGAGACATTTGCTTCAGGAGCAGAAGACACTGCCTGAGATTAATGCATTGTTTGTAATGCTGCAAGGGGGTGTTCGTCATCATGCATATAGAAAAAAGAACTGCTTGGAATCCAGCAATAATAGCTAGAAGAAAATAACCATTTTTGGCTAAAGGAAGTTCTAAATATAAGGTGCTTTTGAAACTATTAAAAAAGCCCTTCACTGGGAGTCTGTAGCTTTCCAGTCCAGTCCCATTTAATTCAGGTCCTGTAATATTTTATTTGGAAGCCAAAGCACCGTGTGTGCAATTTTGCTATGTAAATAAATGCACGGAAAATTGGCTGGCTGCAATTTCTATGCCTTTCAGGTGACCTGAAATTTTCACTAGTCTGTAAACAGTTTTCAAATATCTTTGTCCTAAATGCAGAGCATTTTGATGAAGTACCATTTCCATCTTTTTCACCTGCCTATTTCCTGAGGAATACTGCCAGGCAGTCAATTCATTCTCCTGGGTGATATTTCAGCTTCAGAGTGGAAGTGGAATGGTCGTCTTAAGGTAGAGCACTTCATTGGAATTATACTGTGTTTTGCATTATATTGAATTCGCATGATTGTTTTGATGATCACGACCTACCCTCTGTAATTCACATACCAAGTATGTTTTCCCACTCAATGATAACTATTTTAAAATCAGAAGATTGGTTTTCAAAAAGCCAATGCTGCCTGAATTGTCACTAGAGTCATTTTGGCACCCAGTCCTATCACAACATCCCATTGCTTTTAATGCAGCGGAACTATAGCCTCGCATAATCTTAAACAGGATAGATGAGAATGCTGCCTTGCATTACCAGGATTAGAGTCCATATTATAGTTCTTAGGAGAACACCAAAGATGTCTGAAGGCTGCAATCCTATGCATACTTGCTTAGACGTAAATTCCACTGAACTTGGTGGGACATACAAGTAAATATGCATAGAACTAGGATATATTTATTAATGATCTTGTTGAGGAAATCCAGGAGTGATGATTAAATTTGCAGACGATGCTAAACTGTGGAATAGCTAACACCCTGGAAGACAAAAAGAAGATCCAGGAAGACCAAGACAAGCTTGAACACTGAGCGGAAAACAACAGAATGAAATTCAACAGGGACAAATGCCAAGTTCTCCACCTAGGCAGAAATGATCAGCTGCATGGATACAAGATGGGGAATACTTGGCTCAATAGGACCGAAAGTGGAAGGGACCTTGAAGTTGTTGTAGACAACAAGCTCAATATGAGCCAGCAGTGTGATGCCACCAGTGTGATTGCCATCATGATAAAGGCAAACACTATTATGGGATGCATAAATAAAGATAGCACTTCCAGAAATGGAGAAGTGCTCATTCCCCCTACTCATTCCCTTAGTCAGATCTCACCTGAAATACAGTGTGCAGTTTTGGGCAAAAAAGGATGCTGATAAGCTTGAGAGGGTGCAGAGGAGGGGAAAAAAATAATATAGGTCCTGGGGAATAAGTCTTATGGTGAGAGGCTGAAAGAACTGGGCCCATTCAGTCTTGAGAAAAGAAGATTACAAGGTAACAGGTACCTCAGAGGCTCTCACAAAGAAGGAAAAGAACTCACTCATCCCTGAGTGTAGGACACGGAACAATGAACTTAAACTACAGTTCATCAGGTGCGGGCTAGACTCAAGGAAGAATTTCCTGACTGTGAGAGCAATACAGCAGTGGAACCAGCTGCCAAGAAGTTGTGTGCTCTTCCACACTAGAGACATCCAGGAAGAAGCTGGACAGTTATCAGAGTGGGATAGTGTAACTGGCATCCTGCATGAGCAGGGGGTTGGACTCAATGGCCTTCATGGCCCATTCTGACCCTGCTCTCCTATGAGTCTATGATTCTGTGATATTGATCACTTATTAAGAGAATTATTTGGCAAGGCATTTTGTGTGGCAAGGCACTACTTCATATCATCCACCAACCATTACTATCTCAGTGGTAATAGTGGTATTGATGTGGTTGATTCCCATTGTTAAATCACTAGATCATTTTGAAAAAAAATCTGAACAGTCTATGGTAACAGCCATGAGAGTAAATGTACTTCCATTTATTTCAATGGAGCAGAACTCCGAAGTAAGGCACTGGAATCATTTGAATTTGTGAGTGCTGTCTCATTCATGGAGAAAGAGACATGATTAACGCTAGGCACTCACAGACCCTTCTGAAGCCATCCACTGGCACATTTTTCTACGCCTTTCACAGCTCTGGTATTCTGGTGAACACGAGGTCCATCCACTAACCAAGCAATGCAACATTTCCCATGAATGGATGTACCTGCTTCAGAGATACTGCATCTGCCAAAGTGGTAATTTCACCTGAGTACAAATATCCATTATCTTGCGTTCTACTGGGTCAGAACTTTGATCCCATTAAACTACCAATCTATTTTGATGGCTCCTAATTTCACTGTTTTGGGTTAACATTGATTTCATTCAGGGGTATGGAATAAATCCAAAGCCTACTTCCAGAAATGGGATTATGGCAATTTTCCTAAAAGTAACTATAAAAACTTCATTTATCTCTTCTTCAAAAACAAACCCTCAAATCAAGCTCAAACAGTGTATTTACAGTTGAACAGATAAGCTACGCAACATAGTGCAAATACCACTCCCACACACAAAAATGTTTATGTGCAGACCAGGTCGATACAATCTTTCCCAGATAACCAGTTGGATTTCTTCTATATTGTTCCATATCAAAGCTGTTCTTTAACTTCCTAGAGACAGGAGATGCCACAATGTGGACCAAACTTAATATGACTTCTTAAAAAGGCACATGAGTGTCTTTTTAGTTAAGGTGAGTAGGGCAAAAATCCTTCACTATAAACCTCAAAATGCTGTTTGTCATAAAAATAACACCTGTTCAGTTAATAGCTTGAAATATGGCATCATGATCGATTTAAAGAGACATTTTAATAGAATTGACATTTGGTTAAGTGGCTCGGCACTTTTTCAGTCTTAAAAAGGGGTGGGGAGAGTGACAGAAGTCGCCTTGGACCAGCTCTTTAGTAAATATCCCTACCCAAAAATCGTACAATTGTCACCCCCAGCTGACAGGGTCCCAAATACTCCACCCACATGCCTTGGGTGTGGGGTAAATCTCTACTGAAAGTGGACGAGGCTCTGAAAGCATTCTTGCCCTTAAGTATAACACAGAGAGGAACGCTTCCGAAGGTTATTTCACTGTCTGGGATTGTGTAGGTCTTGCCCAACAGGCCTTTTCCTTCCTGGGAGGATATTGATTGAGGGTGAGGAGGGGGAGCGATTCCACTTGCCCTGTCCAGATGGCTGCTTCATTCACACCCTCTCCTGAGTGTCATGGAATTGCACAGTGGCAAACTATGTTTTATTACTTTTGTGGATGAAGCATGTGTGATTCAGTCACTGATGGAGATCCGTTGGATGTTTGAGTCCCTTTGGTATCCTTCACTAGGACCATCAGACATGTGCGGAAAAATCAGCCAGCAACGAGAGTTCCCAGGCATCACACTGAGAATATAAAGTGTGCTTATGTATTCAGCTTGCTTTCCAAAGGAAAAATGAAGAGGTTCTCACTCCCACACCATTGTGAAGGCAGCTTGATAGAAAAGGTACTTGCAGATTATTTTTCCTCTGCTTAGGAAGGATTTGCTATGGTAAGAGTGGTGTTTTAACGGAATATTAGTGGTTGGCTGTGAAACACTGTTGATCTTTAAAAGACTAAAAGAAGTTAAATCTAACCTTTAAATGATTCAGTACAGAAAGACAATTCATACCAATTACTGCTGCTTCGTACTGCGCAGCAGACCCTATGCTCGATGCAGTGTGACTGGGGCATTTGCTCTCGCGCTTCTTGCCACCAGTGTCTCCAGCTGTCAGAAGAAAGGAAAGAGTTTTCTAATCCTCCTTTGTGAAGGTCAGGTTTTTCAAACATCCAGAATTCTCACTGAAGCAGCTTTGCAGAACCCAGGCTGCCAGCAATTCATCTATTTACCATGGGGTTGCTCTCATCCGAAGACAAATCAAAAAGCAAGTCTCTGGGTGAAGTGCATCACACCTGCGAATGGTCGGAGCGAACTTGATTCCCACTGGTCTTGAGCAGAAAACTTTACCTAATACATGACATAGTGATCTATGAATTAGTGAATTGGAAGTTTTTACATTCTTAAAACTAATTAGAACAAATGATATATTCATTACTGCGGCAACAATTGACAGGAATAATAAATGGATAAATATTCAGTCTAATATTAACAGTGCTTTGTAAATGGCCTGAAGTTTCTTCAGGGTGCATATTTATACATCATTCTGGAGGAATCTTTATTCATGGTTGCTTCACAGAATGGTCTTGCGGTGCATTCTCTGGAGTTGGTAAGAGTCTATTCCCATTTGTCAAAGTCATGTTTATTATTTATAAAGGTGCACTGGAGGCATTCAAGAGGCAGTTGGACAACCATCTGGCAGGAATGCTTTAATGTGGCATCCTGCACCGAGCAGGGGGTTGGGCTTGATCTGCTATTCTGTGTATCTACAATTATCTAAGGATTGTACATGAATTAAGATGCACCTTGGAACCCCGATGCGCACATTCAAAACCCCATGCAGAAAGCCACTTGGAGAGCAAGAAGAAAAAGGATAACACGACGAAGACAAAGCTCCCTTGAGCATTTCTCCACCCTCAATTCCCATTCCCCTTCTAAAAATAAACCACACACACACACACACACACACACCCATGATATTGGTCTCAAGAGCATGAGTTTGCAAACAGTAGCATTTTGGAGGTATGGTAGGGTTGGCATGTCATAAATGAACAGCCATAAGTAAATATTTAAATATACCCACATGCTTTTGATTGCGTATTTTTGGTCCTTGATATGGATTGTTGCATACATTTTCAAGTTCCAAGTAAAAACCAGAAGCAGCCCTAAGCTTTAACAAGACTGAAAATGTTATCTGTTGTTGTTGTCATCGTCATCGTCGTCATCATCATCATAGTCCATAATCTAAAATTTATAAGTAGTTAAAGGAGGGGTTTTTATCATTTCCAGCCACTGTTATCCTTCATCAATAATCTTCAAAATAGTCCCATAATAGTCCCAAAATAGTCTTTACTGATAAACACATTCAGACACAGAATTGCTAATTCTTCAGTTGTTTGAGCTTGATCGGACCAGATTTTCTTTTGTATTGAATCTTTTACACTAAAGCAGATGAATTTGATAAAAACTGTTTGAATCTTTATTCTACTCCTCCTGCATAATCCTGATATATAACTTGTCCTTGAGACTTTCCTCAATACCCCCTAACCTTTCCTTGTTTCTAGATCTAGCTCTTCCATTCCACCCTTGATCTTTGGTTTTCAATTCCATTTTCTTGAAATAATTGAGGATGACCTGCCCCATCCCTGATAATGTTTCACTGAGCCATGAAAACATTTTTATTCCCCCTGGTTTGTAATGGCTTTTAATCTGAGATTAATTTTTACTCTATTTAGTTTAAATGCTTGTTTTAAATTCAGCCAGTTCATTACTTGATTTTGTACATTATCTTAGAGACTCTTTTTAGGTCAAATACTGGTACAGAAATGTCTATACTGTAGAGCCAGCCCTGTTCAGCATTCTTATCTCCCACATTCCAGATGCGAGCTTCAGTGGCATCCCTGAGGCCACCCTAGGTAGTTCAAGATTTATACTGGGGATTTTCCAGTTGTATGCACTACACAAAATGGCTAAGAAATAGAATGGAGGAGGAAATACAGGGAAGTACATCTACATCTGCTCCGCCCCTTGTTTCTCCATATCAATTTCTCCTAACCCAAAATATGTGTGTTGTGAAGCCATCACGCTGAATCAGGGCACTGGGAATTTTATGAGAATGACACAGGCACAATCATAACATCATCGCCATAGGATACAGCTCATCAGCAAACAGTTATTTCTTAGAAAGCAACCTGTTGGGACTAAAAGAAATGAAACTTTTGAAGAACCTAAGTGCAAGAGATGGGGTTTCTGATCTTCAACACACACACGTACGTGAACTCAAATGACGATGCTGCTGCTGGGCAGGACTTCATTTTTAATCGTAGCCACCTTCCTGTTTATTTTTTATTTATTTCGTATGGGATTGGTACAATTAGCCAGGAAGTCCACAGTGCTAATACAGAGTAGTCGTTTGGCTGCCTAAGATTGCTCGCTGTTTAGCTCCTACTCACTTGGTCTCCATGATGCACGGCAGGGGGAGAACCAGCTTTGCACACAGAGCAGCCAGTGCTGGCCTGCGGAAGCGTCAGCATCCTCCAGTCTCTCCCCACTGCAGGTGCTGCTTCTGCTGCTGTTACTGCTGCAGGTTTGGTGCTGCAGGTCTGATGTGGGGCTGGTCCTCACACTTCCATGCAGCTCACTAGCTCCCCACCAAGGTGGGTACCAAATTATCTACTCATGATCATTTGTTAAGAAATCCAATAAAAATCAGGAGTAGCCTGTTGGTGCCGAGAGAAAGGAACAGGGGCATCTCACAGGAAGCCCCAGTGTGATCTCATTTTCTAGATCACGAGACATTAGTAGTGAGAGGTGGGGAGTGAGACGGGTGGCTGATGTTCATGACAGAGATCCAGCACCTAGTTCTAGGTACAGAAGAGCTATTGCGCTAAGCAAAGCAGACACACAACCTACTAATAAACTCAAGGAACCCACTAAACCCAAAGAATTTATGGGTCTCAAAGTCAACACGTATCGCTGAGGGACAATCATATGTACGAAGCACCAATAACACTTCTAGAATGCTGTCTTTCTTTTTCTCATTGTCAGATGAGTGATCAATTTTACATGGTGGACACAGACAATAACGCAGCATGGTGTGCCATAAAAGTCATTTTGCTGCCTCTTTGGGATGACCTCCATAACTCACAGGTAGCAAAGTATCAATAAAACCTTTCTATCGATACAAACTATTCCACAGGGTGTAGTCTCATTGGATAACGATACTATACAGAACCAAAATGTTCCATTGCAACAGAGCTCATTATTTATTAATTACTATATTTATTTATTTTAAGATGACTTATCAGCTTACCTCAATAATGGGAACTTTTTTAAGTTCTCAGAACACAATTTGGAATCTCAGATACAGTGGTATGAATGCAGTATGATAAATCTACTGATAAATAAGTGCAGAGGAAATTGATAGTTAATGAAGAATTTGACCCTTTCAACATTTTCTGTCAGCTTTTCCACCCTCCATAAAGTTCTTCCTATTCCATATAGCAGGTAGCAAATATATCTAAACAAGTGCCCAACAAAATGTTTATTTAAAAGATAAGAATTTTGATATCTTCAGTTTCTCTTTCTGGCATAAAAACAAAATTAATCTCAAAACAGGGTTGAACAACAGGCAGCCTACAAGTTAAATAAATCTCCTGGAAAAACTCACCAACTCCTGGCCCTCTCACTAGTCTCACTAAAGTTTAATCCAGATTTTTAAAATGTGAGTTATAGTTTCACTATTCAGGAAAGGAAGCAACACATCTACATAGACTCGGACCACAAAACACGACCAGCCACCATGGGTAGACAGCCAGTCATGATGTGCTGGCGTGTCCTCCAACCCAGAGCATTTTCTGCATGTTGGCTTATTTTTCAGGAACGCAGCTTGTTGAGAACTCATGGCTCGTTGTAGGGCTGTTCGTGACTGTGTTGGATTCGTGTGTTGCCTGAATTTGGGGGATTAATTTATTATGGGTTGTGGTGACTGGGTACACAGTCACTTCACAGGAGTGGCCAAACAAAAATAATAAAAATAAAAAGCCCATGCCACTCAAAGTTTGTGATCTCACCAATGCCTGCCCTTCACCAATGCCAAAACGGCACTTTGGAAGAACACTTGCTCATTCATTTCACAGCTTAAGATAAAAAGGCCACCTCAGAAATGCATAATCAGGGTAATATTTTTCAGGTTTGGTTTGGTTTGGTTTGGTTTGGTTTGGTTTGGTTTGGTTTGGTAAGTGCACTCTTTTAGCTGCCATAGATACATCTCGTTGACTCGTTGCTGTCAGAGTTGAGGGAGTAGGTGCAGGCAGAATTTCTCCTCCTGGATGATATGACCCTCCTGGTGTTGACCTAACACTTCTCATTGTCCTCTGCCTTTTCAGTGCTTCCTCAACTCCCCAGCTACTTTAGAAAGAGGAGAGATCAATGCCTCCCTTGTTTTTCAGAATTCGTTACCCCTTTGCTTACCTCATTGCCCTTACAGTGTTTTAAAAGAGCCCTTGGAGGTTGTGTGGGAGGGACTGAATGACTCCACGAAGGGATGGGACTAAAAGCTATTAATGCTGGCACCCCATATTTTCCATCACATTCTGCCACTCTGTAAGGACAGCATTTTGTCTTGCTTCATCTCTTTCCATCTCGACTTATTTCATTTCAGGAATATTTGTGCATTTATTCAAACTTGGAAGTAAATGGAAAGAAGAAGCACAAGAATTTAATGGCTGGGAAGTACATGGAAGAGAAATTTGTAGAAATGTCAGGGCTGGAAAGCAAATGGAGGGAAAATTCATCATGTTGCAGTAACAGAGTGACAAAATTCCCCTCCGTTTTTCCCCAGCCGTTTCCCTCTGTTTACGTCCCAGTTATTAGACAAGAGTGTATTTTTGCATTAAAAAAAACCTTTCCAATGGCAGAAACTGCAGCAGTAAATGCTCCAAAAAGGTGTGCAAAAAGCGGGGGTGGGGGGGATTTATTCCAGCTACTTCCTTTCTGATGTAGCTGGAGACTTGGGAGGTGTTAAGAAGGTGGAGGGTGTTGAGACCTGTCAGTTCAACACCAAAATCAAGAGGATTACATTACTAAAGGAGAGTGATTGTCCCTTCCCCTTCAGTGGACTTTCTTTTCCCCTTTTGACCAGTGCTTTTCAATTGACAACCTGGCAGCCGTGAGCCCAGATGCCGTCTGCCAGCTCCCCTTGACAGCCGAAACAGTCAAGGAAATTGACTGGGAAGAACGATGCACTTCAGATGGCTGTGAGAGCACACCTGTGAGAGGTTGAACCAAAACAGCAGCGGCCGCAGCAGTACGTAGAAGCAATGCCAAAATGGTTGCACCGTTTTGGGAGCCTGAAAGAGTCAAATAAAAATACAACCCCAGTTGTACTTCTCTGATGTTCCAAAAGGAAAACATTTTTTAAAACGATGACAAGCTAAAAGAGTTCAGAACAGGGAGGAAGAAACAAGATGTCAGCCCCCTGGGATGAGTGCTGGAGTCGGCTAAAGACTGAGTGGAGAGCAGGTGTGGATGCACCATGGGTCGTTCAGCAAGTAACTAGCCCACCGTAGCTCATTTGAAGGGTGGCTTAGCGTGACATGTAAATACACGCTGTTGTATTTTATTGTCAGTCTGCCTTTGGAGAGAGGATTTCCAGAAAGCACATCCCCTCCCTCCCTGAACAGGCAATGAGATCAGACCAGCACATCTGAATGCATGTACTTAGCCCCACGTGACTCCCTTGGTGGAAATTGATGTCAATTTTATTAGGGATCCTAACCAGGCATTGCACCGAGACTAGCGTCTGGAGAACAGAGTGGCTTCTGAGACTTCAGAACTAGGCCATCTTTTCCCGATGGGACAACCATTTTGGCAGAGCTCAATGCCCAACCCTGGCATGTATTTCTGCCTGCCTTCCATAAAATAAGGCATACAGCCCAGACTTCAAATGTTTCCTGTGAGTGTAGGGCTCTGCTACACACAGAGAAACACTGCAGACAAGGCTTCCCCTGTTAATTCCATTCATAGGAACTAGCAATGGTTGAGGAATTCATCGTTTGTAAATTCTGGTTTAAAAGCTGAACTCATCTCTGGACTAATGTGTGGGTGGAAGCAAACTTTTTCTTCAGATTTCTCACTCCTCTGAATGTTGCAATCCAATTCTTAGCTCAAGAAACTATCAAAATACAATTGAAATGCATATTTGAGCTAAAACATGTTTAGAGAAGTACATTTTGAGATATGTGTAATTTTCTATGAATAATTTTCACCTATTCATAGAAAACTATGTATCTAATTAGGAATTTTATGTGGTTTAAAAAACATAGTTTATTGTGAAAACAGTATAGAATAGATTTATGAATTAACACATAAGAAAGTGACCCTCATGAGGAATAGACTAAGTTGTCATCTTTCATAGGGCCTAAATACACAAAGAAAGATTCTTACTCCAGTGAGGTAGATGAAGAATACCAAGAATGCAGTTTGGATGTGTTCCTGGCCTTGATGTTAACTGGGGAAGTCAAGCTACCGTGATGGCCAAGTCTACTTTTTGCCACCTTGGCCTGTGCAGGGACCATGTCTTGGTCATCCCTGCTCTGGCAACACCCAGCCTGAACTACTGTAATGTGCTTTACAATGAACAGTCAAACAGTTTGGAAGCATCTGCTGGCAGAAACGCTGCCACTGGGATATTGGTGGGCAATATGCTGATGTGAGATCAATGCTGCCAGGGTATTTCTGAGTTCAGTTTAAAAACTGGTTGTGACCTGTAAAGCTGCAAATGGCTTGGTCCCAGCATACCTGAAGCCTGGTAGCC
>NW_025335631.1:74555-100544 GCF_004798865.1 Varanus komodoensis
TAAAGCTGCAAATGGCTTGGTCCCAGCATACCTGAAGCCTGGTAGCCCATTCTTCCATCGCCGGCTTGCTCACGGTCTGCGGTCATCAGCAGAGACTCTTCTCAGTCCCCAAGTGTGGTTGGGCTGTTTGGCTTCCTCAGTGTAGCCCCGCATTTCTGGAATCAGCTTCTGTCCAGAGTTCATCAGGCCCCTTTGCTGCAGGTCTTCAGGATGGCTCCAAAGATCCAGCTGTTTCCACTAGCCTTTCCAAATCTTAGAATCGCATGCTTATTTTATGTATTTATTTATTTATTAAAACATTTCTATGCTGCCCCTTGCCAAGGCCTCGGGGCGGCTTACAACATCAAATACAAAATACATTAAAACAATAACAATTAGAATATATACAGTAAAATAAAATAAGCCGCCCTGGCCGAATAAAATTCAATAATATTAACATTTAAAATGCTGCTTAAATAAAAAGGTCTTCGCCTGGCGCCGAAAAACAAATAACGACGGCGCCAGGCGGACCTCTCTGGGGAGCGCATTCCATAACTTAGGTGCCACCGCTGAGAAAGCCCTCAGGTATAAATGCTTAATTGCTGTCAGGTATTTATAGTGATTCTATGTAATATTTATTCATTGGTTTTCTATTGTATCTGTTTGCTATAATTTTATTTTAATCTTATTTTGCATGCTTCCTTCAGGCAGCTTAAAATCACTTTTAAATAAAAATAAATACACAAATAAGCCCAATGTACAGATAGAAGCCTCAAGCTCTATACCATTATTTTAATATCAGAAGATGCTGTCAATATATTTGTTATTCTCAACAAGCTCTGATCATCCAATTACTGATCAAACAGTTTCAGAGATGGTGAACTGGAATTTGATGTAGACTGAGACTCAACTTTAGATACTGAAATGCCTTGTGGGAAGAACAGTGAATAGGATATAAGAAGTGAAGAGAGTATAGCAGAAGAATATTGGTTGGATGCTTACACTGGGATTCCAGGGAGATGCTTCTGTAGTATGTGTTATGCATTATTTTGAAGGTCAGTGTCCCTAATGTAGGTGGTGTGGAACCTCAGGTGTACGCTGAAGCAGTTTCCTTTCCTTATAGCATTGGCTTTCAGACCTTTCCAGTGACCTTGCTCTGGAAGTACTTTTGTCATACAATTGTATTTTGCAAGATGTGCCATTTACTGCAGTCACTAATGCCAACAGGGGGCTTTCAAGAATTATGGTGCAGATCCCTGAGAAACATGAGATTGGCTAGAAAAGTCATGATATTTTGAGGGAAACACACAAAGAGCTCTTACAAAATATCTTTCTGTGCTGGGTCTTGAAGGGACCTGTTATCATGGATAAATATTTTTCCCCTTCTCCTGAGACAATGTGAACTACAGTTTCAGATTTCAAATTCAGGCAAGGTCACATGTGACATCAGAAAACTGACTGTAAGTAGATATTTGTCACAGTTTATAAGAAGCAGCACAACTTACTGTATGAGGCCTATAGCGGCATCTCTGCAAAAGCATCTATACTGTATGCATCTCCTTTGTTATATTGACTAAGACAGCAGGTGCCGAACTGCTCTTCCAAACACGAGCTATGAATTGATAGCCCCTCATTTGGATCTCAGTTCAGCCATAAACCATCAGGCCAAGGCAAGCCAATACCTTTTCCATCTAGATGGGGACCCACCTGAAATGTAGGAATCACAGCACAGAAAACCTGATAGGGCTGAACGCTTAGGAAAGGTGTTCTACAGACTCTGAAATCAAGGACATCAGGAAAAGCTTCCTCACTGTCAGAGCAATGCAACAGTGGGACCAGCTGCCTGGAGTGGTGGTGGGCTCTCCCACACTGGAGACATTCGAAAAGAAACCGGACAGCCATCCGAGTGGGGTGGTGTGAATTGGTGTCCTGCAACAGCAGCGGGTTGGACTCGATGGCCTTCATGGCCCCTACCAGCTCTACTATACTATGAGTCTATGAAATGGCACTGAACTTTCTGGAATTCACTTCCATCAAGCACATATTCCAAATAGGATTAGGCTGCATATACCCCATTATTCCACTTGTGACACCAGTTCAGACAATGCATCTCTGTTGACACAGGAGCATTTGCAGAAGCATTGCCCCCTCCGGACCAACTCCCCTTTTCCAGAGTTCAGCAAAACAAATGGACAGCACGTGCAAACTGCACATACACAGGCCTTTGCCTACACAGCTGGTAATGCTGAAAAACCGGAGTCCATTTTGGATCTTATTTTCAGCTAGGAGGACTCAGAAGCAAGCTCTGAGTGGAGAGACATTTTCAGTTCATTTCCAAACTGTTATTTGCTTTGTTCCTTCCCAACTCATGTGGCCCACTTCCTATTTCTTTCTCCCTTCCCTTCTTTCGCTACAGAGGCTCTCTAGAGACAAATCTTTCAACAACTCAAAACAAGGAGGTGCGCATGATTCTACAACAGCCTCCTGCTGCACATACAGTAGGAGCCTGGAGGTGCGATGTAAAATACCAGCTGTACATTTTTAGGCTATGCAGAAACCTGTTCTGATTGTGCTGATGGTGGAAGAAAGACTGGCGTCAGTCCTTTTATTCATATAGGCATTGGCTGGATATTGCAAACTGGCAAAACAAACCAATTAAAAAACCAGTTAATAACAACAGGAATAACTAACACAACATAATAGCAGTCTAAAAGGTCATGCCATGATACATCTCTAAATGCTTAGGAGGAGATAACATATTTGCCTGCTGCTGGAAAGATAGTGCAGGCACTGGATGGGGAGATGAAATTGAATAAATAGAGTGCCATAAATATGAACATGCTATCTCTTTCATCACCTCTCTAACTTCATTATAGGCCTCAAAAGGAGCAAGGAGTTAAGTGGGGAAGGGGGCTGCAAGGTTGTTGTAAGGTGCCAAAATGCATTTGAGCTATACGGCTATCAATGGCAATCTATTACCTCCAGCATCACAGGTCAACCCAGTAAGGTTGTTGAGATCGCAAGTTGTGTGTAAGGGGGAGGGGGAGGGTCCTACCTGTGGGTTTTTGGCTATTGTGGGAACAAAAAGCTGGGCTAAGTCCACCTTCAATCTAGTTCAGCAGCCCTCTTGTGTTCTTCTGTGTTACACCAGTTGTGAACTACGGATAAACTGAAAAGAGATTGCTGCCAATTATGCAGAACTGCCAGAGCACTGTTTCTAATTACTGTATATAAAGCCCCATTAGGTGTCTCCCTACACCCCCGCTAGCTTTTCTTTCCTGCATGTCAGTAATCATTACGACTGCAAAGAATACCAAACACTAAACTGGATTGTACGTACACAACATTGAGCCCCCGTAATCAGTTTCAGAATTATTATCCTTTTCTTTAATTCTGCCTACAGGTGCAATAGAGCGAAAATATGTATGCACTGAAGCATATTTATAATGCTACTCAGGCTGGCAGGTGGGCTGTTAACTAAACATAATTGTTTTCAAAGTATTGAACTAGATTAGCATGGATTAAGGCATTCATTTTCAAAGCCAGGGCAGGAAAGCATTTTAACTGTTTTGGAACGTCATTACCTGTACTTTCCTGCCCCGCATTGCACTACAAATGCCCAGCAAAAGAAAGGGTATTTTGGTTTGGAGCAACAGAGGTCATCCATATTGATACAGAACAGAAGAATGAACAAAATTGTCTGATGGGGACTATAACAATAGCAGTAAATAAGGAACATCAAAGGACAAAGGTTTTATTAACTTACTTGTTTGAAAAATTTAATGTATTATTCTGAAGTTCTCATATGGTTAAGATGGTAGTCCTGTATCCATTGGAACTATTAGATTTTCAGCTACAGTTTGTATGATTATGACTCATCTGGTTTTTTTGCACACAAAAAAGTTTGAAGTCACCATGTTCAGAGTATCATGTAATATTCACTAAACACAGAACCTGAGCCAAATCCTTTGGATTTGGATAGGTGATCTGAGAAATCCAGGAAACAGTAGAGAATTTCCAAATCATGAGAACTAGTAGTTCCCCTGTACTCCTCACTAGTCTGACCTAATCTAGAATACTCCGTCCAATTCTGAGAACCAAGATTTAAGAAAGATGCAGAAAAATTAGAAAGGGTCCGGAAAAGGGCAGCAAAAATGATCCAGGGCTTGAAAACACTGCCCTATGAGGAGAGACTGAGAGAACTGGGCATGTTCAGCCCTGAGAAGAGAAGACTGAGGGGGGGCATATGAGTACCTCAAAGGCTGTCACAAAGAGGAAGGTCAAGATCTCTTTTTGTCGATTCCAGAGTGTAGGGCACAGAATAATCAAATCAAGTTTCCTCACTGTCAGAGCAATACGACAGTGGAACCAGTTGCCTAGACAGGCCATGGGCTCTCCTACACTAGAGACATTCAGAAAGAACCTGGACAGCCATCAGAGTGGGATGGTGTAAACTGGTGTCCTGCAACAGCAGAGGATTGGACCCAATGGCCCCTTCCAGCTCTACTATTTTACGATTCTGTGATTCTCCATAGTTTTGAAGCTGTTTTGACTTAGTCTCATTATGACAGAAGGATTCCTAGTTCCAGTTTTTGCTTTTGTTTTGTTTTGTTTTTGGCAAAACATTTGTTCCTTACATAAGATTAACCCTTTGTTTTCTATGGTAACTAATTCTAAAAAAAAAGTCTGTGCTCATAATTCAGGGCTACTTATGAGAATGGCATGGTTGCCACATTCTGGGGGTTCCAGCCCATAATGCTCCAATTATCTAAGGGTCTTGTGGGAAAGGTAGAATTGTGTGGAGAGAATACTCAATTTGAGACCAGGCTGTGCATTTCCTATGCAAAAGTTTTTACATAATTGCATTAGGGGAACAGCGTGTGAGGCAGCAGCTGCGACATTAACATCAGCTCCGTGCAGACTAGAATCTTGACTCCCTTTTCTAGCACATAGCAGATTGATGGAGCAAGAACAACTTCTACAGCCTCAAAATAGAGCAGTTAAACTGAATTAAAGGGAAATGAGTTTACTATGAAGGATACGGACTCTGCATTCTTGGTAAGCACGAAGACTCTGGTCAGTTGGTGCAGCTCAAGAATGTTGACAAGTTTCTGCAACCCCTTCCACACTGGATCCTTGACCCTCCTGGCTTATGAAAGCCAAGAAGGAGGCAACTATCAACAGGGCCTAGGAGGCAATGGATGCTCCCTTATAGGAGGCAACGGTCTCATGGCACCTGAAAGAGGTTGTGCTTGAAGCACTCCTGTAGAAACTCTCCCTCGACCTAGAAGGAGTTAATCACTTCAAGGCAGTAGCATATGGTCCTTTCCTGAGCAAGGTCTTGAGCAGGTGGTGACCAGCCAGCTCCAGGCACTCTTGGGCATGACTGATTATGTGGATCCATTTGATTCAGGGTTCAGGCCAAGTTTTGGCACAGAAACAGCTCTGGTTGCCCTGTATAATAACTAAGGTTTGGGCAAACCCTGTCAGAACCCCCTCATGGGGTTTCTCTTCAGTTTGGCCCTGTCTTAGAAGCAGAGGAAGTTCACGAACGCTCGCCAAGCCACAGTTGCACAATCAGAAACCCTCTTCTGCATCAGCCGCCGCCTAAAAGGCTGGCTGTCACTGGCATGCAAGAGAGACCCCACACTCAGCCACCATTTAAGCAACTGCTCCAGCATGTGAGGGGGCGCTGCTTATCCGGTGCATAGGTCTCATTTCCGAGCAAGTGCCTATGAACACTGGGCGTGTTACAAGGAACTCAGACCCTGGGCCTCCACAGAGTGGACCAGAGTCAGGGGAGCCAGCTGGTTCCCAACCACAGGCAGATCCCTAATGATGACCTATGTCAGGAAAGAGATGGGGTATTGTGATCCAGTTGGTACTCCTGAATCCTTCAGCAGTTTTGATACCATCAGCAAAGGTATCTCCCGGTGTAACTGAGTTGGGAGTGGGCTCTACTGCATCTACTGCTTCTTGCAGGGCCAGTGTCAGGACCAAGGCAAGGGCGGCAGGCAACTAAGGTTGGGCCACCAGGACCAGCCTGGAGGTACAAGCAGCAGGTTTAGAGGGCCATGAGCAAGAGGCCCTTTTGTTTAACATTCCAGGGGCAGAGCCAGGGAGACAATAGAGCCAAGGCAATTCCGTTCAAGATATCACGATCCAAAGGCACAGACCAAGAGGAGCGTCCAATGGTAGAGTTTCAGAAAGACAGTCAGATTCAAGAGTGATTCTCAGTCAGGGAGGATGGTGGCAGGTGCCTGGAGATCAGGGTCAGACTGGAGACAAGGATGGGAGCAGGAAGAGGCAGGAACAGACTGGAGCAAGGTGGGAGGCAGGGTGCTGGTGAGCCAACACAGAGAACCAGGGCGCAACAGCTTGTGTCACTGTGCCAAAGAGCAGCAGTGCAGAGTGGCCTTTTATGCTAGCCTCCAGGGCCTCCAGCTGCACTGCTCAATTGCTCCTCAGCTGCTCCCTGCAAGTCCCTGCAAAGGTGTCCCTGGTTCTGCAGGTGCTTGTGGGGTCACTCAGACCCTGATCCTGACAGCCAGCTCCAGAAGGTGGTCCCTGAAGAATATTGTTCAAGCCCATGGATTCTCCAGCATGGCATTTCCTCGGGCCTGTTCTCCATGCTGTTAACCTCTACATGAAACCGCTAAGTGGGGACATCTAGCCTTTTGCCCTCGGTGTGCTGCTGACAGGCAGCTCTGATTCACCTTTTACTCTCCATCAGCTGAGGCTGTGGATGTGTCAGGGATGCAGAACAGAGGGCTAAACCTGCCCCACCCAGGTGGCATTCTTGGTCCTCCAAGGTTCCTTAGCCGGCCCCACTACTTCATGCGCCCATTCATCATTTTGTCAGTGGTATTGCTTCTTCCCCATTTTGAAAGGCTGAATTGCCTCTCTTAAGGCTCAGTTATTGGAGGTAGGTGCTTGAAGCTAAAATGTGCTGCTGTTTGGAGCTTAAACCCTGTTGCTGTTGGCTCTGCTCCTACAGAGATGCACATGTCCTAGGTCAGCAACACCCCCACTCTGTGTGTGTGTGTGTGTGTGTGTGTGTGTGTGAGAGAGAGAGAGAGAGAGAGAGAGAGAGAGAGAGAGAGAGAGAGAGAGATACACACTTCAAGATAAATCTGCTTTTCCTAATGACGTGGATAAGGGAGAAAATTTTCAGTCCAGAACTAGTGTGAGATGCCTCCGGTCCGTATGGAAAGAACCAACCATTTCCCCTTTCTAGTGCCTAATAAAAACGTATTTTCCAATGAGTGTTTCCAGGAAGGTGATATTCTCTGTAGGGAGGTTTATTTTGGATATGATACAGAAATTACTTTAAGTGATTCGTATATGCAATTAGATAAATAAATGGCTTCCCAGACCTTTAGAATTGCATAAGGTGAAAGTCACAAGTACTGGTAGGTGGGAGGAGGAGGGAGAATTTCTATGGAGAAGAAGGGATGGCAATATTTGATAGCCAAAGCTTTGTTCACCGAAAGAATAGTATGATTTTAGAAGCTTTGCCTGCTTTCACAGTGGCTGCCTGTAGAAATGCAGAAGCTCATTTGCACACTGTTAAAACTTCCAGGGAAGAAAGGCAGTATGTCAGAGCCTGCCAAAAAGAGAGAGTCGTTTTTCAATAAGCCCATTCATAGGCATATTTGCTTTGCTTTATTTAACCACAGGCAAAGATTAGGAAAGTCAGGTAGTTAATGATTTTGCCTGTGTCCATAGAGCTGCTGATCCATGACCCCTTTTTCATTAGGCTATCATTTAAATTTCATCCTCATATTTTGAAGCTGTCGTTAGCAATTAAACTACACAAAGCTCAGATTAAGATCAGAAGAAAAGTGTCACTTTGTGGTCCTACTTTATGGACAGCTGAAGTGCAGCCAGAATACCAAAGGGCCATGTCCCTTTCTAATCCTCTTTCTAATCATTTATGTCAGGATTAACTGAATGTATAAATGGAGAGAAACAAAAAGATCTTCTCTAAAAGGCAGACTTGGCAGAGAGAAAGATCCATACTGGAGTAAAATATTGGGCTAAATACATTCAGTGCTTGAAAAGAACATAAAGTTCAGATTAAGACTGGGGCAATCTAGGTGCCCCAGAGCAAGAACATTCAGAACTGTACAATTCCTGCACTTCACTCCTTACTTAACAACAGCATGTTGTAGTGTTTTGCCTGGCTTAAAGCTAGAATCATAGACCTGGCTTACACAGTTACTGCAGCCTATGGTGGCTTATTTAAACCATGACAGCTCCGATTTTCAGGTTGCCTATTCAGGTTCCAGCTGTGGCTTGTAGTGTTGTTTGAATCCAGAGAGCAAGGATTTTCTGAGAGTTAAACAATCCTCAAATAACCTGTGGGCTCATGGGGGATTATCTGAGGGTCATTTAACTTCAAATGATGTAACAAACAATAGCAACCTCATACCAGGGCTTGAGTATTTAGAATAGCCACATGCCTGCTCCATAACCCACTGTAGCTTAAGGCATCTGAACCCTTGCTGCTTTTTCCAAGCTCCTAAAAAAAGGGATGGTTTCTGTACATGTTTGGTTTTATGAATAAGCGTGACAAATTTACAATATTTGTTTTTTAAGCATTTCCCTCCCCTCACACAGTCACACACTCACACACACACACACTTTGACAAAATAGCAACTTGGAAAGGAAACCAAATACAGCAGTCATAGAATCAGTTTGAGGCCCAACTTCAGAAATGTTGCCCTAATTCTGTTTCGTATTTATGCTTGCTGGCATGTCATGCCTCAGCCTCCCAAAACTTCACTGACTGTAGTAAAATACACACATGTGTTTTAGTCAAATGTAGTAAAATGCACACTTGAAGCCACTGTTGAGGCTTAAGGAAACATTTTTCCTCACTCCCATATGGCTAAAGTGAGGAACACAATTTTTAAAAAATGACCTGTGATTATAACAGAGACAGAAAAAGGAAAGAGGGGGAAAACAACACTCAAAATCAAAACAATGTAGAAAAAAATCCAGCAACATACCCATTCACAGTTGCCATTAACAGCAAAGAAAATGAAAGATCCAGCACTTCTGTTCAAATTAATATGAGGTCAGGAACAGAATACCTGGAGCCTTGGATAGACAGAAATGAAAACAGGCTACAGTAAGAACCCTAACTGTTCTTATTGTTAAATTGTTTTTTAAATTTGTTTTTAAAAATGATTTTCAAAAATGTTAAAAAGGAGAATGTGAACTGAACAAACCAGAAGCAGATGCTCATAAATTTTCTTGGAAAAAAGGCAAAATAAGAGATTTTAAGTTAACTTAATCGGGGCAATGAAGTTGGGATAATTGAGCTGGATGACTTGAAGAATAGGGTGGAAGCTGCACAGAATTACTACATTAATATAAGTATTGGCTATTGGGTGGTATAGAAAACAACAGCAACAACAACACATGGAAGATTTGTGTGGCAAAAGTAATTCATGAAAAGGCAGTAAGTGAGTCCTTATCTCCCTCATGAATAAGAAGGGACCCTCAACCACTGATGATTAAGAAGAAACTCTTCAACTTCCAAAACTGATGACTGAAAAAACTGTGGAGAAAGTGGCTGCTAGCGAGGATCGCAGAGGCGTCGGGAGACTCCCATCCATCAGAATGCACAAAGGCAGATGAACCGAAGTACCAAAATCCTTTCTGGGCCAGGTCACAGTCCATTCAGCAGCAGGATTTACTATGAGGCAGTGGTGAAGATTCTAAAGGATAGATTTGGAGAAAGGACTTGGTTATTAAGGTCCCCTTGAACAGACTGCTAAGCCTGAGTAGAGTTAAGATTTCAACTGACTTCACTGCACTGTGCCAGTATGCAGCGCTTCTGAAATTCAGAGGCATGGTCTGTAGGCCTTGGGTGCAGTCTTCTGTGTCCAATACCAATGAAGATGAACTCTGAAGGTTTAGCATTAGAATTGACCCATAGCAAGGATGCTACCGATGAATGGAAGGTACCAGAATTCTTGAATTTCTTTCATCAGGAAGAGGAGAACTGGGAACAGAATTAATTCAGATGAGAATTGGAGTTACAGCCACTGTAACTAAAACCTGAAAATCTGAAAATCAAACTAAAACCAACACAACAGAAGAAAGGCTGAGTTACTACCCCATCTGCACTGAACAACAGCACTGAATTCAACAACACTGGAACCATCTTTACATGCAGCAAAAATTCTAATCACAAAGCAAAAGGTTGCTGTGAATTTCAGAAAAAAGGGAGGAGCTGAAGAGGAGAAGTGAGAAGTTTCATATGCCTAGGGTTAAGGCATATTGCTAACTTCTGAAAAGCAGGAAGAATTGTCTGTTGTAAGATAGAAAATATCACCACAAATCAATTGGCTCTGAGGACCCAAATCAGAAACATTTGGAGAAAAGTCTAGAGGGTAAGCCCACCATATGGTCTTTAAGAGTCCCACATGAGACAGGCCCAAAGCTACAGACCACAGCATCTTCACAAACCATACAGGGTTTAGCACAAGGGGCAGCAGGGATGAGAGGGATGCCTTGTCTCCTAGATGGAGGCAGTCAAAGAACTTTTATTCAAGAGGACATTTCGAAGGCAGAGAGAAGACATTGAACATTCATAACTTTGGGACAGAGACGCCACTAATTTCAAAAAGAAAGGGGGTCACGATCATACTCCCAGGGCTCTGGAGAAAGCAGAAGGACAGTGATCATCCTTATACATACAGAATTCTAGATGAATGTCTTTATGTTAATGACTTCATATCAGGAACTGACAGTGCTGGGAAAGCTTACAATATTTTTGTGAAGACCAGAGAAATACTGTCAACAGCGGGAATGGGGCTGTAGAAATGGAAAACTGATTTAAAGGAACCGCAGGTCTGCTGGCAGGATGAAGTAGATGACTCCCACCTGAGATTGCCGTATCATATCCTGGAACAATCAGCTCTGAATGCCTTAGGTCTGAAGTGGAAAATGAAAAAAAATGTGTTTGCATTTGAAACCACTTCATTGTTGGAATTCATGATAGGTCGGAAAACACAAGATGTTTTGCGCTGCAAATATCTACACTTCTTTATGATCAGAGTAAAATATTTTTTCCAGGAACAATGAGAACAAGGTCCCAGATGGAATAAAGAGCTACCAAGTGATTTGGGATGGAAGTGGAATCACCAAAGTATGGTGTCCAAACTACCAAAATTGCAGGAACTTGATAAATACTTACAAAATGGTATTTTACAGGTATAGTAATGGACGAACCAAAATGAGAGCTATATGTTTTTTGTAATGCTAGTGAAAGGGCTTACAGCACTGTGGTCTACCTTAGGTACGTGACTGACAAAGGTGTGAATTTGGCCACTTCAAGATCTAGCATAGCTCCACTAAAGAGCACAATGATGCCATGACTCGAGTCGATGGAGCACTAACTGGGGCAAGATAAGGAAGTGTGAGAGAGCTGCTAAAAATGAAAGATGAAATTTATATACATACTGATTCTGTAATTTACCTACACTTGATCCACAAGACAATCCTTTATGGCTGACAGAGTAAAGCAGGGCCAAATCTTGACAAGCCCCTCAGATATGTCACACTGAGCAAGGAAAAAGACCAACTTTGGTGGAAGGATCTTCATTGTCTGAGTCAGAAAATGTATGGCTACATCTCCTCTTTGAATACAGAGGACATCTGAAAACGGGTTCTGAGCTTGAAACCAACTGTTTGAAAGTTGTACAAGCAGGTCCAGTACTGAGCAGAAAACAAGGCTGCAGTAAGTTGAAGTTGTAGTAAGATCTAGAGGAATGCAGCAAGCTAAGCTGTTACTACGAGTAACAGCTCAGACACAGCATTTCTGAACAATTTTTGAACTTCAGCAGGCAAACATAAAAGTTCACTGACTGCTAATGGAACTTTTAATGGTAAAATATATTGGATAAGAAGAGCAAAACTAGAAGCCTTCCCATCAGAAGTTTAGCAGCTGTGGGCTAGGATGCCTACAAAAAGAGGCTCAAAATGAGCTGAGTTGCATGCCTTCCTGGGCAAACATGAGTTTATGTGAATAGGGGAAACCTATGCATGCTGGACTATGCAGCAGTCTAGCGCAATTAAGAGGGAGGTTCTGGATGATAGAAGGGAGGAGATGGTTGTAGGAACAATAATTCATAAGTGTCTGCTATGCAAGTAGCATGCAGCACAGCCAGGAAGAGAAGCAATTGCTCTCTCACCCGAAGATCAACTTCCAGAAAGGCCAACGTTTGAACTGACTAAAATGGACATTGCTAAATTTTTGCATACAAGAGCAACAAATTTTTCAGAAAAAGCATATATTGTTCTCTTCACCTGTGCTGTTACTGAAACAGTTCATTTAGAATTAGTTTCGCATCAAAACTGGGAATTTTCTCTTAGTCCTAAGAAGATTTCTTGCCAGACATGGGCTTTTTAATATTAAATACTCTGATAATGCCAAAACCTCCAAACAAACAAGGAAGTTTGGTGACAGAGAAATAAACAAATAATTCAAGAATTCTTTGGATAAAGAGGGATCACTCGGAAATTCATGGTTAAGTGAGAAGCCTGATGGGGAGGCCTTGAGGAAAAACTTTTCAGATCTGTCAAAGTTTATTTTTAAAAGTCACTAAGAGTTGCTTTGACCAATTATTATTTTTACATTTCTATACTGCCCATAGCGGAAGCTCTCTGGGCAGTCCACAATGTTTTAAGTGACCCATCCAGATTTCAACTAGGGCCAACCCTGCTTAGCTTCCAAGAGTAGGCAGAATCAGGCACTTCAGACTATACAGAAGCTAAAATGAAGAACTTGAAACAACCTTAACCAAAATAAAGGTAGTTCTAAACTCAGAACCAATAACTTTTGTCTGTAATGAAACAGAAGAGCCATTACTGCTGACCCCAGCTCATTTTCTCGTTGGGCAGAGATTAACAACCTGCCTTCTCTGGAAAATAAGAACAACTTTCTTATAAATGTCACTCGAGACAGGCTGTCCAAGAGGTGGAAGTATCGACAAACTGTGATAAATTTATTTTGGAACAGATGGCAAAGGGAATATGTCATGCTTTTGAGATCTGCACATTCCCCAAAGCAGAGTTCAAGGTGAATGACTTGGTCCTGATTCAAATGCCTAAACATATGTGGAAGTTTGGAGTATTCAAAGAAACATTCTGAGGATATGATACCCAAGTAAGCACATGTTCTAGACGTCTGCCATTCCAAACACTTATTATCCCACAGAGCCATTCTCATCAGGCTAACAAAATAAGTAAGGGTGTTTATCTAGCCCACTTCAAGCATTTTGCATATATTAACTCTGTCATACTTCGACCAACCCTGTAAGTAGGCCAGAATTGCTATTGCCAGGTGATGAGGCTTGAAGTTGAGAGAATAATAGCTTACTTGTGGCCATCTAATAGGGTTCTGGGTGAGAAGATACCTGAAGGTGGGAACTCCCTGGTTCGTGGTTCTTGTCATTAGCTGGCATCATCTCAGGAGATCCTGTGCAGGCAACCAGCCACCAGCAGAACCCTGAGGTATTGGCTATCCAGCTGATCAACCATCAGTCGCATGCAAGGAAACATTCCTGCTTCTGTTTGCAGCAAGGACAACAACCTGCGTGAGAACAATGGAGCAGGGAGGTTTTAACATTAAAAACGTTTCCCTTTAGCAGTAAGGAAACAATGATTTTCAGCAGGACTGCTGTGAGACGGAGATGGTGTGTGCACGCATGCAGATGAATGAGTGAATATGTGCGTGTGTTTAAGAGTGAACCAGTTGCGTGAATCTTGCTGTCATTGTTGTCACTATTTACTGTCAAGTCATCCCTTACTTGAGGAGACTCTATGAATAAACAGAGTCACCTGCCCCTGATGGGACCTACACACCTCTTCTCAAGGTTGTATGGAGTCTATCCATCTCATAGTTGGTCTTCTTATTCTGCCTATGACTTTCCCTAGCATGATTGTCATGTCCAGTGAGTCTCACCCTCTCATGATGCTCCCCAAAGCGCAACAGCTTTAATTTTGTCATTTTTACTTCCAGGGAAAGTTCTGGTTTGATTTAATGTAGGACCCACGTGTTCCTCTTTCTGTTAGTCACAAAGCTTTCCTCCAGCACTATTTCTGAACACCTCAAATTTCTTCCTGTCAGCTTTCTTCATTGCCAGTGGATCGGTGGTGGCTGGTACACATCACACATTTCTTACCTGTGTGGATCTGTCACGTAATCCAGACCAGGCTGTGGCATTTCTGCATGGTACATTCAGTTTATCAAAACCACAGAGAGAATCAACAGTTCTAAGGTTTCCATGCTTCAGTGTGGATTCTCTGGTTTTTGGGTCCCAGGATCTCCATTTTACCAAAGCTGGTATGGAAGCACCATATAGTCCTATGGAAAGAATGGCCACCATCTGTTCTCTACGACCCTCAGCAAGGGAAAGGGACAAATGTGCCAAAAGCATTTTTTTAATGTAATAAAAATTCTTTCATGGGCAGGAGTGGCTAGGAAGAATTGCAGAGATGCAGGTACTCTCAGGAGGGGAAAGAGGGAGAGCTCACCTTAAAACAGGGGTCTCAAACTCAACTTCCCTGGGGGCCGCTGGAAGTAGAGTCTGGGTGAGGCTGGGCCGCATCAAGTATTCCACCACCACGGTGGTGGGGGGCCGCTCATCCCACGTCACTCCTGGATGCCGGCCCGGGCACCACCAGTGCTTTGAAGGCCGCAGGGCCCCTCCCCGTGCCCTGCCCATCCCAGCAATTGGCCCGTGGGCCATGAGTTCGAGACCCCTTCCTTAAAAGCTCAGGTCAAGGCTGTTGTGGCCCAAAGGGGACAATAACATAAGGAAGAACATTTTGCTCATGGGGGCTGCCGGGATTCATGGCAAGAGTGGGAGGATGAAGCAGGGTCTGCAGAAGCCTTGCTGCTGTGGGAACCACATGATTATCTGCTGGTAACTTCAGGTGAAAATCTGCACATCATAGAAATGGCCCTTGGTTGTTTACCTTGATAGGCATACCCAGCCAGTGTGTGACTGTGTCCCCATCAGTGTTCCACCCATTCCCCGCACCCCAAAATGGTTCCATCGGTACCTGTGCTGTCCTTGCCCAGAAAAGACTGTCCATCCCTATGGCAGGTGATTCATTCTCTTAATTTACAGGTGAGGAACTCAGCCTAGGAAAGCGTGATTTACTCAAGGCTACAGTTTGACTGAAATATAAAGCCAGCTCATTCAAATCTGCATTCAGCCATATGTTCTCTGATAAAGTTAAAACGTAACACTACTAAGAAGTTTTAATCACTGCTATAAATACTGCTTTTTATTGCTTCCCCCTGCTTTAATGTCAACATGAATGAATAATATCTGATAAATACCAAGTTCTTAAGTGCTTGGGGCAGAATAAAATATCATGACCATTGAATGCTACAAAAGAGGAGCACATGTAATTCTCTCCACGTGTGGGATGATCCCTCTGTGAAACGTGCCTGACATTCTCCAGGCCTGTGCAGCTGCCATGTCACCTTCGCAGAGAAATTCATGAAGGATGGAATTCTGCAGAAGGGACCCAAAGGTGGCCCATTCCTCTGGGTCAGAGCCCCTTCTGGCAGTGAGGCATAGAAGATGAAGCCGTTGCCACCAAGCAGCTGCAGCCATGGAGCATTTGCATACTGCTGGAAACCAGATGGCAACATGCAGAAAATAAGATCCAGATCCCAGACCGCCGCCTCCTGATGCATCTTGCCATCAGAACATCTTACATTTCCCCCTGCACACCAGCTGCCCACAATTTGAGGTCCCCAGCATATGAGACGCTCCATTTTTACTCTCACCAAGGCTGGTTAATCTGGTGAATACAAGGGAGGGGGCATTTCAGTCATGCCCCTCCCCTGTAGAATCAGTTTCCACCAGGTCTTTTAGATCTTCAGAAAGGCTCTGAAGATCCACCAGCCCTGCTATAATCTGTGGCAGCAGGTTTTATTTAGGATACCTCTTCCTGTGGATTTTTTGGTGGGATATTTATTCAACCTTCTTGTATTTGTTTTCAGCTGCTTTATCTTGAGGGGTTATGTCTTTACAGCCTGCCTAAAATCAAATTTAAAATTAAAGGCTGCCTAAAAAGTCATTTAAAATCCAATCATAAGAAAAAAGAACATAGGAAAAGCCAGGCTGGGTCAGACCAAGGGTCCATCCTGTCAGCACTCTGCACACACAATGGCAGACCAGCTGCCCACAGGACCCCTCGAGCAGGATGAGTGCAAAAGCTCCTCCTGCCCAGCGCCTCAGCAACTGGCTCAGGCAGGAACACCACCACCGGGAAAGGGGCAGCACGCAGCCAGCAAGGCCAGTAGCCTCCGATCGCCGTCTCCCTCGGGAATCTACCCATTAAAGCCATCCAGATTGGCAGCCACTTTCCACGCCAGCCAGTTCCACAGCGTAACTATTCGCTGTGTGGAGAAGGACTTCCTTTTATCTGTCCCAGACCTCCACCAATCAGATGCATGGCATCACCCTGGGCTTGAGAAGGGAAAGATGTCTCCCCCTCCACTTTCTCCGCACCATGAGTCATTTTAAACGCTTCTAACATGTCTCCCCTCCTTCACCGTTTTTCCTAAGTGGAGCAGACTGAGTGGTCACAGCCACTGCTCTTAGGGGAGCGGCTCCAGCCCCCGATCATTTTTGCTGTCCTTCTCTGTACTTTTCCGACCCAGTCAGCTCAATAATGTCCTATTTCAGGTAAGGCAGCCAGAACGTGCAGTAGCACCAAAGATTTGTGTAAGAGAAGAAGGATTAGGGGAGCTTTATTTTCTATTCTGTTGCTTATTGTGCCTGGCATGGAGCTTTATTTACCGGGTCAGCATTTTCACTGAGCGGTCCACCACTGCCCCAAGATCTCTTTCTTGCCCAGTCGCCGCTCGTTCAGCTCCTCTCAGCATATACTTGAAGGCGGGAATTCTTTTTACCCCAATGTGCATTATTCTACACTGGCTTCCATTAAACTGAGTTTGCATGTCCCACTCTCCCAGCTTGAAGGGGTCCCTCACAAGCCCCTTTGGTTTTAATTACCCTAAAGAGTGTAGTGTCATCAGCAAACTATGGCTGTGGGCCTGGGCACAGGGACGGCCAACACCCAGTGTCTGGCTACATGGACCTCAAGGCCCCTTCTGGAACACTTGCTCTGATTTATCTAACTAGTCGGAATTGACCTGCTTGTGCCGATGCAAAACCGGTATGGGGACTGCAGCCCCGATGAAGCAGTTCATGCATATCAAGTGCGCCCCTTTCCCTTGCCCCAAAACACTGGCATGGAAGCATTTCGTGGCATAAGTGCACAGGCGTGATCTCCTTGTTCGTCTTGACTGGTGGCAGCCCCAGTCACAGAATCATGGGGGCCGCTTCCAGCGATGGAGTGAATTGGGAGCATAAAGTGGAGCCTTGGAGCAAGGAGGCCCTTTGCTGGAGCTCCGGAGCTACTGATAGATCTTCCTTGCTCCAGTGGATGAATATGGTGAGAAGGAGTCTCCTCAGTATTGTTTGATTGACAATGGGGAATCAGAATGAGGGAAAGTGTCCCCGGGAAGTTGAAAGCATCTTTCCTTTGCCTTTTGGCCGTGGCTTTTCCTTTGTGCCAGCAGTTTATATGCTAACACTCACCTGCAAGACAGTTTGCATTTACAATTCAGAGTTAAGAGTTGGATTTGGGATGCCTGAAGATCCTTTGTTTAAAACTCATCCTCTTTTACAAATTAAACGTATGCAGTTGTAACCCTGCCAGCTGGCTAATGGAGGTCACAGGTTCATTCAGATATTTTATGGAGGCTCTCAAATATTACGTTGCCTCCAGGAAAAAAAATCAGGAAGGTCCAGTATTCAAATATATATTTGATCAGAGATCTATAAAACAAAATAATTTGCAATATGTACCAAATCATAGGGGTTTGATACATGTTGCGCTTTCATAAGCATTCCTCCAACAGAAAGGGAAAGACTGGGAGGTGTCTCTAGAAGAGCAACAAAGCAAGAAACCCTCAAGGTGCTTTGTTTGTTTGTTTGTTTGTTTGTTTGTTAAAACATTTCTATACCTCCCCATTCACCGAAGCCTCGGGGCGGCTCACAACATAAAATATAATACAAGAATAACAATATAAAACTAACACTATAAAAGAAATAACAATAGAAAAGAAGTCACCCTGGCCAGATAAATAAGCAAATACTGTTAACAATTAAAATGACGCTTAAATAAAAAGGTCTTTGCCTGGCGCCAAAAAACAAATAACGACGGCGCCAGGTGGACCTCTCTGGGGAGCGCATTCCATAGATTGGGGGCCACCGCAGAGAAAGCCCTCCTTCCAAGTACCCCCCCTCCTAATTTCTTTCATGGAGGGTTCCTGGAGAAGGGCCTCTCCCGCTGATCTCAGGGGGCAGGCAGGCGTATATGAATGTAAGCACTCCTTCAGGTAACCAGGACCCAAGCCGTTTAGGGCTTTATAGGTCATCACCAACACCTTGAATTGGGCCCGGGCTTCAATGGGCAGCCAGTGAAGCTGACGGAGGACTGGAGTCATGTGAACATAACGCCCAGTCCCTGTCAGCAGCCTGGCAGCTCTATTTTGAACCAATTTCAATGCCGGACAGCATTGTGAGGAGGCAATGGAAGCGGAAAAAAACCTCTTTTTTGCCGCCCTCACCGCCACAGCATAGGCCCGATAGTGGGCTCTCAAGTGTGTTCGGTCAGATTCATCCCGTGATCTCCTCCACCTACGCTCTAGCCGTCTCCCAACCATTGCTTATAGCCTCAGGACGGCTCACATAAATAAATAAACATGGTACAAAATACAATTAAAATCTGGAAACACCCTGGCTGCACAATTAAAACCTATATATATTAAACATTATTAAAATATTTTTTAAATAAAAAGGCCTTAGCTTTAAGAGACTTTGGTCAATCTAAATCTTCTTCCACAGAGGGATCTTTTGAAGAGGGATCTCTTTGCTGGAACTGTAGGTTGAGCCTGCATCTGTAGAATTAGGGACCATCTCAGCCAATGAATCCCATGCCACAAGCCTTCTTCCTTCTGCAGAGACTCTCCTGAAGCTGACTGGGCTGACTCAGTATTTTGCCATTCCTACAGGGGATGCCATGGGAATACCTTCCCTAGGTCTACACGGTGAGAATTGAGTAACTGTAGAGGGCTTAACTTAGAGAGCCAGTGTGGTATAGTGCTTAAGAGTGTGGGTCTGAGACTCAGGAGATCTGGGTTCTAGACTCTGCTCAACCATGGAACCAACTGGGTGACCTTGGGCCAGTCACAGCCTCTCCACCCAACTTGCCTCACAAGGTTGTTATTGTGGGGATAAGAATGAGAGCAGGAGGAAAAGAATGGTTTAAGCCACCTTGAGTTCTTTGAAAAAAGAAAATGGTGGAATATAAATCTAATAAATCAATCAAGTAAGCATCCATGAGTTTAGTGAAGCTTAGTCCAGTATGACAAAGGATTACAATCATGAAAGGAAGCAATTAGGCGCAGGGTGGACCTGTTGTTTCCAAATCCACGAGCAAGGATTGATTTATGCCCTGTAAATTTAATTTTGCAATATTATTAATGGCTTGTTTCTTCTGAATGTCTGTGTTGTATAATGGAGCATTTAACCAGAGTCACCGGGCTTTCCTACATGAAGAATTTACCATGCATTCATCATTCACAATGCACTGCTGTTCACAGGTTCTCTAGACTATGATGTAACCTTCCAGTTGTGTATCTGTGTAGAACAAACACTTTCTGCAATTTTTAGAACAAGGGAAATGCAGCATTTAATCATAAAGCTAAAAGAAACTACTTTTCTGCTTGTGTATTTGCCCTGCTCTGATAATGCTACATTGCCCCCTAGAGGATGTAGATCCAAACAGCAGGAAAGGAAAGGCTCTTCACATAATGTCCACAACATAATTGTGCAGCAAACCCAAATGCACATAGAGCAGATTAACAACCTCGTCTAGAAAAGCCCTTTGCTACTTTGTGTATAAAGAACAAAATATACAGGTATCGATATAAATAATACCCTGGGGCAAGACTACAGATTCTCCTTGAGGGCACAAATGTCACGAAGGGTTCCTGCACTTCAGAACTTAGCACTACACCACTGGCTGTTTCTCTCTCTCTACAAAGCTTGTGGAAGAACAAATAAATATTTAATTGCTTTCTGAGTGTGGGAGCACAATCTGTGCATACACGAAGAATGTTGTGAAATTTATATCACAACTGAGAAGAGGATCGATTTTTCTTGAGTGCTGAAGGCATCAATAATTCATAGATGTAGTTTTGTGTGATTTAAATCAAGATAAAGTCATTATGACCCATAAAAACACATGATTACTATATTGCTGCCATGAATTATGAGATCTGAGATACCCTGGGTATAGATTATATGCAGGCTTCCTCTGGTTTTCTCTCCAGAGGCATGGTTTTCTTACTTTTTTCAGTTTGGTTGCCTATCTGCATGTTTAAGTTTTGCAACAGTTTGGGATAACAGAAGTCTATCCTTCCTCCCTATTTAATCTTCCAGTTCAGGCTGCATTTTTACTGCGGCCCAATTCATACCAACGGAAACTCAGTGACTTCCCAGCTGTCGCTGAGCTTCGACTCCAGGCAGCTCCCATCGGCGTGACCAGTGGCCAGGAGAGACAGGAGCTGGCTGGAGCTGATTGGAATGGGCGTGGTGTACTTTTTTCTGCCTTACTATGAATAGGACTGCACTCTTAAGCACTCTGTGGAAGGTAACCTCAAGCAAATCCTCGAATGAGCAGTAAATTATTATTATTATTATTATTATTATTATTATTATTATTATTATTATAACATTTCTATGCCGCCCCTTGCCAAAACCTCGGGGCGGCTTACAACATGATAAAATACATTGAAATACAATAGTACATAATAAATTACCATTAAATACAAAAATACAAAAAATACATTGACTTACAAATATAAAATTAAAATTATCAGTATAAAATAAAAATATAGGAGGAGAAAGAGAAGGAAGAAGAAGTTGCCCTGGCCAGATCATATGTTTTAACAATTGAAATGATGTTTAAATAAAAAGGTCTTTACCTGGCACCGAAAAACCCGTAACGACGGTGCCAGGCGGACCTCTTTGGGGAGTGAATTCCATAGGTTGGGTGCCACTGCAGAGAAAGCCCTCCTCCGGGTACTTACTCTCCTAATTTCTTTCATGGAGGGTTCCCGGAGAAGGGACTCTCCCGCAGATCTCAAAGGGCGGTCGGGCATATACGGACGTAAGCGCTCGTTCAGGTAGCCCGGACCCAAATAATTCCACCCCAGCACATTTAATCATTTGTCTCTTTGTCGAGTGAGCAAGGTAGACTTTCAGGCTTCTGCTCTGCTCTTCTGGTGTTGTACATCCTGTGTTACAGGGCTCACACAAGTATTTTCCTGAAGAAAAGTACCATTTTATTTGTCTTTCAGTCCAATCCTGTATATGTTTACTGAGAAGTTCTGTCCCATTGAGTGAAGCGGTACATAGTTCCAAGTCAGGGCATACGCTCTAGGTTCAGATGGACATAGTCTTTAAGGAGCATCAGCGGTCAAGTCTTCCTTGCTTACATTTGCGGGAGCCATTCCCATATGGCATATCACCCCTCAGAGGGTTTCCAGCAAGATAATGGGGGATAACAAAGGTTCTCACCCCTTGCTTTCAATCAGTATCCTTTCCAGGATGACAAACATCCATGGCTCCATAGGTACCTCCAGACATCTTTGCTGCAATTTCAAGATCCACACAGAAGAAGCCAGGGCAATCTCCTTTTCCAGTAATACCATCCTAGGCCAAAGGATGAGTGGATCTGCTTGTCTACATGCAGCTAATGAGATTGGTAAAACATGGAGTGGCCACAGCTACCTACACTGAAAAATAATACAAAGGGCCTAGTTTCATGCAAGCCATTGTCACTCCCTCATTTCCTTGAATCACAGATTGTAGAATGATATAGTCATAGAATAGGAGAGTTGGAAGGGGCCAGAAGGCCACCGGTTCCAACCCCGTGCTGTTGCAGGATACATGCCACTCAGATGGCTGCCCAGCTGCATCTTGAAAGCCTCTAGTGTGGGAGAACCCACAGCCTCCCTCATTCATGGGTTCCATTGGCATACAGCTCTAGCAGCCAGGAAATTTCCCCTGATATCTAGCAAGAACCTGGCTTCCTGTACCTTCAGCCCATTATTCCATATCCTGCACTCTGGGATAATCGAGAAGAGATCCTGTCCTTCCTCTTTGTGACAGCCTTTCAAGTACTTGTAAAGTGCTATCATATCTGCCCTCAGTCTTCTTTTCTCAAAGAAAATGAAGGATGCTGTGTGTTCAAAGTTCCCCTGTTGAACCCCTACATGTTGTGAGTATTGTGGGGCGGCTCAGGACTTCATGGCCTCCATGACGGCCATGGGGCTGTCTCAACATGTCACAGGCCCGACCCATGAAAGTGGACACACTCTGGACCTGGTTTTCTCGACGGGGCAGGAAGAGGGTGGTCTGAGGGTGAGGAATTTATGTCTGACACCCCTGTCATGGTCAGATCACTTCCTGGTGAGGTTTGTGCTCAAGAGCGGCCTCTCCCTCTGCAAGGGTGTGGACCCGATTGTGTGGGTCCACCCCGGAGCCGGATGGATCCGGATGGATTCCTGAAGGTCCTGGGGAAGTTTCCGGCTGACAAGACTGGTGCTCCTGTTGAGGCTCTGGTCGAACTGTGGAACGGGGAGATGACCAGGGCTGTTGACACGATTGCTCCTAAGCGTCCTCTCCCGCCGGGCAGAGCCCACTCTTCCCCCTGGTATACACCTGAATTGCGGGCGATGAAGCGGGCTGGGAGACGGCTAGAGCGTAGGTGGAGGAGATCACGGGATAAATCTGACCGAACACACTTGAGAGCCCACTGTTAGGCCTATGCTGTGGCGGTGAGGGCGGCGAAAAAGAGGTTTTTTTCCGCTTCCATTGCCTCCTCACAATGCCATCCGGCAGAGCTTTTTCGAGTGGTGCAAGGCCTGGTTCATCCAGGTCCTAAGAAAGATATGGTTCCACCCTTGAAGGCCCGCTGTGTCAACTTTGCCAAGCATTTCAGGGAGAAAATCACTCAGATTTGTCACGAGCTAGACTCTACTAGTGACTCAGAGGTTTCTGGGGAGACACCAATGCTGCTGTCTGGTCCAAAATTAATGGACGAATTTCAGTTATTGCGGCCCGATGATGTGGACAAGGTGCTTGGACGAGTACGTCCCATCACTTGCCTATTGGACCCTTGCCCATCTTGGTTAATAAATAATTCCAAGCACGGGATTGGGATCTGGATCTTGGAAGTGGTTAATGCCTCTCTGAGGGAGGGTTGGGTACCTGCCCCTTTAAAGGAGGCGGTAGTCCGACCAGTCCTGAAGAAAGCGTCACTGGATCCAGAGATGGCCACTAATTATAGACCAGTGGCCAACATCCCGTTTCTGGGCAAGGTGTTGGAGCGGGTGGTGGCGGGACAACTCCAAGCTCTCTTGGACGAAAGTGATTATTTGGACCCATTTCAGTCTGGCTTCAGACCCGGGTACAGTACTGAATCTGCCTTGGTCGCCCTGTACGATGACCTGTGCAGGGAGAAGGACAGGGGGAGTGCATCCCTGTTGGTTCTTCTGGACCTCTCAGCAGCTTTCGATACCATCGACCATGGTAACCTTCTGGATAGGCTAGTGAGATTGGGGGTCGGAGGCACTGCTTTGCAATGGTTCCACTCCTATCTCAATGACCGATTCCAGAAGGTGGTGCTGGGGGACTATGGCTCTGCACCATGGCAGCTATGCCATGGAGTACCGCAGGGGTCCATTTTGTCCCCTTTGTTGTTTAACATCTACATGAAACCGCTGGGAGAGGTCATCAGGAGGTGTGGGCTGCGGAATCATCAATACGCTGATGATACCCAGCTCTACCTCTCCTTTTCCACCAATCCAGGTGAGGCAGTGGATGTGCTGAATCAGTGCCTGGCTGAGGTAATGGGCTGGATGAGGGCCAATAAACTGAAGCTCAATCCAGACAAGACGCAGGTCCTGTTGGTTGGCGGATCGGGCTTCGGAGAGGGTGAATTGAACCTAGTCCTGAATGGGGTTGCACTCCCTCTTAGGGACAAGGTCCGCAGCCTGGGAGTGCTCCTCGACCCAGAGCTTTCACTGGAAGCTCAGGTGACAGCAGTGGCGAGGAGCGCTTTCCTTCAGCTTCGGCTGATTTATCAGCTGCGCCCCTACCTGGAGTATGACTGCCTTGCAACAGTGACACACGCGCTGGTGACTTCCCGCCTTGACTTCTGTAACATGCTCTATGTGGGGCTACCCTTGAAGACGGTCTGGATACTTCAATTGGTTCAAAATAGAGCTGCCAGGCTGCTGACGGGGACTGGGCGTTATGTTCACATGACTCCAGTCCTCCATCAGCGTCACTGGCTTCCCATTGAAGTCCGGGCCCAATTCAAGGTGTTGGTGATGACCTATAAAGCCCTAAACAGCTTGGGTCCTGGTTACCTGAAGGAGCGCTTACATCCATATATGCCCAGCTGACCCCTGAGATCAGCGGGAGAGGCCCTTCTCCGGGAACCCTCCGTGAAAGAAATTAGGAGGGAGAGTACTCGGAGGAGGGCTTTCTCTGCGGTGGCGCCCCATCTATGGAATGCGCTCCCCAGAGAGGTCCGCCTGGCGCCGTCGTTATTTGTTTTTCGGCGCCAGGCGAAGACCTTTTTATTTAAGAGTCATTTTAATTGCTAATATTATGCTTATTTTATCTGGCCAGGGCGACTTATTTTATATTGTTAATTCGTTTTATATTTTTAGTGTATTATATTTTAATTGATGTTTTGTGAGCCACCCCGAAGGCTTCGGCGAATGGGGCAGCATAGAAATTTTCTAAATAAATAAATAAATAAATAAATAAATAAATTGTGAGCAGTAAGTTCCCTCATGTTTTTATTTCATTTGCAAAGTACCTGTCTGCTTCCTTTTGTTCATTTATTGTGTCTTTTAAAATAAAATGTCATCCTTTCATTCTGGACCTGAGCTTTGAGCATGAGCACATGCACAGCAAGAATGCCTGGAGTTACCTGAAGTACTTAAAGGGAGAAAACAAGTGGCCTTTTCCCGCAGTGCAGGGCGCTCTCGCCAGTTACTGCCTCTCTCTGGCAGATAACAGTCTAAGTCAACAAATTTCAGGTGGGGCACACTGATCCAGCCAGCCAGCTTCCAGGGACAGAATGCCAGGGAATGGGAAACAGGGAGCAGGAATGAAGCACATTTGCAGGAATTCCTGAAAACACTGCATGAGTGTGCAACCACCAATCCCCTGCAGGAATTCTTTTCTATCTCCAATCAAAACTTGAAGAGCTACAAGGGAATCTCCTCCCAAAGCCTCTGGTAGTATCCCAACCAGACAGCAAGGTCTGGGAGAGTGGGTGAACTGCCCAGGGGGTGCCTGTACCAGCTGAAAAGCAGCTTCTTTGGACCTAGTTAAAAATGGTCCGGATTCTTCAATTGGTTCAAAACAGAGCTGTCAGATTGCTGACGGGGACCAGTCATCATTCTCATATAACACCGGTCCTCTATCAGCTACACTGGCTTCCGATTGAACTCCGGGGCCAATTTAAGCTGCTGGTGTTAACCTATAAAGCCCTAAATGGCTTGGGACCAGGATACCTGAAGGAGCATCTCCTTCCCTATATGCCCTCTCACCCCATTACATCTGTAGGAAAGGCCCTGCTCTGGGAAGCCTCCCTGAAGGAGGTAAAGAGGGTGTCTACCCAGAGGAGGGCCGTCTCTGTGGTGGTGTCCAAACTGTGGAATGCACTCCCCAGAGAGGTTCGCCTGGAACCAACTTTATATTCTTTTTGGCACCAGATAAAAACCTTTTTATTCTCCCATTATTTTAAGGATTAAGGAATTTTAACTGGTTTTAATATTTACAGTCATATTTTTTGTTGGTTATTATGTA